>NC_052623.1:271964937-272267968 GCF_016161935.1 Mauremys reevesii | reverse complement strand
GAAATCTTTCTATAGCAATGGTATAAATTCCTTTATTTAGCCCTGCAGGGACCTTCTACAACTGTAAATCGGGCACTAGTTCTAGATTGAATGTTATCAAGTCCTGCTCCTCAGTGTTTGTCAGGAAATTTATATTTCAGGGAAAAGAGGAAACATTTCTCTGGTAGGCTTTTTTGAAAAGGTGACTGGAACTCCTTGGGTTAAGAATGATAGATCCATCTCCACATGTAGGACTTCTATGGGTGTCTGATTTATAAATATATTCCTCACATACATGCTAGTACTTGCCACGAGGTTGATAATATACAGTATGTTAATATGCATAAGAAGGGCCAGATTGGATCATACCAGTGGTTCATCTAGCCCAGTGTCCTGTCTTCCAAGAGTGACCGGTGCCAGATGCTTCAGAGAGAATGAACAGAATTGGGCAACTGAGTGATCCATCCCCTGTTCTCCAGTCCCAGCTTCTTGCAGTAAGAGGCTTAAGACACTATAGGCGCCGACTGTGGGTGCTCCAGGGCTGGAACACCCATGGAGAAAAATTGGTGGGTGCTCAGCAGCCACTTGCCAAGCTCACCTCTACCTCTGCTCCACCTCCTCCCCTGAGCATGCAGCATGTTTGATTTTTCCCCTTAGCTCCCAGCGCTTGCACCGCGAAACAGCTGTTTTGCGCGGCTGGGAGAGAGTGGGGAGGAGAGGGCATGCAGTGCGCTCAGGGAAGAGGCGGGGCTGGGGCGGGGATTTAGGGAAGGGGTCCAATAGGGGCAGGGACGGGGTGGAGTTGGGGCGGGGACTTTGGGGAAGGAGTTGGAATTGGGATGGGGAAATGGTGGAGTCGGGGCAGGGCCGGAGGCGGGCGGGGCATGAGCTCCCACCGGCACTGGGGGAAATTGGCGCCTATGCATGGGGTTGTGTCTCTGGCCATCTTGGCTAAAAGCCAATCCGAGTGGTTCTCAACCAGACGTCTGGGGCCTCCTGGGGGGCTATAAGCAGGTTTCAGATGGTCTGCCAAAATAAACCAGAGAGCAGGGCCAACATTAGACTCACTGGGACTCAGATCAAAAAGCCGAAGCCCAAGCTGCACGTCTCTGAAGCCAAAGCCTTAGCTTTGTGAGACCCTCTGTGGTCCGGGGCCACAGGCAGTTGCCCTGCTTGCTACTCCTAATGCCAGCCCTGGCTTTTAATCTACTGGATATGCAGAAAATCAGTTGTTCTGGCTGAATGCAGACAGATAAGTTGCATTCTGGCTGAATGGGCCAGTGACCTGTGTAAAATGCAGTGAGTTTCTCAGTCCAGCTCCTCTTATTTATTATTGGTAACATGCCATTGTTGTGCTACTGGACAAGTTCCATCAAAAACCGTAATCACAATTGGCATTAATTGTCCCCCTCTTTGGCATGTCAGCAGAGGGGTTCAAGAACTGCAGAGGCTTCAGAGTTGCCTCTCTCGAGGGAGGGGTGGATGAACTATATATACATATGTGGGAAAACTTGCAATGTTTCTGCCTTTGCTGTACCTGACTTATCGGCAGAGGACTTCAGCCTCCAGCACTGTCAATCTAATACCTTTTACCAGCACCGGATTTACTTTTTCATGCTGGTTGAAAGATATCAGTCAGTTTGTCAGCCCTAGAGACTCAAGTTCTCTTTATTCACAGGGTAGGTATAATACTGGCAGAGGCAATGCAAACGTCCATACCCTGGGGCAGAGACACATCTCCTCCTCCCTGGCGTGACCACTTATAAGCCTGAAAGGGGAGTTCAGTCTACTTGGGCCCCTCTTTTGTGACTGATAACATCAGGACAATTCTTGGCAATTTTGATGGTGTTTTTATAATGTTGCTGTCTCTACACAGGACTTTGATTCAGAACCCTAGCTCATTTCACTTAAACTGGCTCACATGCAGGATTTTTGTTTTTGTTATTATTTATTACATGCTGCTGGAGTACAGTCGTATCTGACTACTAATAAAATGAAGTTTGAATAGAGTTGGCATGGGCAGGAACAAAATTTCTAAGTTGCCTGCAGCTGTTTTGTATGTCTTCTGAATTCTTTAACTTGTCTTCTCTGATCCTCTTGTTTGTTGCAGGAGTACATACTCAAGGGAGTGGTGAATGCAGCCCTTGGACAGGAAATGGGCTCAGTGAGTAAAACCCCTCTGTTGCTCCAGCATTTACATTAGTACTAGGGGAGAAAGAAATATGGTATCTGGATTGCAGCTAATGGGAAAGAGGTGGTACTTTCACACTCAAATCCCATGCTTTCTGAGTCCCTTCATTTCTTCTCTCTCCATAATTCACAGTCCAGAGTGAGTGAATTGTGAGTTTCTGTTACTAGCCCTGAGACTCATCCAGACTGAACTGAGCCTCTCTATCCTGCTTACAAAAGCCTTGCTTCCTTTTGCAATGATTCGGTATATATGGGTCCAAGCAATAAGATTCCTTCTTTCCTTATTGTACCTCCGTCCTCATCTTTCCCCTCACCCCACAATATGTGTATTTACTTTGCTCTACTTCACTCTACTCACACCTCTTGGAGCATGCATTCATTCTGTCCCATGGCACCACTCCATGCTCTGGATCTCATGTCATTTGTTTCTCTCCAAGAGGGATCATCTGAAAATTGCTCAACAGTTCTTCCAGCTTGTGGGAGGATCAGCCAGTGAATGTGGTACGTTTGAAATTTTCTTTCTCCATTTTGTAAACACTCTTCTACTGTTACTACAGTATATACCAGGGGTTTTCAACCTTTTTCTTTTTGCAGCCCACCTAAACATGCTATAAAAACTCCACAGCCCGCATGTGCCACAGCTGTTTTTCTGCATGTACAAGCCAGGCTGGCATTAGGCGGTAGCCAGCAGGGCAACTGCCCAGGGCTCCAAGCCACAGGGGGCCCTGCGAAGCTAACCTGCTCTGGTTTCACCTTGAGGCCCGGTTGCCAGGGCTAGACCGGTGGGGCTTTGGCTTTCTGCCCTGGGCCCCAGTGAGTTTAATGCTGGCCCTGCTTGGCGGACCCCTGATACCTGCTTGTGGCCCCCAGGGGGCCTTGGACCCTTGGTTGAGAACTGCTGGTATATACTGTCTTATAATAGTGCCTATGCAATTGCTGACTCTCAGCATGTCTAGTGCCAGGCACTGTGTTGCTGTAGTTATGCTGTTACCAGCATAATGTTTCCACACAGTACATCTGCTGTCATTTGAAACTGAGGATATGCTCTGACACATGTGCACACAATTTTGAGCATGTTATAGACACCTACATTGTTCCAGTTAGAGCAATCGGTTTGTAATAAAACAGCATCTCTATCAATGTAAAATGGTACATCTCTACCCTGATATAACCCGGTAAAGCAGTGCTCCGGGGGTGGGGGGCTGCACACTCTGGTGGATCAAAGCAAACTTGATATAATACGGTTTCACCTATAATGCGGTAAGATTTTTTGGCTCCTGAGGACAGCGTTGTATCGAGGTAGAGGTGTACTTCTATCATAAACAGTCACATTAACAGCAGCATTTGGGCTGGAGATGGGCCCAGTGATATACCAAATACACAGTACAGTAAAAGCTGTTTTATCCGGCACTTCACCAACCGGAAAGCTCTCTAAACTGGCATTTCTGATCTTCATTAAAATTCCTGTTTATAGTCCAGTTGCCGTGGGGCTGGCAGGGGGTTGGGGTGCCAGAGGGAATGTGGAGCGCGGGTTCTGGGAGGGAGTTTCAGTGCGGGAGAGGGCTCGGGGCAGCAAGTTGGGACATGGAAGAAAGTGCAGGGTGCCAGATCCGGAGCGCGCTTACCTTGGGCGGCTCCCCGCAAGTGATGACCTGTCCCAGCTGCTCCTAGGCAGAGGCATGGCAGGCAGCTCTACGCGCTGCCTCCACCCGCAGGTGCCACCCCCGCAGCTCCCAATGGCCATGGTTCCCAGCCAATGGGAGCTGGGGAGCTAGCACTCGGAGGAGGGTAGAGCCGCCTTCCGTGCCTCTGCCTAGGAGCAGCTGGGACAGGTCACCGCTTGTGGGGAGTCACCCAAGGTGAGCATCCCCCAGATCTGGCACCCCGCACCCCAGCCATACAGCCCTTCCAGTACCCAAACTCCTCCCTCTTAGTTAACCAGCATTTTTTACTTAGCGGCAACCCCCATTCCCCCAACGTGCCAGATAAAACAGCTTTTACTGTATTATCTTCAAGTAGCATATTTTTGTCTAAATTAGACTGTCTCTGCCTTAAGGAGCTTACAATGTTTTATACGTTCAGGGCAGCACATGCTAATAGCATTTAATAAAGAGGAACAATAAGAACTCTCAGTGCAGTGTTCCAAAATGTACTGTACTTATATATATTATAACACACCAGCCATTCTGCTGCCTGCTTAAGGTCATTCTGCTGCCCTTAGACTTTGCATTTGCTTCCCTAGATTTAGGATGGGGATTATAGTTTTGCTGCCTTTGTATGAGAGCCTTTGCTAACATAGTTGGCCTAAAAGTCAAAATCTAGCATTTCCTTCTATTGCCAGTCCTTGGTGGTCTCTCAGGATTAAAGATCTAGTACCACTAGATTGTCTGTGCCCTGCATCAGCATATCTAACTGTTACAAACCATCATTCCTTTCTAGTTTTGTGTGTTTCGTAAAGTGAAGAAAATCCTGCTTTAGTGTTTTGGGGGGTTTTTTTGGAAGGGGGCCAGAGAAGTGATTGATAGCACCTTCACAAGCCTGTTAACTTACTGGGAATTTTCAAAGATCAATGGACAAACAGAAAAAGCAGAGCACTTTCTTTGTTGTGATTCTGGTCTTTCTACATCTCTCACTCTCTACAGAGATCCCAGGACCAGACATGGAGTTGGAAAATGTTTAAAAAACTGTTGAGAACAGGGTACTTTATGAGAACTATGTCACACATTCAGCAAAGTCTTACAGAGGTCAGCGGTTAGATCTCTGTTGTTTCTGGTTAGATTACTGACTTAGGAAATTAAAAAACACACAATGAGCAGAGTTAGGGTATGAGTCCTTCCATTCAGGAGCTGTGTAAGTTTAGACTTTTAATTATTGTGTGGTTTCAGAAAAACTCAAGAAGCATCCATTATGTAGCAACCATTATCTACCTTTCTTCCACAATAAAACCTGCCCAAAATCAACAGCTTACACTGCATTTCAGCTAGGAAAAAAGATGGCTAAAACTATTGATCACCAATGGCTCATAAACTGGAATTGACATTGCAAATGAGGGCATTAGAGCAGGGGTGGCCAACCTGTGGCTCTGGAGCCACATGCGGCTCTTCAGAATTAATGTGCAGCTCCTTGTATAGGCACCGATTCCAGGGATGGAACTACAGGTGCCAAGTTTCCAATGTTCCGGGAGTGCTCACTGCTTAACCCCTGGCTCTGCGACAGGCCCTGGCCCCAGGGACTCCACCCCTTCCCACCCACTTCCCTGAGCCTGCAATGCCTTTGCTTCTCCCCCCACCGTCCCTCTAGAGCCTCCTGCACACCACGAAACAGCTGATGGGGAGGGAGGGGGAGGCGCTAATGGGTGGGGCTGCCAGTGGGTGGGAGGCACTGGGAGCAGGGTGAGGGAGCTGGTATGTGTGTTTGGGGGGAGGGAGGGCTGCTGACGTATTACTGTGGCTCTTTGGCAATGTACATTGTTAAATTCTGGCTCCTTCTCAGGCTCAGGTTTACCACCCCTGCACTAGAGGTTGCTTTTTTGTTTGTTTTTTTTTTACTGTCACTGTAAAGGTGCGGGAGTCACCCCTGCAGCGCCTCTTGCTGGTAGTCTCAGGGAATTTAGCTCTTTTCCAGCCTTGGAGTGCCCTCTGCAGGGCCGGTGTCCCACTTGTAGCTGGCCCCGTGTCCCTCCCAGACCCCAGTGCCTCTTTATCCTGGGGCTTCCCCCTGGCAATACCCCACCAGTCTCTGTGGGTCTCCCCTCTCTGGGAAACCCCCAACCCTCTAATCCCCATCTTGCTTCAGTCTGGGCTACTGCCAGTCATCACCAAGCCCCCACTCCCTGGGGCAGACTGCAGTGTAAAAGCCACTCATCATAGGCAAGGGGGTTTGGACCTGCTGCCTTCCTCTGCCTCCCAGTACCTCTATGGGCCTTGGACCAGGCCCTGCAGCCTGGGGAGTTGCCAGCCTGGAGCGTCTCAGGCCTTTCCCCAGCTCTGCTTCACTCCCGGTAGCCTTTCTGCAGGCAGCCAGGCTCTGCTCTCTCCCAGCCTGGACAGAGACTTCTGGGCCTCTGGCTCACAGCCTTTTTATACAGGCCAGCTGTGGCCTGATTTGGGGCATGGCCCAGCTTAGCCAATCAGCTTCCCCAATCAGCCCAGTTTAGCAGCTTTCAGCCACAACCTTCTCCCAGGGCTGATTTTAACCCTTTTGCCGCTGGAGTGGGGGAGCCGCCCCACTATAGTTCCCTGTACCAGTGGTTCCCAAACTTGTTCCGCCGCTTGTGCAGGGAAAGCCTCTGGTGGGCCGGGCCGGTTTGTTTACCTGCCGCGTCCGCAGGTTCGGCCAATTGCGGCTCCCAGGCGGCGCGGTTCACTGCTCCAGGCCAATGGGAGCTGCTGGAAGTGGCGGCCAGTATGTCCCTCGGCCTGCGCCACTTCCAGCAGCTCCCATTGGCCTGGAGCGGTGAACCACGGCCACTAGGAGCCGCGATCGGCCGAACCTGCAGACGTGGCAGGTAAACAAACCGGCCCGGCCCGCCAGGGGCTTTCCCTGCACAAGCGGCGGAACAAGTTTGAGAACCGCTGCCCTATACTCCTGGCAGTTAATGCCAGTGCTCTAAGTGATCTTTCCCAATAGCTCACCTTTCTTTAGCCTCATGGTGGAAAAAGAAATAAGGATCAGATTCCTTGGAGAGAGTAAAAGAAGAACTGAAGGGGGGAGACGCAGTAAATTGTCACATTTTTAACACTTTCACCTAATAAATGGTATATCATTTCTGTAGCTGAGCATATGTCTTAGTAAGTATCCAGTTCTCATTAGACAAACTTAATTCTCAATATGAGTGGACTCTGTAGCCCACGCAAGTGGCTGCTGCTGGCACACCTATAGCTGGTAGCTCTACCTCCTCGAACACAAGGATTGCACACTACGCCAAAATAATGGAGACTAAGCACCCCCTCTTCATCTTCAATCGTTTAAAGACCAAATCTTGCATTTGGTAAAGGAAAAACATCAAATCACTGGCAGTGAAAACTCTTTTCTGGTCTTCATATTACCTTCCTTTTGAGTCACTTTAAGTTACACAAAGTATGGAGCTTCTCAAAATGAGGTTTTTTTCCTCTTTCTGCGTGAATCACATGGGATGGATTAGGTCTATAAAATCCCAGCTTTCCTATTTTACTTCCATTTCATTAGTCAAAATGGAACAGAGCTAAGGCAAAGTCACCCATTCACTTCTTGCCATAACAAGTAGTATCCATGGTAAACCAGGTTTGGTGATAGTGGCACCAATCCATGACTATTTTGTGTTCTTTTTATTATCTTTTTAATACCATATTTTATAAAGGCATCATCTCAAAGCATTCTATGAAAGATCGTTATTCAGGAAATATTTCATCCAACACTGGTACTGTACCAGCACAATACTGGTCAGATATTTAACAAAGCACAGTAATGCTACTTATACCTAAGAACAGGGAGTGAAGAATAATATTCTGTTAAAGTGAAATCATAGATAATTGCATTTTGCCTACATAGAATTATCCTCTAACAGGGAATTTGGGCAGAACACTGGGGCAACAGACTTTCAAAGTGTGCCATTGAATTTTTGTATGACCACAGTTAGTCAGGGACCCAGCTTGTCTTTTCCCAAGATAGCGCTTATGTAGCAGCACAATATCCTCAAAACAATATCCTCAAAACAGTGCTGGGGCTTTAGTTTATTACTGACTCCAAGAAAAGAGTATGCTATACTGAATTATAGACACTGCTTCCTGTAGGTTTTCCTCTGGGTGTTTCCCCAAGTACTGATAAGGACCAATTACTTTTCTTAGATGTGATCGGATCATAACCTGAAGCCTTCTTACTTGTTAAGGAATTTGTGCCTCTTAATAATGGTGAAAATCTCAGTTCCGTTTTGGACTCTTTTTACTACTTCAACTGCCACCAAAGAACAATGAGGATAATAAACAGGAATGACAACACTTTCTTGGCAGCTGGCCAGGACTGTGGAACATGCTGCAGGAGATCAGAATGACTGCAAACCTTGCCACCATCAGTGTGGAATGCAAAACTTACTACTTCCGCTTAGCTTTTCACAATAATAAAAACTGTGTGAGGGAGAGAAACAGATTCTTCTTTAGAATTTGTAAGGCACTCAGATCCTATAGTGATGGGTGAAGTATAATTGCCTGAAATAATATGAGTTAGTGAGGTCTGTAATCTTTATGGGGAAAGTGAACTAAGTCTAGTGGAGTATTCAGCCCATCACATAATGATGGATGGGGACATGATGGTATCTCTGGCACATACATATGGAAATAACATTCAGGATGTTATGGTCTCTGGCCATTAATGGGAAAATAATTCCAGTCTCCAGCCATTGTGTGTTGTATGTTCGGAGTTCATAAACCAGTATATAGAATTTTCTAAGGGATGGTTTGCAGGAAGGGGAAAAGGGGTGTCTGTGGCTATATTCTGAAAGTTCAGTGGGAGGCTGTATTTTACAAATATGGAAATATGGGTGTTACGAAGAGGAAAAACTAGAACTCTAAGATTAATGCCCCAGTTGACTGTGTCTTGGAAATGTGTAGTGTTAGCCTGAGTTGTATGAGATGTATGGATATTACTTTAATTAAATGCATTTTAAAAAAAATAACTATGCAGAGAGGAATGTGCTGGGATAAGGTGATCTCCAGCTAGAAAGTGGAAGATGAGTGGGAATGTAGGGGGGGAGAATAAATCTCAAGAATTTCTTGACCTTTGAACATTCTGTTTTTATAAATTAATGTTCCATTAACTTGATTAATTTATAAAGAAAATATATTCTTAATTTTTACTCTCCTTAAATATTTCTTTATATTTTGTTTGGATCTTGTATAATATAAATTGCTATGGATTTATGAACTTAAATATCTTGGTAGGTGTGTGGGGCGGTCTCTTTTGGGGTTTCTTTATGCCTTCCATTGCCTTGAGGGGTGTGGAAGAACACTGAGGTTTATTTAACTTATTGCCCTGACACATGGAGATGCATTTAGTGATGGACATATATTTAAGCAAAGGGAAAATTAAACACACAAGCCAATTTCTGTTCCCAAGTAGGTACTAGAATATAATACATAGTGAAGTGACCGGGGAAGCCGGAGTATAGAGCAGTGGTCCCCAAACTGTAGGGTGTGCCCTCCCCCAGGGGGATGCAGAGGAACATGCAGGGGGAGGGGCTGGCCAGCCCCCACGAGCGGTGGGGAGGGAGCACCACCCAGCTCTGACCTCAGCCCCACAGCTCCACTCCACCCCCAGATTAGCTCTGCCTCCAGTGGGAGCTGCACTCCGCCCCCTGCTCTGTCCCCAGCCTAGCTCCAGCCCCAACCACAGCTCCACTCCACCCGCCAGCCCAGCTCCAGCTCCGGCCCCTCCTCTGCTTCCAGCCCAGCTGCAACTCCACTTCCTGCCCAGTTCTGCCCTCTTTCCCTCTCTGCCACCAGGCTAGCTCCACTTCTAGCCCTAGCTCCTCCCCCATCCCCACTTCTGTACCCAGCTCCACCTTCAGCCCAAGTTCCTCTGCTGCGGAAGCCATGGCTGTGCAATAATTGGTGGGGGAGGGGATAGCGCAGACAGATTCCATTACTGGTAAGAGGAGGTGTTACAGGAAAAGTTTGGGCACCACTGGTGTAGAAAAACCACACTAGAGCAATCCTACAAGGAAGGACAATAAGATTGGAGTCTGGCAGCGGATAGAGAAGTGGAGCAAAAACATACCCATTTTCAGTTGGTTTCTTACATTCCCCATTAGTGGACTCTGTTTAAATACTCAAGTTTTTGTTTTGTTTGGTTTTGTTTTTACATTCAACCAAAGTGTGTGTGTGTTTTATACAAAGACATCATACTTAGAGGTGATATTAAGGTGTTAAATTGCAGAGCCGTGTGATAACACTTTTGATTGTCTCCTAATCCTCTGTCCACTAGAATAAATCCCCCTGGGATATGGATTAATTTTTCAGGGCCCCTGAACAACTTCAAAGTGCTGCTTCATTAAAAAAGCAAAAACAAAACTTTTTCCTCTCAAATGGGGCATTTTCCATTCTATAACTCCTGCCAAAGGCCCAGATAAAACCTTCAGCTAGGGATGGATTTCTGTGTTTGAAAACTGTCATAATATTGGGGTTAACTATACATCTGCCACCTTCATGACTTCCTCGAGGCATACCCTTAGGTCTCAAGCCTCTAGCTGTACCCTTTTTCGGGGCAGGAACCAGTGTTCCTCTCTCTCCAGATCCGAATTTTAGAGCTGCAGTCCCCTTACAATTCACTGTGATGATTATCCCAGCCCATCTGACTTTATTTCAGCACCTGCAGTTCTGCTGTTTCTCAGGGACAATAACAGTTAATCAGTGACCAGTCAGCTTTCACAAAGCATAGTACAATTATTTATGACAAAAGCATTACAGAGAAAACATATCATAAAACAATAAACAGCCTACATACATGCTAAACTTACCAGCTATCCACATGAAATCCTGATAGGTCCATATACAAAGGTGTCAGTTCTTTGTTGCAGAATGGGTCTGTCCTGAATAAATTCAAGCTGACTCTGTACAGTTTGGAGCCTTTGTCTTTCAGACCTCCTGAATCAGGTAAATTAAGCAGCAAAGAATCCTGTGGCACCTTATAGACTAACAGACGTTTTGCAGCATGAGCTTTCGTGGGTGAATGCCCACTTCGTTGGATGCTAAATTAAGTCAATGCTACTTCTCCTGGGGGATGTAGCTTCACCTGTCTGGATATCTGCATAACCAGCATTGGGAACTTGCATTAATTATTAACATCCCTCCTCTAAGTGATTCCAGATTACATAGGAACCCCACCCAGTGAACCAGGAACACAGAGATACACATAATGCTTATTGATACAATAGTCAATGAATATCTCCTGGGTCCATAACCTTTGGCTCATCTCAATACATGAGATTTTGAGGTTTTCACATTTCCAGGGTCTCACATCTGTCACAACTTCCAATCTTGTTATCTCTTGACCCTGCAGGACAAGAAATGGAAGCTATATACTCATATACTCAGTAGTGTTGCCTGGTGGATAGGGTACTGAACTGGGACTCGAGAGATGTGGGTTCTATTTGAGGCTCTGCCACTGGCTGTCTGAGTGACCTTGAGCAAATCACCTCACCTCTAATTATTCCCCATCTGTAAAATGGGAATAATGATACTGATCTTCCTTTGTAAAGTGCTTTGAGATCTACTGATGAAAAGTGCCGTATAAGAGTACCATGTTGTTTGTATACCATTGTGAAGGGAGATTAACAGTTTTCCAGTGGGACATGGCAAGGCCTGGTATGGAGTCCAATATAAAGGACTTAATATATGTGAACTTTTTAGATTTAGAAAAGTTATTTTGGGAAACAATCTTGCATTATCTCGGAGCAGGATAGGGAAGGATGACCAGATGAACTAATAGCTATTCTCCATCTGTAGTGTAGTCCCTTGTCTCAAAGAGGCAGGTTATACTATTTTCTAGGACTTTGTTGGCAATTTGGGAGGCAGATATCCGAGTTAATTTTCCACCCCCCCCCACCCCCCCATTTTAAATATCTGCCTTTTCCTCTCATGTCTTAGATACAATCCCAGGGAGACAGTGCATGGCCTCCTGCTTCTTTCTGCTCAGACAATTTGATGATGTCCTGATTTACCTCAACTCAGTCAAGGTCAGTAGAGCACCTTAACTACTGCTGTGTTTACCAGCTTTTTCTGCTAAGAGCTTTTTCTCTCAGGCCTGTGTGTGCATAATTCCCATTGAGAGAAGAAATCTTACTTATCTGGGGTGGGAAATTTCCATTGGGTGTCTGATCATTTTTTCTATCTTTTCTATCTTTTTTTTTTTGTTGGAGAAATGAAAACAATGGCACATTCTTGTATATAATATTGATATACATAACATCAAGAGGTTTATCTTCAGCTGCAAACCAGTGTTCTCTATTTGCGGAGTGATAGGAGCTGCCTGCCTTCCAAACTCAACCAACAGAGGGAACTAATGAAAAGCCTGACCTTGTAGCCTTTGATTAATTTAGCATGCAAATTGCACAAGTCACTAATAGGTTATTTTGCTCAAGCAGCTACACAAATTTTTTAAAGGAGATGAGATTGGTGAATCACACACAGACACGAGGACTTTATTTAGTACTTAAATACATACAAGTATAATAGCAATAATAGAAAAGCAAAATAAATATAGCAGAACAATTCCCTGCATTATGCATTCTCACACCCATGTGGAGACAATCAGAAGTATCAGAGGATGGAAGGAAAAGTAAGTGGAGAATATCAGAAGTGAGGTGTGACAATCTAAACTTCCGCATCCTGTCATGCTGATGTGCCCACTGGGGTTGGTCTGACAACCTTTTTATACCCTTTTTCCTTACATCCCTCATGCATCCGGTAACCATATTTAGATTGCCTATCACCGTGGTCCCCAACCTTTCTGTGGCCAGTAGCACATTCATGTTTTCAGAAGAGTGTGGCAGGCGCCAACAGTTTTTCAAGGCTTATTTTGTATTTGTACATTAAATAATATGAAAAACATATTTAATATTACGTAATATATGAATCCAGAGAGAAGAGAGAGGCTGGAGAGAAGCCTCGAGCACAGAGAACACCGGCGCCTGCAGCCCCAGAGATCTCTGTCCCCGGCAGGCGCGGGGCCGTGGCTTCTCTCTGGCTTAAGCCACGGCCCCGCACCGACAGGGACCGAGAACACCAGCGTCCACAGCCTGCAGCCCTGGAGTTCTCTGTCCCCGGCAGGCACGGGGCCGCGGCTTCTCTCTCCTGCTGGGCACTAGGCGGGCACACATAAATGCCCCGGTGGGCGCCTTGGTGCCCGTGGGCACCATGTTGGGGACCACTGACCTATCATCTCCTGTCCAGGTGTGGCTTTCGGGGAAACCATAATTGGGGTTCTGATTGCTGACATAAGCTATTTGTGTCAATACATTTCCCAATGTTTCCAGCACATTAATGTGGTTAACTTGATGGTTACATATACCAAAAATCCCCTAAAAATCTGTTATTTCAAGCTTAAACTCCTCTTTTGTGGTTTATTTGTTTATCACAAGATGCATATTACTAAATCTTATAGCCTTAGGTCAAGCACTGTAGGCTATAACTCTCTAGCTCGCCTACTTTTGCAGAGCCTATAACACGTATGTTTACATTTGTTTTCCCTACTTGCATTACAACTTTAATTATTTTTTATCATCAACATCTTTACACATTTTAACTTTCCCTAACATATAGGCTATAATTTGATTTTAAAACGTAAACCTTCCAAGAGCAAATCAGGGATCAAGGGTGAATAATCTATCCCATCCAGCACAGTGCAGTATTGCGCGCGCACACATACGTACACTTGTCTGTCATTTGCATGCCTGAAGGAGCAGCTTCCTGAGCTCAGTTGGTGAAGAGATTCTGATTTGCACATGAGCAGCTTTTTCCTGGGCCACCCACTAGAGGATACTAGTGTACACAGGCACGCGCACACCCCCTCCCCTGTTCCTTTGATCATTCACTTGGAATATGTACAAACAGTTCCTGTAGTTTATTTGATATTATTTATATTATCTCAGTATAATATAGCAGAGTTTGAAGTAACTTTGGAAATGGGAAGTAGATGAGAAGAAAAGCAGATTAGAAATGAAACATGCAGATGAGATAACTAAAATAAAGACACCAGATCATGAAGCTGAAAAACAATGATTGTTGGATTAAAGGGCAGCTAAGGAGTGCCAGAGAAATAGGTGCTGTACAAAGCCAGTTCCAGAAGTCTAGGATAACTCAGCCTATGAGTGCTTGAACATTCCCTGCTGACTAAGGCCTGGTGCCAGTTGGCACCAGGCCCCTCCATACATTCCAAATCGAGGGTGATTAGGTTAACCCCTTGTATACCATGCATTGCCAGTGCTTTCAAGCATAAAGAGCTCACAAAAGAATCTAATATGTCCATACCTAGAGATGAAAGATGTGTCCCTAGGCATGGCTAAACATTAACAAGGGTGGGCAAGGGAATAGTACTTCTTCGAGTGCTTGCTCATATCGATTCCAATTAGGTGTGCACGTGCACGTTCGTCGGAAGATTTTTACCCTAGCAACACTTGGTGGGTCGGCTGGGCGCCCCCTGGAGTGGCGCCGATATAGCGCCGGATATATACCCCTGCCGACCCATCCGCCCCTCAGTTCCTTCTTACCGCCTGTGTCGGTCGTTGGAACAGTGGAGCGCGGCTTAACTGACCTCCACCTCCCTAGCTATTCGCTCGTTTTTTCATAGTTATTGTGTATATAGTTCAATATTTTATATTTCTAGTTAAGTTTTATTAGTTTTAGTAGTAGTTAGTATAGATAGTTGAGAGGGATCGGGGCTTAGCCCCTTCCCCTCACCCGATACCGGCGCCCATGCCCGGTTTGCCGGGTTTTAAACCGTGCTCGACCTGTGTCATAGGCCGATGCCCACAGGAGATCCGCACAACTCCTGTCTCAGGTGCTTGGGCGAATCCCACCTCGCGGACAAGTGCCGCATTTGCAAGGCGTTCAAACCCCGGACGAAAAAGGAGTGGGACATTCACCTCAAGCAGCTCCTGATGGAGGCAGCTCTCACTCCTCCATCTTCAGCACCGGCCACGGCACCGGGGACGAGTGCCTCCTCCGCACCGGAGCGCACTGGCACCGTGAAGGCTCCTCGACATCAGCCGTCACCGGCCCAAACTCCTGCCCGGCACCGTCCACTCTCCCCACGTGGCAAGAAGCACAAGGCTCCTGTGGCCCCCGCACCTGCGACGCAGTCGGAGCGCGCGTCGAAGTCGGACCGCCCGGCACCGTCAACTGCCGCGGCACCAACACCTGCTGCACCGTTGATTCCGGTCTCACAAGAGCCGTTGAGTCCGGTGCCCATCAGCTCCCCGGCACGCACCGTGGTTGAGCTTATCGTGCCTTCCATGCCGGAGACATTCTCTATGGCAAGGGAGTTGATTGCCTTAATGGACCCTGGGCCGCCTCAGCCCCTGGCACCGCTGGTGCGGGCTGCTCAATCATTAGGCAAGCCTGCCCTGCTGAGACCTCCCTCGCCGGGCGCCACCGAACATCGTCGCTCAAGGTCCAGATCCCGCAGACTTTCGCGGTCCTGTCATCGATCCCGGTCCCACTCGCAGTCCCGGTACTGCTATCCATCTAGGCACCGGTCGTACTCGTGGCACCGGTCAAGATCCCGTTAGCCAACCCGGTACTCTTGGCACCGATCCAGGTCCCGGCACCTCACCTCTTGCAGCCGGTCGAGGCGTAGAGATTCGAGACTTCAGTCGACCTCCCGGCACCGTGCTGGTAGCAGGTCCCGATCTCCTTTCCGGTACCAGTACGACCCCCAGTACCGTTCCCCGGTGCCGCATGGGGTACACGGATCATCGGGATACAGAGGCCCTCCCCAAACGGGCTCAGCTCGTCCATGGCCGTCTTGGCATGCATCGGTCTCCTCCCATGCGGACAGTGCCTCCTATGGGGACTCTGATAATCACAGCACACCCAAAGAGCCCACGGCCTGGACCATGGACCACAACAGTAGCCCTTTTGGACGCCTTGGGCATATCACCAGGCCCAAGATGAACCTGCTGTAACATCGTGTTCTGTTGCTTCAGAACACCGCATGCCAGAAGCAACGGTCAGCAGGCCTCCACCAGCTGGTATGGAGGAAGCTACAGCCCCTGCACCAGACATCCAGGCTTTTCCAGTTCCTGATGTCCCCCAGGACCAGGAGCCTCTTCAGGACCCACTCATCCCGGGACTTTCTTCCTCCTCTTCCCCGGACAAGGCGGTAGCGGGGACATCATCGTCGGGACCACCTCCCATTGACCTCAGGTCACATCAGGACCTCCTCTGGCGGGTCGCACAGAATATCAACTTGCCCGAAGAGGAGGTCCCAGAGGTGGAGGACCCGGTAATAGATATATTATCGGCGGAGACACCCACCCGAGTGGCCCTACCCTTCATCCGTTCGATCTAGGCTAGAGCAGATACTATCTGGCAATCTCCGGCGTCCATCCCGCCCACAGCTAGAGGGGTCGAACGCAAGTACATGGTACCCTCCAAGGGGTATGAGTACTTATATGTACACCCCCCTCCATCTTCATTAGTGGTACAGTCCGTTAATGAACAGGAACGCCACGGCCAACAGGCCTGCCCCAAAATCAAAGGAGGCCAGACGAAGGGACCTATTGGGACAAAAGATCTATTCCGCGGGAGGCCTCCAACTCAGGGTAGCGAACCAGCAGGCCCTCTGAGCAGGTACAATTACAATACCTGGGAGTCAGTAGGGAAGTTTTCAGAACTACTTCCACAGGACTCCCGGCAAGAATTTTCAGCATTGTTGGAGGAAGGCAAGAAGGTAGTGCGAACCTCGCTCCAGGCCTCGCTAGACGCCGCAGATTCAGCAGCTCGGACAGTCGCCTCTGGCATCGCCATGCGACGTATTTCGTGGCTTCAGGTGTCAGGCCTGCCACCTGAACTTCAGTACACGATCCAAGACCTACCATTTGATGGTCAGGGCCTATTTTCACAAAAGACAGACCCCAGGCTTCAGAGTCTGAAAGACAATTGCGTAATCATGCGTTCGCTCGGAATGCATACGCCACAGACTCAAAGACGGTCCTTCCGCCCACAAGCTCAGTGCCCTTACCCCCCACCTAGGCCAAGGCAAGACTTTGCCAGACGTCGAGGTCGTCCTAACCGCAGACGCCAGTCTGGACCTCAAGGGGGTAACAATACGGGTTCCACCAAGCCATCTTCGGGACCCAAATCAAACTTTTGAGGGTGCGCCCGAGAGCAGTGTACCAATGGCCTCCCCGGATCCCTTTCAGTTCTACAACCGCCTTTCCTCCTTCCTCCCTGCGTGGTCCCAACTAACCTCGGATCATTGGGTCCTTTGCACGGTGGAGTCTGGATACCACCTGCAGTTTATTTCAGCCCCTCCCTCCCACCCCCCCCTCCTCGTCCCTCTTCAGGGACCCCTCTCACGAGCAACTCCTCTTACAAGAGGTACTCAGGCTCCGGACAATCGGAGCTATAGAGGAGGTACCGGAGCAATCAAGGGGCAAGGGGTTTTATTCCCGATATTTCCTAATCCCCAAGGCGAAAGGTGGCCTTCGGCCTATCCTGGACCTGCGAGGACTGAACAAGTTCATGAAAAAGTTCAAGTTCCGCATGGTATCCCTGGGGACTATCATCCCTTCTCTGGATCCCGGAGATTGGTATGCTGCTCTCGATATGAAGGACGCGTATTTCCACATTGCAGTTTACCCTCCACACAGTTTACCCTCCATTTACGTTTACCTTCCACATTGCAGTTTACCCTCCATTTACGGCTTCTGGTAAACCGCCAGCACTTTCAGTTCACAGTCCTCCCCTTTGGCCTCTCCACAGCCCCGCGGGTTTTCATGAAGTGCATGGCTGTAGTCGCAGCCTCCCACCGTCGTCATCGAATACATGTTTTTCCATACCTCGACGACTGGCTTATTCGAGGGACCTCCGAAGCACAAGTCACCAGACACGTGCAAATCCTCAAGGACCTATTCATGTGTCTAGGCCTGATGATCAATCTGGAGAAATCCACTCTAGTGCCTACGCAAAGAATAGAGTTCATCGGGGCCATGCTAAACTCCAGTCTTGCAACAGCCAGTTTGCCTTTGCCTCGTTTTCAGGCAATCGTATCACTTGTACAAATGCTTCAAAACTTCCCGACAACCTTGGCCTGCACTTGCCTCCGCCTCCTCGGCCATTTGGCAGCGTGCACATTCGTGACAAGGCACACCAGACTGCGCAGGCATCCCCTTCAAACTTGGCTTGCCTTGACCTACCGCCCGGGCAGGGACGCCATGGACATGATACTCACCATCCCATCGAACGTCCTAGCCTTCCTCGACTGGTGGCGGACGCAGTCCCTGGTGTGTGCCCACCTGCCGTTCCATCCACCCCAGCCCTCCACGTCCCTGACAACGGACGCGTCATCCCTCGGAAGGGGTGCTCATCTGGGGCACCTTCGCACTCAAGGTCTCTGGTCATCTCAAGAGTTGGCGTTACACATAAATGTCCGAGAACTCAGAGCAGTCTGCCTGGCGTGTCAGGCATTCCAGAACCAGCTGCAGGGTCGTTGTGTCTCAGTCTTCACAGACAACATAACGGCCATGTATTATATAAACAAGCAGGGAGGGACACGATCTTCCCCCCTTTGTCAGGAGGCGATTCGACTATGGGACTTTTGCATAGCCCACTCAATAGACCTGGTAGCATCCTTTCTCCCAGGAGTCCGGAACACTCTGGCAGACCAACTGAGCAGATCCTTCCTCTCTCACGAGTGGTCCATCCGTCCGGACGTTCTCCATTCTGTCTTCCGGAAGTGGGGGTTTCCCCACATAGACCTCTTCGCCTCCCAAGAGAACAGGAAATGGCAGGTGTTCTGCTCCCTGTGGGGTCGCTCTCCGGGCTCCCTCTCGGATGCATTCCTAATTCCGTGGAACGGGCACCTATTTTATGCCTTCCCTCCGTTTCCACTCGTCCACAGAGTCCTTCTCAAGCTCCGCAGGGACAGAACCCACCTAATCCTGATTGCTCCAGCGTGGCCGTGGCAACATTGATACACCCTGTTGCTTGACCTCTCAGTGGTGGATCCGATCCCCTTGCCACTCTATCCGGACCTCATATCCCAGGACTTCGGCAGGCTTCACCACCCGGACCTGCAGTCCCTCCATCTGACAGCATGGCTGCTCTCTGGTTGAGCCAATCGGAGTTGCGTTGTTCGGATGCAGTACAACAAGTGCTATTGGGAAGTAGGAAACCTTCCACGCGAGCGACATATCTTGCCAAGTGGAAGCGCTTCTCCTATTGGTGCACCCAGTGGGGATTCCTCCCGGGTCATGTGTCTGTCCCCACTATCTTGGACTACTTATGGTCCCTCAAGGAGCAAGACCTGGCTATCTCGTCTATAAGGGTGCATCTTGCAGCCATTTCCGCTTTCCATCCGGGCGAGGCTGACAGTACTGTTTTCTCTCACCATATAGTTTCCAGGTTCCTTAGAGGTTTGGAACGACTGTACCCTCAAGTCAGATGCCCAACCCCTACCTGGGACCTAAACCTGGCGTTGGCTAAGGTTCCCCCTTTGAGCCTTTAGCTACTTGTTCGTTGCTGTACCTCTCCTGGAAGACAGCCTTTCTCGTCGCTATCACATCAGCTAGACGAGTCTCGGAACTTCACGCTTTGACTGCGGATCCCCCTTATACTGTCTTTCATAGGGACAAGGTACAGCTCCGACCACACCCAGCTTTCCTCCCTAAAGTGGTTTCTGCCTTCCACGTCAATGAAGACGACTTCCTCCCAGTTTTTTTCCCGAAACCGCACTCATCACGTCGGGAACAACAACTGCATACTTTGGATGTCCGTAGGGCTCTCGCCTTTTATATTGAGAGAACCAGACCCTTCCGGCGTTCACCTCAGCTCTTTGTAGCGGTCGCAGACCGAATGAAGGGCATGCCGGTCTCCTCCCAACGAATTTCTTCTTGGGTGACATCCTGTATCCGGGCATGCTATGACTTGGCACATGTTCCGGCTGGACATCTCACCACCCATTCTACTCGAGCTCAAGCCTCCTCTGCCACCTTCCTGGCCCATGTTCCCATCCAGGAAATTTGTCGTGAGGCTACTTGGTCTTCCATCCACACCTTTGCATCACATTACGCATTGGTCCAACAGTCTAGAGACAATGCCGCCTTTGGCTCAGCGGTCCTACATTCCGCAACATCTCGCTCCGACCCCACCGCCTAGGTAAGGCTTGGGAATCACCTAATTGGAATCGATATGAGCAAGCACTCGAAGAAGAAAAGATCCGATCCCCTTGCCACTCTACCCGACCTCATATCCCAGGACTTCGGCAGGCTTCACCACCCGGACCTGCAGTCCCTCCATCTGACAGCATGGCTGCTCTCTGGTTGAGCCAATCGGAGTTGCGTTGTTCGGATGCAGTACAACAAGTGCTATTGGGAAGTAGGAAACCTTCCACGCGAGCGACACCTTTGTAACTGTTGTTCTTCGAGATGTGTTGCTCATATCCATTCCAAACCTGCCCTCCTTCCCCACTGTCGGAGTAGTCGGCAAGAAGGAACTGAGGGGCGGATGGGTCGGCAGGGGTATATATCCAGTGCTATAGCGGCGCCACTCCAGGAGGCGCCCAGCCGACCCACCGAGTGTTGCTAGGGTAAAAATCTTCCGATGAACGTGCATGCGGCGCGCACACACACCTAATTGGAATGGATATGAGCAACACATCTCGAAGAACAACAGTTACAAAGGTGAGTAACCGTCTTTTTTAAGCTCCCAAACAAAGCAGCCAATGATCTTTTAGGTCCTCTCAGCCCTACAACTTTTATCCATGATTTTGTAGAGACCAGAGCAGTTTAACTGGATACATGTAACAGGGCACATTTTTTGCTCAAAGAGCCTTGTTTGTACATCTGCACTTACTATGCTATCTAACTATGTTTATCGGTGCATTTTGGGCAACTACCTTGTAGTGCCTCCACAGGTAATAGACTGGGCTGAGGGCATGCAAACAAAGCAGTTTCAGCAGCACGTGGAACAATGCACTCTGGGACGTCATATCAGAGAGCCTGGAGGAAGAAGGGCAGGTTAAACTGGTTATGTGAATATAACTAGAATATAACCACTTCACTCTGTAAAAAGGAGTGCTGAACTGGATAAAGGAAGCCAACCATTTGCCAGCCTAGAACTCTGAGACTTGGTCTACTCCAGAAAAATGTGGTATGCTAATAACCACTTGCCCTTCCCACCTTCTCATTGTCCCCCAAGAATGCATGGAACACATCATGTGTCTGCACATGTACGTGTTTCCAATGGCATGCAAGTGATCACTGTTTTGATTAGAGATGCTTCAAGCAAAATTAACCATCATGTGGTCCACCTCTGTCAGTCTCCTCTAGTGCATTGCCAATGCGCTCATCAAGAGCAAATAAAATTAGGATGCATAAGGAATGGGAAACAGATTAATACAGAAGAGATGGTGCCAATATATACATTGGTGGTATGCCCTCATTGGAATACTGTTCAGTTCTGGTCACTCCAGGGGGACATCAGAATTAGAGAGGGTTCAGAGAAAGGTAATGAGAATGATTAGGGACATGAAAAAATTCTCATATGAAGAGAGATTGAAAAAGTTTGAAACTGTATGCTTTAGAGAAAAAAAGAATAAAAGGAGACAGGAGAAAAGTATATAAAATAATGATACAAAGAAGGTAGATCGTGAACTTCTATTCACTCTCTCAGAGGACAAGAACAAGGAGAGTCAGTGGAATTGTGGCAAATTCAAAATGATCATTTTGAAGGAAATATATTTTTCAGATAAGACACACAGTTAACCTGTGGAATTTATTGCCACCAGATGATATTGAGGCCAACATTTTAGCAGGATTAAAAAAGATTGGACATTTTATATACCCAACTAGACTATCCAGAGTTATAACAATAAGTATTTTAAAAATCTTTTTGAAGGGATACACACCCTTATACTTGAGAGCATAAGGTGACTTCTAAAGAGTGGGGATTGGAAGGGACTGTTCCCTGGGAGTAGGCTATCCCATACTGCCTACTGCAGGGTTTTTTGCACCTTCCTCTGAAGCAGCTGGTACTGGCCACTCTCTAAACGAGGATGCAGGCTAGATGGACCACTGGTCTAAGCCAGGCTTGCAACTCCTATATTCCTATAGCCCTAATGGTTCAAATAGTTCTCCCACTACTTCCCACCAGTCAAGTCGTAGGTGGCCTGCCCAGTATGGTTTATGCTTTGTAGCACAGAGGCCAATTTTGATCGAAGCCACTTAGGTTTACAAGTAGAGCTGAGAACTCTATGGAACTCATTTGCATTATATTTCCTCAGTAATCACCTTTATCGGTGACTGAATTAAAACTGCATGTCTCAAAGGACGCCTTGCTATGAGTGTGCCAGCTGGTCTGAGGGCAACATGCTGGCACTGATGACCATCTGGGGAGAGCAGCAAAGAATCCTGTGGCACCTTATAGACTAACAGACGTTTTGCAACATAAGCTTTCGTGGGTGAATACCCACTTCTTCGGATGCAAGTCATCTGGGGAGATGAGATAATCCAGGCCAAGATGAGTCCTGGTCATAAGGAACACGTTAGTGTACAACTGAGTGTCTGAACAGCTAGCGGAGTTGTACATTACTCAGAACAGCAACCGGTCGTATGAAAAGATCAAGGGACTTAAGGTCTGGTGCTACAAGACCAAAGATAACAATAGTAAGTCTAGTGCAGGGTAGAAAATGTGCCTGTTCTGCAACCAGATGGGCATGGCTACTGTGAATTCACAGCAGCATTAGTACTTACACAAGGTCTGTTCCCCGCAACTTACATTCACTTCTGTAATGCAAATACACCCTAACTGCGGTGAAATGCTGTTAGCTGACCATAGTTGCTGTCAGAGTTTTGTAATCATGTTTATAGCTGACCATGTCAATAACTGATAACAGACTCTCTTGAAAGTTGTAGAATGGAATTGGCCTTATTTGTGCTGATTCCCACAGCATAAAGAATTTTGAGATGTAAGTCACAGGAAGGGTAGCATTGAAATTCTCTGGCATCCAGTGCTGAAGGACTTAGAAGTGAAGTTTGAGCGAGAAGGCTGGCTGTATTTGTACAAAAGGAAGTGGTGATGCAGAGAAGCTAGCTTCTTGCTTACCAAGTTTCCCTAACCCCCGGACTTGTTTTAACCCTGACAAAACCATTGTTGCGGGAGAATACTCAGCACAGTATTATGATTCTGAATGTTACTTAGCTAGACTCACAAAGCAAGAGAGCCCCACTGCTCACTCTTTTAAACCACTGGAGAGTCAGAGCTACCTGTTCACCAGCCCAGATTTTACGGTGTTGGGGATATATGAAGGGTCATGGAGGAAGTGGCCACAGCCTCATAGCAGGTCTTAGCATGCCCAGAATGAAAGCCAAACCCAACAAAAGCTGCCACCCTGTAATTTTTGGCTTGGAACATTCTCCAAACCAACCATGATTAATACCCAGGAATGTTTCAGTTTTGATTGTAATCACATAGTCAGGATGGAAAGCCCCTCCATAATTCTTTAGGCACTGTTTGTAAGTGCCTAATGTTTACAGTGTATCGTTTGGGTTTTTTTCCCAATTGTCTGCTATAGGCTGACTCATATTTTTGGTCTTTATTTTTAATGTTGTACACCATGGTTTTCTGTCTGGCTGGTTTATTTTCCAGAGTTATTTCTACAATGATGACACTTTTAACTTTAACTACGCCCAAGCCAAAGCTGCCACTGGCAATACCAGCGAGGGTGAGGAGGTATGTATACGCTTTCTTAAAAAAAAAAAAAAAAAGCCAATGGAATTATTTCCTACATAACCCTCCCCCCAACACACACTCTTTCACCCCCACACCTTTCTGATTCTGCATATTGTGTGGAAATGGAGCTGCTGCTTCCTGCAGTAATTGAGATATATATCTTGCTTTCAGTGAACCTTATTCAGGGGAGTCGGAGTCCTGCTAACCTCACATGATTGGGTATGTGGGGATCATGCTGTGAGTGCAGCACTCCAAGCTATCTCTAACTGATCAAGGAATGCTGTCTTGACCAGTGTTCTGTGTACTGTGCCTGAGGCATACCTAGGGCTTGTTCAGGCGGAGTAGGGATCACTGAGCAACAGAGACCGGATAGATGAGAGCTTTAGGTGTCCCCCTTGGAGGTTTGTGAGAAACGAACTTTCTTCCCTGGGAGGAGGAAAGAAAGAGGAAGTGCTCCCCATCCTATTCAGCCGCATCCATTAGTACTTAAGGAGGTTCATTTCTCCCCATACGTAGCTTTTGTGTGTGTGTGTGTGTGTGTGCATCTGATGTTGAATTATCCCTGAAATGAACAAAAGCAATTGGCTGCTGGGAAGAAAGAAGAGAGATTTCCCACAAGGGTTAAAAAAAAAATCAGAGGACAGACCCAAAAGCCCCCCAAACCCATGTGAGTTTATTTTAAGCAAATCGTGTGATTTTTATAGGCCAAAAAAAATGAAATCGTTTTCTTTTGAGTTTTAAATTTGAGTCTCAGGAGCGATATGGTGACAGTTTTTTCCTGAAAGACTGCTAGAGTTGACGCAGGTAATGCACTGTCTATACTAGCACTATGTTGATGGAAGAACGTAGACTTTAGCTTTGTGTTGTTGGGGGTTGTTATTGCATTGATATTGGTGGGTACCTGCATCAGGTGTGGTGTGTATAGATGCAAAACAAGTCAACTTAGGTCAACCTAACGTAGTATAGACCAGACCTCAGGAACTCAACAAAATCACCCCCAGCCCTCCTTAGATGTGGAATGACTGTAACTCCACTATATGTTGTAAAAGGTAGTATTTTGACACAGAGCCTTGATAAAACTAATGGTTAAGGACTGTTGCTGCTAGTCCAGGAATGCTCTGTTACGTACAATATGTGGCAGAGAGGTGGGAAGGGATCATCATCACAGTGAGACTTCTGGTATTTTAGAAAGACACTGATTTCATTCTTTGCACTACATTCTAAATTAATGCGTTCTCAGTTGCTGCCTGTGCAAACTAGTCTCTTCTCTCAGCCCCTGTCTTCCTTTATGGCTGGCTTGCTATGTACCAACACCTGCTAGCAGCTGTTCAAGTGAGGCCACACCATAGTTTGGCATTTTAGAGCTCCAGATAATACCATGATAAATGTTGTACTGTTTGAATTCCCCACTTACCAGACAAGAGAGATGCCCCTATGGATTACAATTTCACACTCTAACTCTTCCCATCAAGCTGTTGTTAAGTATTCTCCGGCCTAGGCCTTGGCTACATATTGGAACAAGGACATGGTCTACTGTGTATGTGGGACAGCAGATGCACATAATTTTCTTTTTCCTTCTTTCCTGCAGGTGTTCCTCTTGATCCAGAGTGAGAAGATAAAGAATGATTATGTTTACCTTAGCTGGCTGGCTCGTTGCTGTGAGTCACTTTACTTGCAAGATTGCAGGGTGTGGATCCTCCTGTTTTGCATTAGTATTGCCAATCCATCTTCCCTAATAGTTTCTAATGTTGTGGGTGGATTTAGTACTTATGAAAGTGAAGTGCAAATAGCACTGGCTCTAGCCAGCTGTAGTGCGAGCAAGTATTGTGCAAGCAGTATATCTTTGGCTGCATAACCACTCCTGTTTCAGTTCTGGCCCAACACAGCTCTGCCAATGCACCTCCTTCCTGATCTGTAGGACCTCATTCTTCCAAGTCCAGGATGTTGTCTGAGCAGAGATTGCCAATTATAATAGATTACATTAATTGCTATTAAATTAATATTGGTTTGCTCCAGTTTTTACGAAATCCTTCTCATGGAAAGGTGCTAATATACAAGTGATGCATAATATAAAACCTTAGAGGAATAGGAAGAGGTGAGTGGAAGGGAAAGATAGTCTAGTGGATAGGGCACCAACCTAGCAGTCAGGGCCTGGGTTCAATTCTACAGACTTCCTCTGTAATCTTGGATAAGTCACTTACACTTGTGCCTCAGTTCCCCATCTATAAAATGTGGACAGTAGTTCCCTAACTCAAAGAGATGCTGTGAAAATAAAATCCATTAGTGATTGTGCAATGCTCAACTACTTTGGTGAAGAAGACCAAAGACTATCTAGATAGATAAAGAACATGGTGGCTGTTACTGTGATGATTGTTGCCAATGTCACTTACTTCAGGTGACATTTTGTCAATTTGAGAGCACATGGGCAGTACCACTTTTTCAAAGCAGAGTACCATAGAGGTGGCCTTTGCTACAGGCTTGTGCAGCTCAAAGCTGGAGACTTTTCCTGAGGCAACTCCTTCCTTGTAGCCTCAGCACAACAGTAAGAATGTTCATTAGACTGCCCTTCTCCCACCTCAATGACCAGAGCAGCAACAGTAACTTCATTATGCTGTGCTGGAGGTACAGTCACTATCTATGCTATGCCCTTCCCAGACAGGTAAATGGAGACTTCTACACCACACACATTGACCAACCATTCCTGATTCTCCTTGGGGACCTCACAGTTTCTTACTTAATTAATCCATAAATCTAGAATATATGTTTATTGTGAATTTTATGTTTTGACATCTACCCATTGTGGCCAGGGTCCCAGGGGAGCCACACTGAGGTTACTCAGTTAGGGCAAACTGTAAACAATGGGCAGACAATCCCCAAAGCTGGTGGATATTCCAATACCAAGCCAACACAAAACAACTTCTATAATACCATACTGGTTACCAAGAAACCAAAACACAGTTCCCTTAAAGCAACCCAGCTTTGGGCTTCCACCCAGACACCCAATCAGATATGAGAATTACTGAAAATCTTATTCATCATAGAAGAAAGTTCTACCAATCCCAAAGGATCAGACACATTACCTCTCAGGTTAAGGAATATC
Source organism: Mauremys reevesii (assembly GCF_016161935.1). Taxonomy (NCBI): domain Eukaryota; kingdom Metazoa; phylum Chordata; order Testudines; family Geoemydidae; genus Mauremys; species Mauremys reevesii. The sequence continues at coordinate 272,241,277 of NC_052623.1, read as the reverse complement.
TTAGATCTTACCCAAATAAATACTTACAGCCAATTCTGATTAACTAAACTAAAATTTATTAAAAAAGAAAAGAGAGAATTAGTTAAAAGATAAGTATAATACAGACTTGAGTACAATTCTGAGATCAGTTTTATAGTAGAGATGGTAAATTTTATAGTTGCAAAGAGTTCTTTCAGAATTAGTCCGTAAGTCCAACATTCATATTCAGGGTGATCCAGGTGGGACTGGAGATCTCAGTTTACAACTGAAACTTCCCCTGCATAAAGTATCAAGCAGATCTGAGATAAAAAGGATCAGGACCCAAGGGTTTTTATACAGTTTCATGTCTTCTTTTGACAGCTCGGAGTTCTTAGGTGAACAAAAAGCAATCACTGAGACTTTGAAGTAGACTTATTTCCTAAGCATCACCTGTAACTAGCTACAGGGATTAACATAAGGCAATTACCTGTTTTCCACCATTCGCAGGTGATTTGCTGTAAAGTATTCTAGCATATTCATTTTTGAGTATGAGCAGATATTGTAGGAACATAAGAATGGCCATACTGGGTCAGATCAATGGTCCATCTAGCCCAATATCCTGTCTTCTGCCAATGCCAGATGCTTCAGCGGGAATGAACAGAATGGGGCAATTATCGAGTGATCCATTGCCGGTCCTCCAGTCCCAGAATCTGGCAGTCAGAGGCTTAGCCATCTTGGCTAATAGCCACTGATGGGACCTATCCTCCATGAACTTATCTAATTCTTTTTTTTTTAACTTTTGGCCTTCAGATTATCCCTTGGATATTTCTGTCCTCAGATATTTGCAGGAGACTAGAGATGCTGGAAATGCAACTTATTCAGGGCTCTATGTAATATGTGTGGTCTCGAGTTATTGTACCAATTATTTAGACTTTATCTCAAAGAGGAGGTGAAAAGCCATTACTGTTTCGCTTCCCAGCATGGCGCACTGTTTCTCTATATGCACAGATTGCTAGTTGTTACTAAATTATAAAGGCATTTTTTCCCATAAGGAATCATGGTTTGTGAGGTTTTCAGTGTTCAGACATCTGGTCGTCATATGTGGGGCTAAGACCTGTGTCCTCTCTGCTGAAGGTGCTACCACTGAAGCTGAAGAACCCAAAATCTAGTCTGGTGTCTCAGTTTCTGCCACACCAGGAGAGTCCAATAATTACCTGTTCTTATGTACTATCTCCAATAGTGGCCATTTCAGGATATTTCATAACAGGATGTAACTTCCCCATAATGTACCTACTTGTACAATACTATACCATGTAGGTTGTGAAGGAAGGGTGGATTTCTTCCTGACTCCAGTTGGTGAACAGTTTGTGCTCGGACATATGAGAAGTTCTTGTAATTTTTAATGTAGTTATCCCTAGATTATAGTTTTAATTAGAATCAGATTGAGAGAGATTGGTTGTGCATATAAACTACTCTGGAGTATGTTTCTAGTGCAGTGTGAAGGGATTTATATTGGTATTCCGGATAAATGTCAAAAATGATTGTTACTCCGCTTGACTTCTGTACACATAATGCCAAGCATTCCCTCACCTTGAAGAGCACAAGAATTTTCCCCATATTAATGACCAGTGCACAGAATGAATATCTGGTGGAACTCTGAGAGGAGGTAGACACCTGATCCAAGGGGATATTTTCCCTTCACAATAAGAAAACATTGTGATATGCCTGGAATTAACAAGCCAAACTTTAGGTTAAATACTTCCTTACCTTCAGAGGGTCTGTTTGTGGAATTTTCTGTCTCCAAAAAGTACTGGATGAAACTCTGTTACTGGGATTCATGAGAGAGTCTATTCTGGCACTTATGACTAGTTGTGTTATACCACAGATGTTTCAGGTTAATGGCTGGTGGTAGTTCTTGCTCACATATGCACTGTTAAAATGACCACAAGATCTATGGAATCTGGAAAGAATTTCCTCATAGGGTGCACAATGGCAAGGATCTTGTGGATATTTTTATCTTTCTTTGGACCAATGAGTACTATGGGGATTCAGTATTTAAAATCAGGTGGGTGCAGGCATTCAGGACATCAGTCCTTCATGTTTGACTTATTTTCTGTGAACATGAGTGGGTAATATTAAGTCTCACTGTTTGAATAGATTAGAGAGTAGGAGAATGTCACAGTCCAGTACCCTATAAGAAATACATTCTCTGTTTATTCAACATTCCCCACTCTATGCCCCATAATAATCTCTGACATCGTGGGACTTCAGCAGTGGTAGTTAGTTCAACCTCATGCATGTCCTCTACCCAAAACTGAAGAGGTAAAAGGATTTAAGTGAATTTCAATTGCTTAATTGTTGTTTAAATGCTGTAAGTATTAGTGCATGTGTTGCAATCTGGATACAAACTCTTTTCAGACTCTGTTCAACAAACATGGTTGACTTGTGTCCAGACAACAGCTTACTCTCCTCCTCTCTTTACCCACCCCTCCTACTATAATCATATTCCAACCAAGTTTGTGCATCTGCATCATTGATGCTTCCTACTCATATCTGTAAGTCTGAAGTCCGGGAAAATCTTGGGTAGCTGTAGATCTCCTACACTGCCCAAGCAGAGGGATAGAGTGTCCTGAGGATGTGCACAAAGACTCTTTCAGCATACAAGGAAATTGGTTCTGGATGGTCCTGCACGGAGCTCTTGGAAGGAAGAGGACTCAGACAGGCACCATTAGAGCATCCTATCAACACAGCAAAATAACAGTGTTGATCAGTGTCAGCCCAGGCCTCTGGCAAGGGTGAAACACTGTTAGCTGCTGTGGTTTAACTGTTAACCATGCTACTAAGTGTAACAAACACAGTTAAGTGTTGTAGTGTAGATAAGGGCATATCTTATAGATTCTTATTGAATACATGTACAAAACATACTCTAGACTTTTTCCTATTTGTACTGTATGTCATCTCTAAAATCCACCGTTCCAAGGGAATACACTCACTTCAAAGAATGCTGGTTTATCCTGCCCTTGCACAGAAGCTGAGGAAACCAGCAGCAAAGCCATGAAAAAAAAAATAATAAAATGAAATGGAACTTAGAGCTATTGCTGGTATCTGAAACTACAGAGGTGCATGTGTTGAGCTGTAGATAACCTTTTGAGTCTAAAACTCTGCAGACTTAGGTGGCTAGGATTTCTTTAATTTTGTAGTTACTGTGTACAAACTAAGATAACGAGAGCAATATGAACTTCTGCTTCAAAACATAAAATGGGGGTCACTAATTGTTTCTTTCATTTATAGCATTGTATAACTAGCTATGTGTTATGAGATTTCTCTTGGGTTTTATTTCCATCCCCCTTTCCCTCATCCTGTTAAGCATTTGGTATTGACTGCAGTCAGGGGCAGAATACCAAACTAGCTAGAGCAATGGACTGACTTGATGTGTCACCAGGCTGGATGCCAGACTAGATGGACCATTGAGTTCCAGCATAGTAAGTGCTGTATCTGTGAAATATAAATCTGACAGGTGTAGATTTCATAACTCTTCTTTCTTATGTTTGCAAACTGTAGCACTTTACGACTATCATTGATGTGGCTGAGGGGATGGTTAGCTTTCATTCAAACCCCATGTGTTTCAGTAGGGAGCAGGGACTTTGGTGAAGTCCTGTTGTTACTGGGCAGTGCACTATGGCATTTCTTCATCTTCTCCAACTTTCTGTTCTCATTGTAGATATCATGAATAAGAAGCCTCGACTGGCCTGGGAGCTCTACCTGAAGATGGAAACCTCAGGAGAGTCCTTCAGTCTCTTGCAACTCATTGCAAATGACTGCTACAAGGTGAGTCTTCTCTTTGAGGCCTGGTATCTAGTTTGTTAAATCTGTGGCACTACACTCAGATGCCGTGTCTACAGCAGACTCCTCTTCTTAAAATTCCTCACCATTGCTACCTTTAGTGAAGCTCCACAACGTATAGAGGCTGGTAGAGATCTGTCAACATTTAAACCAGCATGTCTTCTAGTTAGACTGGTGACTGGGCTACACAATTTCTACCTCTAGTAGAGTTTCAATGGTGGGAGCAATGGGAAATTTTAAGAGAAAACTCTAATATAGACACAACCAGGGGCTATAAGTTGGAGTTGTTTCTGGGACAGCAGCCCAGACTGTGAAGCTTACAACCTGATCCCCCCACAGGGACCTGCTACAGGCTTCCCAGATACACAAACATAGGAACCCAGGCAGATCCATCATATCTGGCCACAGGACTTTTACTGAAGGAATATTAGGTGTCATAGGAAACCATCCTTAAACCACTCATAGAATCATCGGGTTGGAAGGGACCTCAAGAGGTCATCTAGTCCAACCCCCTGCTCAAAGCAGGACCAATCCCCAGACAGATTTTTACTCCAGTTCCCTAAATGGCCCCCTCAAGAATTGAACTCACAACCCTGGGTTTAGCAGGCCAATGCTCAAACCACTGAGCTATCCCTCTGCACACAAAGGCCCACCTTCCTCCAAGATGTTACTGACTTCCTCCAGAAACTCCAACATCAACATCCTCCCCCAGAACACCATCCTTGCCACCATGGATGTCATGTTCCCTATACACCAGCATTCCTCACCATGACAGCATTGATGCCTGCCTCAAATACTTACAAGATAATATATAGCACTCAAAAATCCACCTAAACACATCACCAAACTCATCAAATTCATCCTCACACACAGTAACTTCACATTTAACAAACACTTTCTCCAAATATTGGGAACAGCCGTGTGTACTAAGATGGCCCCCCAGTATGCCAACCTCTTCGTGGGCCACCTCGAGGAAAATTTCTGGAAAAATGCACCACAAAACCAATGATATACATGAGGTACATCAATTATGTTTTTCTCCTCTGGACAGATGACCTCAGTTCCCTCAGATTTCCACCACAACTTCAACCACAACTGCCCATCCATCATATTCTCTAGAAAACACCCACACCAGCATTAACTTCCTGAATACCACAGTCAGCTTCAGCAATGAGACCCCACAAATGATTGTGTGCAAGAAATCCACAGATCACTACACTTACCTTCTCAGCTCCTGCAACCACCCCAGACACACCAAGAAATTTGTTAGCAACAGCCAGACATTTAAGCACACTCAAAACTGCCTTCACTAAACAAGGACACTCCACCAGAGAAATAGATCACATTGTGGAATAGGCCATTCAGATACCCCAGGAGAACCTGCTTCAATACCGGGGGGGAAACCCACATACGGGGTGTCATAAAACAATTACAATTACAGAAGTTGGTTCAGTAAAAGGTTTTACCTTACCTACCTTGTCAGTCTTAGCACAGATGCTCTGGTGTTTGTTTTTCCACTTTCAAGAGTAGGTACAATAAACTAATAGATGAGATCAACATCTTCAGCCTCTAGCACTGGGATTCTTGCCCACTCCTTTAGATTGAGACACAGGCCATGAAAGATTTCAAAAGCACATTGATAATTGTCCTGTGATAATGTAGCAGTGCATTGCTGGAAATTCTCTCTCTCCCAGGACTGGTGTGCACATATGTTTAACCTTTTTTCACTCCTCCTATGAGAACAAATATGAAGCTAAATGCTTCTGTGATTAGATAGCCTCAACTCCCTCAGAGGGTATGTTCCCTGGCAGGGCTGGCTTTAGGAAGTGCAGGGCCCAATTTGAACAGTTTCGACGGGGCCCCGGCAGGGATGACTTTAAAAAAAAAATATAAAAAAACACATGGGGCTTGTACTCCGGGTCTGCGGCGGCACTGAAGGACCCGCCGCTGAAGTGCCGCCGAAGACCCAGAGCAAGCGAAGGACCTGCCGCCAAAGTGCCGCTGAAGACCCGGAGCGCCACCAGGTGAGTAAAAATTAAAAAGGCGCCTTTAGCCAGGGAAGGGATTCTCACTGGGTGCGGGGCCCTCTTAGGCGTGGGGCCCGATTCGGGGGAATTGGTGGAATAGGCCTAAAGCCGTTTCCCACAGGTCCTCCCCACTACAATCAAGGCCTTGTCCAGACCAGGATTTAAAGGTAGGTTGTTAGCATGTGTTCGCTAACACAGGCTAACTAATATGTTTTAGAAGTCTATTGTAGACAAGGCAGCATATACTTGAATGTGTGCTAAACTGCCCTAGGCTTTAACTTGACCAACTAGCACATATTAAAATATACACTGCCTTATGTACAGTAGACTTTTAAAACATGTTAGCACGTTACACCTTTTAAAATCCACTTTAGAAAAGGTCCAAGAGAAGAATTGAGAGTTCCCCATCTGTACCAGTCGAGGTGCCCCTAGACCTATCCTGCAAGTGGATAACTAAGGTTGGGTGTACACATGATTTTCCCGTAGGTTCAGGAAAGCTCTGAATTGCAACACTACTACATTTGATTTTTCTTCTACTTCTATAGCGAGGGGTAAAAAATTAGTTTTGAACTAATACCCCAGCAGCCTTCAGAGCTTTGTCTTTATGGCCATATCTAGACTAGGAAAATCCATCATGTTTTAAAACGTGGATAAACTTGTTTTAACTAACATGCTTTTAAACAGGACTTTGCACCTAGGGTATAAGGGAAAGTCATGCATAAAGACTAGGGCTGTCTTTCATTGGAATTTATACAGAACACTTCTTCAGGTCGACGACGCTGTGTAAGCCTTAAAGTTTCTCTCTCACCAACAGAAGCTGGTCCAATAAAAGATATTACTTCATCCCCCTTATCTCTCTAATATCCTGGAATCAACACGGCTACAACATTACATACAAAAATAAGGAGATGACATTTTTGACTAGCTCTATTAGCTCATAGTTGAATGTGGTTTACCTAGTGGGGAGTCTAGAGTTGATCATGACCAGTTAATAAAGGTCACAACTTGGCCTGTCTATACTGTTTAAAATCATGTTAGATAAAACTATTTTCCTAGTCTGTACATAGCCTATGTGGAATTGGAATGTACCTGTTTTAGTTATGGACTACCTGGAAAGAAAAGGAAAATGCATGCTGTTCTCATGACTTGTTCCTCTTGTTAACACCAGACAAACAGCATCAGAACCAGCCCGTAACTTTGGATCTCATTCTGTATAGGCAGTCTTGTGACCTGAAATGTGTAAAGTTTTTTTTCTTCCTACACAGATGGGCCAGTTTTACTATTCAGCCAAAGCCTTTGATGTTCTGGAGAGACTGGACCCTAACCCTGAATACTGGGAAGGCAAGAGGGGTGCCTGTGTGGGCATCTTCCAAATGATCTTAGCTGGCCGAGAACCCAAGTACGTACCGTTGCTGTGTATGAACTTTTCTCATTAGTCTTCCGTTCCCAGCTAGCTGTAGCTAGAACCACAGTCACAGCTGCTTTTGTGAAGAGATGCGTGACTTCAGGAACAGATGTCCCCTAACCCTCCTTTTTTTTTTGTCTTTTGAAAGAGACCTGTACTGCCCCAGTAGTTGCACACTCAATAACCATTTTTGATTTCTAGCTTCCAGCCCAACAGGGACAGGATATGTGGTAGAGGATAGTCCATCAGCTAGTGCTCTGCACTGCAGGGACCTAAAATAGATTGCTGGTCATTGTTCTTGTAGTAGCTAAACTACAGACACAGCATACTTATTCCCTGAAGACAGGGAGGGAGGACCTCATTTCACTGATTAGGGAGAGGTATTGATGGCCTGTGAATGGAAGTCGTATCCCCTCCTCCTTGGTCTTAGAATTTCAAGGATGGCAGAATTAAAATAGGTGGATGGTTACTCACAACTCCAGGAGGGATGAAGAACATGTTTCTGAATGATAAATGAATGTTTTTAGTGAAGGCCTAATCTCTCTTTCTGCAAATTTTGTTCAATCCAAGCTTGTTGATTTGATTAAACCTCCAAGAGAAAAGAGAAAATGGTCCTTCCCATTTATTGTTTTGCCTTTGGCCTACCTCACTGGATAGGGGAATGGGGGAGGATAGAGGAGATACCTTCTGTTCCTGTTCTCCAGTAAAAAGTCTGCTGTGCTGCTGAGTGACCAAGCTCTGCAAGCAGTGGCATTAACTAATGCACCCTCCAATTTTCCCTCTGGCAGAGTTCATGTACATTCTGGTTAAGATTCACATAATCTCTAGAATTCTTACTTTTCTCCCCATTTGGGGCCACACAGAGGAGGAGTTGCAGTTGCTTTCTTAAATGCATACCTTTCAAGAAAACAGGAGCACCCATAGCCCTGGCATCTGTTACTGTCTCCCTTGTCTGCCCTCCATTTTCCAACAGTGCCCCTTACTAAAGTAGTGCAGATAAACTAGTGCACCTCAGTCTCTGAACTGGAATTGAGTTAATCCTTCCACAAAAATCTGAATTCTGCATGGATATGACAGACATCTGAGAAACAAACTGATGTACTTGTTATGTCAGGTCTTGTTCCCCCTAAATGCAAACTACCTAAAACTATGAATTAATTCATCAGATATCTCTAGCTAAACACGATTAGATCTGGTTAGTAGTTGAATGGGAACCCTCCACGGAAAACAGGGTATTTCAGGGAGTCATGCTTCTGAAGGCAGCACTCTTATTTCTTAGTAATAAAAAATACATAATGCTTCATGTTGTGAAAACGCATTGACTAATTAGTGCTGAGCAGTGCTCCTGTGTTGACATAGGTGTTGCTGTGCTGTTGAAGTTGTCTGTCAGATGGCCTGAAAAACTGAAGCTCTAACAATTTGCCATTAAATGTCTTATGGCATTTTTTGCAAGAGTAGGAATGTTAAATTTTATATCCTGGCAAGCTACAGTATGAATAATATTTTTTTGCTGATCTAGAATTTCCCTTCTAGTTCCAACTAGATACAATATTCTTTATTTCTTGATTCATACTATTGTGTAGGTTTACTGTGGTGTTTATTAGCTGTCACCTTCCTCCTCAGTCATAGGTGAAGTAGATTGCATACCTAGAGTCTGTGCTTTGCAATCTTTCAGGATGTAAAGATGCACAGAAATTTCAGCTGTTTCTAGCCAAGTGCTCGTCACCCTGCTTTAAATCTTTGTCTTCTGTCTTTTCAGAGAGACATTGCGGGAAGTGCTACATCTCCTAAGGAGCACTGGTAACCCTCAGGTAGAGTATATCATCCGCATCATGAAGAAGTGGGCCAAAGAGAACAGAGTGCCTGTCTAAGACAGCATCACCAAGAAAACCAGGTCAGATGCCATCTTTTTGTGCATAGCGGAGGGCATGGAGTCCAGCCCTCCCCCCCCACACCTTCATTCACCCTCCCACCCCACACACATCTTCCTTGTAGTCTTCGTTTAGGGCTGGCCTCTCATCAAACATTAAAGAGACTGCCAAACTCTCAGATGGAGCAAAAAGAGTACTGGAGTTGGACTGCACAAAATTTCAATGATTTTGGTATGAAGGATTTCTTTTGGACAGAAGGGGTTTGAATTCCATGCTCTTCTCACCTAGATCCGAGTGGCGTTTTTTCTGTTCTACAGCAATCCCAGTGTCTAGTTCAAGGGTTCTCAACCTTTTTCATATTTTGATTCCAATGTTCAGCAACTCAAACTGTCCCTCACAGGCACTCCAGACTCCTTTGCACCAGCTCCCACAGTACTGCATAAGATGTACTGTGGCAATTTGAGAGGTTTACATTTTAAAATAGTTCTCCTGGCCTTCAAAGAAGAACTCAGCAAATCTGCTTCAGCACAAGAGTGGTGATGGCAAATGGAAGAAGGATTGTGTTATCTTAGCAACTGACTTACTATTAACAGTTAACATGTTTTTAATATTCCTGGCCTACTGCAGGGTGGAACACACCACATCCTGAGCAACATCCATTTTGAGATGGATCCTACTGACCAATTTATAACCTCTTTATCTCTTTCCTTTTTGTCCAAAAGGATTTGCTATCCCTTGGCCAAAGTCAGATTAATTCTGAACATGAAGCTAATCAACCACAAATGCAGGGCCCCAGAATTGCTTACTTATTTTCAAGGAGGATAGTTACAAGATTTGGGGGATTGCTTTTCAAAGCATGAGGTTCTGATTGGCTGAGCTGTTTCTTGCTATAGAGTCTGATCCTGCAAACATTTGTGCATGTTAGTAAATTTGCTCATGTGAATTGTCCCACCAGTTTACCTCTCGCATCAATAAAGTTATTCATGTATGTTTACAGGATCAGGCCCTTCACCAGTCACTACCTTAGACAGCAATATGTTGTGCGTTTGCTTGACAGTTTTGCCCAGCAAATACTCTGCTGTGTTTCAAGGTGGTCTGGAAAGGGAATTGGGGAGAATCCTTTTCAGAATAGACCACTTAATCCTAAAGGAGATGAAATTCTAAGAAGATGCACAATGGATATGATATAGAAATGAATTGTAGAGCTTACAGTACATAATATCTGTACATTATTTGTAAAGGAAAAATTACTTAACTTATAAAGTATTTTTGTACCTTGTGACAAGATATTTCATTGAACACTATGATGTTTGTACCTTGATTAAAGCTTATACTTGGATTTTCAGTCTAACTTCTTGCTTGGCTTTGTTGCCTTGTGATGAGGCTGGCAATTGAGACGGAAAATGTATTTCGCTGCAGAGGAGGGTGGATGTATGATTGACTGACTGCCAAATCAGCATTTCATGGTCAGATGAAGATGAACCATGTTAAAGCAGACTGGCCCAACGGCCTATGTACTGACCTTTGATGTTAGCTCCTGAGATGAGGGTGGCTGGATAACCCTTATATTTGTAAGTGGTTTTGTTTTTGTTTTTCTTACTCCTGAAGAGATTCTGAATTCTCCCCAGCTTCTAAGGAATAGGCTCCTAACTCTGAGGATATCGCTAGGCCTCTCTGCTGGAGCTCAGGAACTTCAGTTACCTTTTATCATCTCACTGCAGCAGAGACAAAGGTGTTTCTCCAGCATGCCCAAGTCTTCAAACAAGAACTTCCACCTGTATCATCAATGTGATGTCTGGCATGATTTGATAGGCTGTAGGCCATCTGCTTTTATATGAAAAGAAGGAAAAATTCTATTTTAAGGACCCCCACCATGATAGTGATGGGAATAAGGTCCTCAAACCATGACAGGAATAAGGGTAGGGTCGCCATGTTGCAAAAAGAGACCACATAATGGATCAGTAAATGCTGTCATTAAAGGCAGTTACATAAAACATTCCATTTGTAAGAGGCATTTTTATTTTCCTTTCCAGTTTAATTAACTTGGAAACAGATTGGAATGGCTGCTGTGAGCCTGGGTTAAAGCTATAGAAAAATCAATGTGGTGGCTTTGTGACAGATGTTAAATGCAGCTAATTATTCTGTTCACTGATGCTTAACCAGCAGGAAAGCCTGATAGCCTCTAGATGTAGGCTGGTAGACAACAATCATAAAATTGTAAGACTGAAAGAGACTTCGAGAGGTCATAGAATATCAGGGTTGGAAGGGACCTCAGGAGGTCATCTAGTCCAACCCCCTGCTCAAAGCAGGACCAGGTCTTCTACTCTACACTCTGCATTCAGGTCAGGACTAAGGCCTAGTCTACACTGTGAGAAGGGGGTCGGGGCAAGCTAAGTCGGTCTAAGTTACGCAACTTCAGCTACGAAAATAGTGTAGCTGAAGTCGACATACTTAGAGCTACTTACTGCAGTGTCAACTCCACATACACTTCTTGCTCTGGAAGAGTACTGGAGTTGATGGGAGAGCTAGATGTGATAAATCGACCCCTGCTGGATCGATTGCTCCAGACGTAAGTGTAGACATGCCCTAAATATTATCTAGACCAGGGGTGGGCAAACTACGGCCCGCGGGCCACATCCGGCCCGCGGGACTGTCCTGCCCGGCCCCCGAGCTCCTGACCCAGGAGCAGGGGCGGCTCTAGGCACCAGCAAAACAAGCTGGTGCCTAGGGCGGCAAAATATAGGGGGCCGCAAAAGGCTGGGGCCCCAGCTCATCCTGCCGCTGCGAGCCGAGGAGCGGCCCGTCCCCTGCAGCCGGGGCAGGGCCGCGCTACCGGCTCCGCTTGGGGGAGAGGGATGGCCCCTTACCGGTAGCGCGGCCCCGCCTGGCTGCAGAAGACGGGCTGCTCCTCCTCCGCTTGTTCGCGCCCGGGTCCTAAGCAGCGCAGCAGCAGCTTGGCTGGGGGGGCGGGGCTGAGCTCCGCCCCGCTCAGAGCCGTGTGGTGAGGGGGCGGGGCTGGGAGCTCCACGCTGAGCGGGGGCAGCTGAGCTCAACCCGGAGCTCACAGCCCCGCCCCCTCACCACGCGGCTCTGAGCGGGGAAGAGCTCAGCCCCCTCCGGAGCCACGCGGCTGCCTCGCTGGGCAGGGCCGCTTCTCGAGGCGCGCAGTGAGCCGGGGGTAAGCAGCTGGGGCCGAGGGGGTGGCTAAGGGGCAGGGAGTCCCAGGGACACTCAGGGGGCACAGGTTCTGTGGGGGGGTGCGGTCAGGGGCCAGGGAAGGGGGGTTTGGATTGGGGGGGTCTCAGGTGGTTGTCAGGCACCCCCGGACCCCCGGACCCCCCCGGCCCAGCCCTGACCCCCAGTTCCAAGCCCAGCCCCTCTGAGGTGGGCACCCCCCCAAACCCATCCTCCCCACCCAGCCCTGACTCCCAGCTCCAAGCCCAGCCCCTTGGACCTGGGCACCCCCCCTGGATAAGGGGTGGGGGGCAGGCTGTTTGGGAGGGGGCACAGTCTTCCCTACCTGGCCCTCCATACTGTTTTGCAACCCCAATGTGGCCCTTGGGCCAAAAAGTTTGCCCACCCCTGATCTAGACCATCCCTGACAGGTGTTTGTCATTGGAGATTTTTAAGAGCAGGTTAGACAGAGATGCCACAACCTCCTTAGGTAATTTATTCCAGTGCTTAACTATCCTGACAGGAAGTTTTTCCTAATTTTCAACCTAAACCTCCCTTGCTGCAATTTAACTCTGTTATCAGATGCTACCGGTGTGGTGCTCTGCTCTGTTCAATGTTGATATCAATCGGCTGCCTGCGTGTATTCCCTCTGTGTGCTGCCCCAGCTCTGCGCAGATAGCTGACACAGCAGACCCTGAGAGAACCCCCAATGACCACAGACTCTAGTAAGGTACGAAGGCACGTCGGCCAGGTTTATTGTCGAAAAGAAACACAGTCTCCAGCTCCCTGGCAAACGAAGTCCAAGGTGCTGCTAAGTGCAGCTAACCAGTACATATGTGCTTCCTGGCAATGGACTCAGCTCAGTCAGTGGCGGGACTTTCCACTGCACCCTAGACTGGACAAAGACACCACCCCAGGGATGCATTCTTATACACAGGTACAAACAAGTTACACATCACTCCTGACGTATGAGGTGCAACCCCTCTACATAGCAAGGTACAACCCCTCTACTTAGTAAGGTGCCGCCTCTCACCTTGTACATGTTGGTTCGAACAAAACAACTCTATCCATCATATTACCCTTTTGGCCCTGTCATTGGGATGGATCAGCTTGTTCCTTGTTATCTGTGTGGAGTGTACAAGTATGCGAATGTTATGATATCTGGTGTCCAGTACCTTTTAGGTATGTCTCTTTTTGCAGCATCAGCCCTTTCCTTACGAGCTTCTGTGAGCAGGGCCTGCCTCTGGCTCACAGCTTAACTTTGCTTTATGTTAGCAAAGTCTTGACCATTACTTTAGTTCAGGTCTTAGGCCTCATACCAGGCCTCTGATACCAAGGTTTATATCTCAGGGCCTCCCCTTACTACAAACTCCATTGCTTCTTGTCCTATCCTCAGAGGTTAACAAGAACAATTTTTCTCCTTCTTCCTTGTAACAGCCTTTTATGTACTTGAAAGCTGTTGTCTGTCTCCCCTCAGTTTTCTCTTCTCTAGACTAAACAAACCCAATTTTTTCCATCTTTCTACATAGGTCAAGTTTTCTAGCCCTTTAATCATTTCTGTTGCTCTCCTCTGGTCTTTCTCCAATTTGTCCACATCTTTCCTGAAATTCTCTAGTTAAGGCCTTATGAGCGAGGAGTAGAGTAGAAGAATTATTTCTCATGTCTTGCTTACAACACTCCTGCTAATACATCCTAGAATGATGGGGTTTTTTTTGCAACAGTGTAACACTGTTGACTCATATTTAGCTTATGATCCAGTATGACCCCCAGATCCCTTTCCACAGTACTCCTTCCTAGGAAGTCATTTTCTATGTGTGCAATTGATTGTTCCTTCCTAAGTGGAGTACTTTGTATTTGTCCTTATTGAATTTCATCCTATTTACTTCAGACCACTTCTCCCATTTGTCCAGATTGTTTTGAATTTTAATCCTATCCTCCAAAGCACTTGCAATGCTCCCAGCTTGGTATTGTCCACAAACTTTATAAATGTACTCTCTATGCCATTATCTAAATCACTGATGAAGCTATTGAACAGAACTGGACCCAGGACCAATCCTTGTGGGGACTCCCCACCCTTGATATGCTCTTCCAGCTTGACTGGGAACCACTGATAATTACTCTCTGGGAACAGTTTTCCAACCAGTTATACACCTACCTTATAGTAGCTCCATCTAGGTTGTATTTCCTAGCTTGCTTATGAGAAGCTCATGTGAGAGAGTATCAAGAGCCATACTAAAGTCAAGCTATGCCACATCTACCGCTTTCCCCCATCCACAAGGTTTGTTATCCTGTCAAAGAAAGCTATTAGGTTGGTTTGACATGATTTGTTCTTGACAAATCCATGCTGATTGTTACTTAGCGCCTTACTATCTTCTAAGCAATGTGAGCTCATGGGCTAATTTTAAACTTTCTTTTAAAAGTTGTATTTTTGTGACAATTAGAATTTCCATAATTGTCATATTTTAAATATTTCTTATTTTAAAATGTCTTAGCTGGTTGTAACTATCTAAGGTTGATCCATGACCAACTAAAACATTTTGATACATGGTGGTCGTCTTTTGTTTAAAAAAAAAAAAAGTTAAATTCCTCTTAGCAAGTACTGTAAACAAAGTGTTACTTAACATGACTTCCAACACATTTCCCCAGTGTAGATCAAGTCTATATGCTGACCTTAAAGGTGATCTGAATTAGGGGAAGGATTGAACTTTTTGCTTTATAATGTATAAAGAAGACCTGAAAGATTTAGTTCAGAAAGTTCCTCTGAAAAAAGTGTCCCTATGCATGCTCCACTGTAGGTGCGCCCATGCCCTCCTGTGCCTTTGATCAGAGATTTCTCATAGTAGTGTCTGTTCAGTCCTCGCATGCATGTTACTCAGTCTCATGCTCCGTGCTGTTGTTATATAGCATTGTACAGGCATGCCCTCAGTTCCTTCTCAATTGCCTCAGCCTAAGACAGAGACTTTGCAGTTGTCCGCATTGAGTTTTACCTCAACTGTGTCCCCTTAGTTAATTATAGTTGTTCTTAGTAGTAGTTCAGTTTAGCTATTGTGACGGAATCACTGGGGCACAACATGGAACTGTGGGATCGCTGTGCCCCCATAACTCTCCAGACTGGGATGTCTCTCATGCTGCTTTGTTAATGACAAGCAGCAAACCCCTCCAGGTGCTGTTATCATTCAGCCACCAGCATACAGAGACACACACAGCTAAATTGCATGAATGCTGTCTAAGCCATTCATGAATGATAGAGGGAGACACCAGCAAATCCCCCCAGCTTTGCACCCCAGAAGTGTACCATCTTACACTGCTCAAGACATTCTCTTGAACAATGCAAGCTCATTATTTTGCCACTTTGTCAAGGGATAGAAGACATGAATCAGCTTTTGTAGTCAGAGCAGATTCCCCAAGCACTTTAGATAAACTCACTAGTAAAGATAAAAATATTAAAATAAGTTTATTAACTACAGAAAGACAGATTTTTGTGAGATTATAAGTGGTAGGCATAAAGGTCAGAAATAGTTACCTTAAACACGCATTCTAAATTCTAATCTTTCAGACTAAGCAAGATTTGATGCAAATAGTTTTTTTCTCACCCCACTGGATGTCACAGGCAGGTTACAGTTCCTAATACACAGACTTAATTTTCTTCTCAGTCGTGGACCAATTTCCCCAGGTCAAAGTCTTTGTCTTTCCAGCATTCTTGTTGCCTTCAGAGTAGGTGGTGGAGGAGAGAGGTGGTCTCATAGAATATTAGGGTTGGAAGAGAACTCAGGAGGTCATATAGTCCAATCCCCTACTCAAAGCAGGACCAACACCAACTAAATCATCCCAGCCTGTAGCAGTGCATGGGATTCTTCCTTCCTAAGTGCAGGACTCTGCACTTGTCCTTGTTGAACCTCATCACATTTCTTTTGGCCCAATCCTCCAATTTGTCTAGGTCACTCTGGACCCTATCCATATCCTCCAGCATATCTACCCCTCCCCCCAGCTTAGTGTCATCTGCAAATTTGCTGAGGGTGCAATTCATCCAGATCATTAATAAAGATGAACAAAAGTGGCCCCAGGACCGACACCTGGGGCACTCCGCTTGATACTGGCTGCCAACTAGAAATCAAGCTGTTGATCACTACCCATTGAGCTCGAAAAATCTAGCCAGCTTTCTATCCACCTTATAGTCCATTCATCCAATCCATACTACTTTAACTTGCTGGCAAGAATACTGTGGAGACAGTATCAAAAGCTTTGCTAAAGTCAAGATATATCACATCCACCACTTTCCCCATATCCACAGAACCAGTTATCTCATCATAGAAGGAAATGAGGTTGGTCAGGCATAACTTGCCCTAGGTGAATCCATGTTGACGCTTCCTGATCACTTTCCTCTTCTCCAAGTGCTTCAAAATGGATTCCTTGAGAACCTGCTCCATGATTTTGCCGGGGCCTGAAGTGGGGCTGACCGGTCTGTAGTTCCCCCGGTTCTCTTTCTTCCCTTTTTAAAATACGAGCACTATATTTTCCTTTTCCCAATAGTCTGTGACCTTCCCCGATCACCACGAATTTTCAAAGATAATGTCCAATGGCTCTGCAGTCACATCATCCAACTCCCTTAGCACCCCTGGATGCATTAGATCTGGACCTCGGATGTGTGCATGTCCTGCTTTTCTAAATAGTCCTTAACCTGTTCTTTTACCACTGAGGGCTGCTCTCCTCCTCCCCATACTGTGTTGCCCAGTGCAGCAGTCTGGGAGATGACCTTTTCTGTGAAGACTGAGGCAAATAAAGCATTGAGTACTTCAGCTTTTTCCACATCATAGACTCATAGACTCTAAGGTCATCTGTCACTATGTTGCCTCCCCCATTCTGTAAGAGTCCCACACTTCCCTGACCCTCTTCTTGTTGCTAACATACCTATAGAAACCCTTCTTGTTATCCTTCACATCCCGTGCTAGCTGCAACTTCAGTTGTACTTTGGCCTTCCTGATTACACCATGGAATGCTCTAGCAATATTTTTATACTCCTCCCTAGTCATCTGTCCAAATTTCCACTTCTTGTAAGCTTCCTTTTCGAGTTTAAGCTCACCGAAGATGTCACTGTTAAGCCAAGCTGGTCGCCTGCCATATTTGCTATTCTTTCTGCACATTGGGATGTTTTGTTCCTGCACCCTCAATAAGGCTTTTTTAAAATACAGACAGCTCTCCTGGACTACTTGGCTGCTCATATTAGCCTCCCAGGGGATCCTGCCCATCAGTTCCCTAAGGGAGTCTAAATCTGCTTTTCTGAAGTCCAGGATCCGTATTTTGCTACTCTCCTTTCTTCCTTTTGTCAGGATCCTGAACTCAGTCATCTCATGGTCACTGCTGCCCAGGTTGCCACCCACTTCTACTTCCTCTACCAATTCTTCCCTGTTTGTAAGCAACAGGTCAAGAGGAGCACAGCCCTCAGTTGGTTCCTCCAGCACTTGTACCAGGTAGTTATCTCCAACACTCTCCAAAAACTTCCTGGATTGTCTGTGCATAGCTGTATTGCTCTCCCAGCAGATGTCAGGGTGATTGAAGTCCCCCATTAGAACCAAGGCCTGTGATCTGGAAACTTCAGTTAGTTGTCCGAAAAAAGCCTTGTCTGTCATCCTTCTGATCTGGTGGTCTATAGCACACGCCCACCACGACATCACCCTTGTTGTTCTGGCCTCTAAAGTTAACCCAAAGATTCTCAATAGGCTTTTCTCCAGTTTCATACTAGAACTCTGAACAATCATACCGCTCTCTTACATACAATGCAACTCCTCCACCTTTCCTCCCGTATCTGTCCTTCCTGAATAGTTTATACCCATCCATGACAGTGCTCCAGACATGTGAGTTACCCCACCAAGTCTCTGTTATTCCAATCACATCATAGTTCCTTGAGTGTGACAGGAATTCCAATCTTCCTGCTTGTTTCCCAGGTTTCTTGCATTCGTGTACATGCACCTAAGATAACTAGCCGATTGCCCTACTTTCTCAGCATGAATCAGGAGGCTTCCCGTCTTGTACCCTCCTCCTTGTGTTTCCTCCCGGTATCCCACTTACCTCTGGGCTTAGGTCACCATCATGATGCCACTAGCCCTTATTTTATACTCTCAATTCATGTTCCAGGGAAGTTACTGTCTTAAACATGTCATGGTGTGTCTTGCTGACTCACAGAGTTGAGCAATCCCCATTGTGTGGTGCTTGCACAACTGAGTCAGAGTTGAGCAGTCTTCATTGTGTGATGTGCAACTGTCTCCTGCAGAACTGTAAATCTCTTGTTTACAATTCTCCTGCTGTTCAATGGCTCGTGATGGTCGCTTAACACCCATTTGGGGGTGGGTCATCCCTTGTTGCCACTGGAAAGCCAGCTGTGGTCATCTCCCAGACTCTCAACATATTTCAACAACAACTATATAGCAAAATCTCAATTTCACACACACACACACACACACACACACACACACACACACACACCCATGAGTTTAGCAGATCATGACCTTTCATATGAGACCTTAACAAGGCATGCTTTGTATGCAATATCACAACCATATACAAATGATGAATATGGGAGTTACAGGGTGCTACTTTGAGGTATAGTGCATCGCAGCTATAGTAGTTTTAAAAAAACCTTTATAAAAATATTTTTATAGATATAGTTTCTTCTGTCCTGGAGTTTTACTGTACTGGAAGGATCTGCCTGGTTCTCCAGGTTTCAAACATTGCCTGTCATGCTGGGAGGCAATCCAAGTGAATGCCTTGGGGAATCTCATATTTCCTAAAAGTGCAATTTCTGTTTGGCGTTAAAATCTAGAGCCAGAAAAAAAAAAAAAAGAAAGAAATCAAACTTCGACCCCTTATGATGGAGACCTCACTGCACCCAGTGTCTGACCCAGGCCCCACCCCCCACTCCTTGTATGCCAGTTTCTGAGTAAGTTCACTGAACCCAAGCCTCACTCCTCAGGAATATTTAAGAGAAGATCCAAGATTCCTCCCGTATGACTCCCAAAGACCATCTCTCGAGTTCTCCGGATAGGAATTCTATCTCGAAGAAGTCATGGTCTCTGATGACTCCACCCATTTCAGCACTCATTGTTCTCCAACCTGGTACCCGCGAAACTGCTTGTTCCTCGGGTACCAAGGGTGCTGCTGTCAGACCTAAAGACTGTAAAGTCTCAGGCTCCAAGAGGTCATCAGTACTGTCAGTGGAGCCAAGGTGGCAAGAAGAGCTCTACTTTTCGGTATCAAAAAAACCCACTTGAGAGCTATCTGGACTCCTCTTGGAGCAGTTGAGATTCATGATTCTGTCAACTTCCTCATCCACTATTGCTTCAGTGCAGGCCATGGATGCAGTACTGACAACACTCTCGGTACGCAGAAGCTTCACTTTCCCCAAGACCTTGCTGTGTCCAAGATGCCTGACTCACCACTGCTCTGCTCTGACATACTCTTGGTACCACAGACTTCCAGATCTCCGGACATTAGCCCGGTACCTACGGTTTCATCTCATGCTTCTTCCAGTG
Organism: Mauremys reevesii; assembly: GCF_016161935.1. Taxonomy (NCBI): domain Eukaryota; kingdom Metazoa; phylum Chordata; order Testudines; family Geoemydidae; genus Mauremys; species Mauremys reevesii. The sequence continues at coordinate 272,221,473 of NC_052623.1, read as the reverse complement.
CTCCACTGATACAGAGTGATTTGGAAGAGGTGAATTCTGAAGATCTTGCCTCAGTCTCCCAAATATCTGTGCAGGGCTCTCCTCTCCATTCTTATAGAGGCCCCTTTCCTGAGGTCTCTGAAGAGATTGGTGCCACTCATGAGAGATGGCCACAAACACCATCTTGCTGGTATGAACACCCATGGATATTTCCACCCATGTCATATGCGCCATCTCCTTGGCCTCCTTGGCCATACTGACCCTTGTGTGGCCTATCATCAGCAATTTTCTAGGGCCTCTAGCACCACCTGTCACAGTGATAGACAGCCTTCATCGCCTTCCCTCTCTAGGAGACTGGAACATCAGGAAGAAACCTTTGTGGAACAGAAAGCTAGAGCTGATGAAGATGTCTCTCCACTAGCTAACATCTCTTCTTCATCCCTGGATGAAGCAGTTATGCCATCTCCTCCATCCTTGGCAGATAATTTTAAACTTGACTAGGAACTAGTCAAGAGAATTGTGGACTCTTTTCAGATCCCTCTAGAGGAGGTTAAAGAACCACGTCATAAGCTGCTTGACATCTTCCATACAGCTTAATCTGCCCGCATTGCCCTGCCTGTTAACCTTTGCAGGGTCCAGCAGGGCCTTGTTATCTAGCACACCCTAGCCACAATTCTGCCCACATGCAAGAGAGTGGATAAGAAATACTATGTTCCATCTAAAGACTCAGAATTTTTATTTTCTCATCTCTCTCTTAACTCTTTGGTGGTCAATGTAGTTAAACATGGAAGGCACATCTTGGACAATCATGCTAAATCTACGCTCTCTGACAAGGACCATAAATGCCTGGACCTCTTTGGTAGAAATTTGTATTTGTCAGCTACTTTACAATTCAGAAACAGGCATTAATGGCAACAATACAATCATACAAGTTATACCTAGCTGAACTTTTATTGAGTACCTACCAGCTGAACATAGAGAGCAACTTCAGGCAGTTATTGCAGAAGGACAGCTTCTCACTGGAACATCCTTGGAGGCTTCCCTCAACACTGCTGATGTTGCTGCCCATTCACTCTCTACAGTAGTAGTTATGAGGAGGGACTCCTGGCTCTAGCTCTCAGGATTTACAGAGGAGGTCCAAATATGGTTAAAGATCTACCTTTTGATAGTACTAAACTGTTCATGGACAGCACAGACAAATCTCTGTGCATGTTAAAGGACGCTAGGGCCATTTTGTGTTCTCTCGGGGTCTATATACCTGCCCACAAGGGAGAGTTTAGCAAGTCCCAGACAGAACAGAGATCCCTGTCCTGCCCAATTGTCAAGCTCCCACAGATCATATGATCCTCAGTATAAGAAACAGAGGTTTCAGAGAAGAAAACCACCCCCTTCAACCTTGCAGTCTTCCACCTCCAAGCACCAATTTTGACGGTTTGGTCAAGGTCCTGAGTTACCATCCCTATTCTTACTAGCTGCATCGATTCACCTGCCTTCCTCCCTTTGGCGACTGCCTTTACCACTTCTGGCAGGCTTGTGAGTCAATCACTATGGACAAATGGGTTTTGGAGATAGTATCCACAGGGTACTCCATCCACTCTAGTTCTCTTCTGCTTGTGAGCCCCCCTACTCCGTCCCTGTTCAGGGACCCCTCTCATGAGAACCTGCTACAACAAGAAATATATTCTCTCCTATTCTTGGTGCTGTAGAATCAGATCCCATGCAGCACAGAAGAAAGGGATTTTATTCCAGGTATTTCATGATTCCAAAAAAGAATGGCAGTTGGAGACCTATCCTAGATTTAAGTATACTCAACATCTTTGTGATGGCACAAAAATTCAAAATGGTGACACTTGCAGCAATAATTCTGTCATTAGACCAAGGAGATGCATATTTCCATATAGTGATCCACCCATCTCACACAAATGATTCCTACATTTTACTGTCTGTCAGGATCATTTTCAGTACAGGGTGCTCCCTTTTGGCCTATCACCTGCGCCAAGGATTTTTTGGAAGGTTATGTCAGTGATAGCGGCACATCTCCTCAGAAGAGGAATTCTGGTGTTTCCTTGCCTAGATGATTGGCTTCTGAAAGGTCGCTCCATGAACATAACGTCCAGGGAACATCTGAAGCCACAGACCTCTCTTTCAAATTGGGCCTACAATTAAACATTCAAAAATCCATGTTGACCCGTCATAAACATACAGCTAAGGGTAGCATAAAATTCCTCTTTACCCTGTAAAGGATTAATTCCTCTTTTACCTTGAAAGAGTTAAGAAGCTCAGATAACCTGGTTGGCACCTGACCAAAAGGTCCAATAAGGGGAGAAGATACAGTACTTTCAAATTTGTGGGGGAAAGTTTTTGGTTTTGTCTTTGTTTTGTTCTCAGAGGCAGCAAAGGAACCAGGGCAGGGCAAATACATCTCCCTAAGCCATATCTGGACTAAGCATCTAGTATTGCAGAAATAGTAATAGCAAAGAAATGCGTTAAATTATCTTTTGTTTTAGCTTGTGAATTTTCCCTGTGCTAAGAGGGAGGTTTATCCCTGTTTTTGTAACTTTAAAGTTTTGCCTACAGGGGAAATCCTCTGTGTTTGGAATCTTTTTGTTACCCTGTAAAGTTATCTTCCATCTTGATTTTACCGAGGTGATTATTTAAAAAATAAAAATAAAAGAAACTTCTTTTAAGAACCTGATTGTTTTTCAGTGTCCTAAAGACCCAGGGGGGTTGATCTGTGCTTGCTTTGTAACCAATTGGTTAGGATATTATTCTCAAGCCTCCCCAGGAAAGCCTCCATCATACTGCACCACATATTCCAGCAACGGGGAACCCCTCAAATAGAGCTGTACACCACGGTGATAAACAAGAAATGCGTCCGGTTCTGCTCAAGAGGTGAGTTGGGTCATCGATCCTTGGGGGATGCCTTTCACCTTCAGTGGCTGTCGGGTCTATAATACATATTCCCCCAACTTCTCTAATATCCAAAGTTCTCCTCAAAATAAAAAAGGACAAGGCCGAGTTATTCTAATAGTTCTGATCTGGCCCAGACAGACATGGTTTCCTTACCTGATACCAGCTGGCTGTTTACTCACCAATCACTCTCCAGGTCACTCCTCATCTCCTCTCCTAGAAAGGCGGGAAGATCCTTCACTCTAATCTCAGACTTCATCTCAAAGCATTGCTGCTCGATGGTTCACGGGATTAGAAACAAAGGAAGTAAAAAGAGTGCTATTATATAGCAGAAAACAGTCTACATGCTACACTTACTTCCAAAAATGGACAAAATATCCCTGCTGGTGTGACTTCAAACACATTCTACCAACAACCTCATCATGGACAGATATACTGGACTACATCCTAGAACTCAGGGCTCTTGTTGAGATCGATTAGATTCGATCTAACAGCCATCATGGCTTTCCATTCTCCAAAGGAAGATTATTCTGTATTTGCTGACTTAAGGACAATGAGGTTTTTCAGGGGGCTTGGAAATCTTTCCACCAGTCAAGCGTTCTACTCCAGTTTGGGACCTCAGTCTGGTTCTTAAATTCATTACAAGATCACCATTTGACCAGACGGCTTGCTGCTCACTCACTCATGTATGAAATGATGAAAAAAGCATTTCTTATACTCATCACGTCAGCTCAATGAATTGGGGAAATAGGGAACCTTATGGCATATCCCCCTTTTCACAATATTTTTGAAGGACAAGGTCACATTACGACCATATTCCAAGTTTTTACCAAAAATATTTTCCAAGTTCCGTATTAACCAATCAATTCATGTTCTGATCTTCCACCCTAAACCTTGTGTACGCAAAGAAGAGGTGCTGTTACACACACTTGATGTCAGGAGAGCCCTGGCCTTCTATCTTGACAAGACTAAACCTTTCAGAAAGACTCACTAATTATTTGGCTTGATCGCCAACAGATCAAATGGGTCTGCAATTTCTAAACAGACTTTCCAAGTCGATATCTGACTGCATTTGTTTTTTATACTGATCTTGTAATATTCAAGCATCCTTGTTCATATGAACTCACTCTGAGGTTTGTTTCCACCTCTGCAGCCTCTCTCAGAAATGTTCCCATCACTGAAATATGGAGAGCCGTGACTTGTATCTCCATACATATGTTTGCTGAGCATTATGCAATAACTCACAACTCTGCTTCTGATGCTGCGTTTCGCTTGGTTATACTTTCTTTGATATTGGACTCAACTCCAAAGCCCACTTCTCCTTAGAAGAAACTGCTCAGTAGTCACCTAGAGTGAGGCACCCATAGGGACACTACTCACCCTGTGCAGAAACTGTGGTTCTTTAAGATGCATGTCCCTATGGGTGCTCCACTATCCACCCTTCTTACCCTCTGCTTCAGAGTTCTCTGATGGAGCTTTACTGTAGAGAAGGAACTGAGGTCCAGGGCCGGATCCAGACCCCAGCGCGCCAAGCAGGCGCGTGGGGCGGCATTGTCCTGGCAGGGCGGCATTTGGCTCCGGCGGACCTTCCGCAGTCATGCCTGCAGGAGGTCCACCGGAGCCCCAGGATGAGCAGACTTGCCGCAGGCATGACTGCGGAGGGTCCCCTCTTCCCACGGCTCCGCTTGAGCTCCCGCAGGCATAACTGCGGCGGGTGCGCTGGTCCCGCGGCTCGGACGGAGCTCCCGCAGGCATGCCTGCGGATGCTCCACCGGAGCCGCGGGACCACGGGACGGTCCGCAGGCACTTCTGCCCTGGCCGCGGGACTGGAGAAGGGTGGCGCGAGCGGCGCAGCGGAATTTCTAGAGCCGCTCCTGCTGAGGGCAGTTCACTTGCACAATGCTATATAACAATGTCACGGAGCACAAGACCAAGTAACACACATGCACAGGCCAAATGGACACTGCTGTGAGAAATCTCCAATCAAAGGTGCAGAGGGCACAAGTGCACCTAGAGTGGAGCACCCATAGGGATACACATCTTGAAGAACCATAGTTGCTCTACAGCAGGGGTGGGAAAAATTTTGGCCTGAGGGCCACATCGGGGTTGTGAAATGGTATGGAGGGCTGGATAGGGAAGGCTGTGCCTCCCCAAACAGCCTGGCCCCTGCCCCCATCCACCCTCTCCCACTTCCCACCCCGACTGCCCCCCTCAGAACCTCCAACCCATCCCCCCCCCCCGCTCCTTGTCCCCTAACCGCTCCCTCCCAGGACCTCCCGCCCCTAACTGCCCCCCTGGGATCCCACCCCTATCCAACCCCTGCTTCCAGTTCCCTGACTGCCCCTATCCACATCCCTCCATCCACATCCCCTCAACAGGTCCCCACTCCCTATCTAACCCCCACCCTTGTCCCCTGACTGCCCCCTCCTGGGACCCCTGCCCCTAACCGCCCTGGGACCCCACCCCTATCCAACCCCCCCCCAGCCCCTTTCGGAATGTGGCCCTGCAAACATGGGTGGAGGACTCAGGAGGAGCAGGGGCAGCTGTGCAGCTGGAGAGAAGCGGCGGTTTCTCCTTTAAAACACCGCTTCTCTCCGGCTGGCTGGGCAGCCACCTGGAGCTCCTCCTGAGTCCTCCGGCCCATGCGCCCGGCGCTCCTGCTGCCCGCACCTCCCACCTGCTTCCCTGGGTCTGTCGGTGAGCCTCCCTGCCCCCCCCACCCCACGGGGGATGCGCCGGTGCTGAGCTGCCCAGCAGCACAGTGAGCTGAGGCTGCAGGGGAAGGGGTTAGCATGGGAGGGGCCGGGGGTGAGCCTGCCTGGCCAGGAGCTCAGGGGCTGGGCAGGATGGTCCCGCAGGCCGGATGCCCACCTCTGCTCTACAGGGTGAATAACTATTTCTTTGCTGCTGTTTAATATTTTTTAAGATTAAAAACAAAAGTCTTCTCTGGTTTAGCTTGAGATCTTATTAGAAGAACAGAGATGTGGAGTTGGAGTTCTTGTAGCTCAGAAAGGGGAATTAAGGGTGAATTCTTTAATAAAGAGTTTCTACAACTATATATTCAACCCCCAGCCAAACAAAACAAAACCTTCTCCCTGTCCAATCCAGCTCAATTCCCCTGACACCAGAAAGCAGAACTGTGGGATCCAAGGGCTGGAGAGAAACAGACGTGGGGGTAGAGCAGGGGTCGAGTAGAGATGTGAGGCAGCCTGGAAGGAACAGAAGAGCTGTGGAGAGGGAAAGAGCAGCGATATGAGGAATGGAGGAGCAAAGAGTAGGCTGTAGGAGGGGAAAGGGGATAAGTCAAATACAAAATGGAAACTAGTAGCTACAAAACACAGCCTGAACACTGAGAGGAGTTATTGTACAGCTAATTTAAAAGAGGAGAGATTGAAGCAGAGACACTTTCTTCTTCAATATCCAAAATACAAGAAAGTTCAAAAAAGATCTTTCAGATTATCAGGAGTCATAAATGACTTCATCAAACAATGATGAAGCAAAACTGTACCTGATGCAGTGAGAAAGGAGAGTAATGGTACAGATGGCATGGTATTACATAGCAATCTGCCACTGGATCAGTAACAAATGGACACAGGGGATCAAACTCCAAATATGTATCGTGATAAAGTTCCTCCTCTACCTTGGTGGGTCCTGTGCTTATTAGCGGATTTTGCTAGCCTCAGAGATCCTCCTGTGTTGGATCAGGAGTTGGGAGGTTTTGCGGGGAACCCGGGCCCGCCCTCTACCCCAGGTTCCAGTCCAGGGCCCTGTGGACTACAGCTGTCTAGAGTGCCTTCAGGAACAGCTACAATTCCCTGGGCTACTTCTCCATGGCCTCCTCCCAACACCTTCTTTGTCCTCACCACAGGACCTTCCTCCTGATGTCTGTTAACACTTGTACTCCTCAGTCCTCCAGCAGCACATCCTCTCACTCCCAGCTCCTTATGCACACCTCACTAACTGGAGTGAGAGCCTTTTTATACCAGGTGTCCTGATTAGCCTTAATTAATTCTAGTAACTTCGCAGTTGGCTACAGGTGTCCTAATTAGCCTGCCTGCCTTAATTAGTTCTAGAAAGTTCCTGAGTGTTCTGGAATAGTCCCTGTTATCTTACCCAGGGAAAAGGGACCTGCTTAACCTGGAGCTAATGTATCTACCTTCGACCACTCTCTTGTAGCCATCTGGCCTGACCCTGTCACAGTATGTAACCCTATCTTGGATGGGTCCTATCCACCTGACATAGCTGAGGAAGGTGTTTTTTTCTTAAACTTTGGCAACACCTGAATAACTTATCATGCCAATAAAATCTCACTAAATCATACTGTGGGGGAAAGAAGGGTAGTCCTACCTCCTTAACTGATGGAAGCAAGCTCAAGAGGAGGTGGTCTCCTTGACCAGCATCTGAACTGGTCCAATAGAGCAGCATTCCTCTCTTACTAATCCCTGAATCTAGCATGTGGCCATATAACCTTTAAGAACTGACAGTTGGGCCTGAGCAATCTCCCAGTGACAGGTATCAAATTTGTTCTGTGGCAAAAGCCACATTCCATTTTTAATGCTTGTCTGTGGTATACATTTAGGATTTAGGATTACATGCCCCCTCAATCTGTAGTGGGTCTCCCTCTGATGTCAACAGTTTGCAGTAAGGTCAAAGTAGAATATGGCCTTTAGCTAAACTAAGTTTAGTTATTCAGTGTCTTCTTGGATATTTTTACTTCTAAGAGCACAACTTTTCTTCTTTTGAGTGATGTTCCCTGTGTGTATTCCACATGTGGAACATGCAGGTTCCACCATGTGCCTGAGTCTGGAATTTTTTGGTAAGCGGTGTCAGTTGGTCCACACATGCACTGTAGTTCTCCTTGTTCCCCAAACTGAGGATATATGGGATGGTGCGGACCAACGCCTCGCCTGTTCTGTCTTACTGCTGCATGGTCTAAGTTGGAATCATCTTTGTCCTCAGCTCCTTCAGCTGCTGTGTCATTTCTGTAAATATATTGTAAATTGTTTTTAGTATTTTTCTCCTTTTTAGACTCCAGTATAGTTTAGTGAAGTAGTTGTTCCCCTTTTTTCCCCACTCTGGGGAATTCGCTCCCCCAGGAAGGCAGGGATTATGCCCAGAGTCCAGAAATTGTTTCCTGCCCACGCTCTTTTTTCAGTGAGCAAAGAACATCGATGCTGTCTCTGCTGCCTCAGCAAGGCTCACATCTCAGACCAGAGCACCATTTGTCTCTCCTTTTCCCCCAGAACTTGTGAGGGCTGGGAACTGAGACTTAAGAAACACCTGATGGGCCAGGCAATGAGACCCCAATCAGATCCAGGCTGGGGAGACCCTATGGTACATCAGCCTCATCAAACAGGCAGCACCCCTCCAAGCACAAGCTAAGACTTCTAACCATAAAAAGGCAGCTTCCCATGAGAGTAAGGGGCACTCTGATAGGCAGAGGGACAAATCGTCTTCATCCAAGACTGCCCCGAAAAGCAAGCATCCCCTCCAATCTCATTAAAGTCGGGAGACTCTGTGTGCACAGGTGCTAAAGACTTAGGCATGAGTAAAACTTCTTAGCAAGAGAAAGTGGTGTGTATGGCTATGGATTTACTGGTTCTAACATGTAATGCACAGGAAAAACATCCCTCTGTTGCTCCCTTCCACATCCAGAGCCAACGCAGTGCCTATACCAACACAGCCCTGGAGGGATCCCACTTCCACTATGATCAGGGAAGCTCTGGATTCGACAGATCCACCAGTGGACTGACCCCATACTCCAGGGTCTTCTGAGTATGGGGTCATTCCCCAGAGGACATTTTTGCTCTCCCCTTTCCTTATTCACTCCTCCTCTCTGGCCTGTCTCTGTTCAGGGACATAGTTGCTCCAAAGGAGAAAGCTATTCAAAGGGTGCAGAGCTGTTCTCCCCTCAGACCCGCGAGCCTTGGCACGCAACCATTGGTACTGTTGGTTCTGCTGGGAATCTAGGATCTGACCTTTTCTTCCGATGAGTTGGAAGTTCCTCAGGAGTCTCAGAGGTATCAGGCAGATATAGTCCTGGACAGAAGCCCTAGAAGATTAGGTTTCATTCTCCTGCCAAGAATGATTTGCAAGAGACTGGTAATACTCTATGCCAGGCAGCCCTCCCCAGCTGGGTGATCCCTCCTACTGGCACTATTGGGGCCCATGGGATCAGTACATGAGCTGTATTTGCCACTATGAACCAGCTCTGTTGGAGTATTCAGAGAAGGAAGGTAAACTGGATCTGATGATTCCAGGGACAATTTCATCATTTTCACTGGATAAGGATCACCCAAGGTATGGCTTCCCTCCCATTACATTAATATCTATGGCAGGGATAGGCAACCTACGGCAAGTGTGCCGAAGGTGGCATGCAAGCTGATTTTCAGTGGCACTCACACTGCCCGGGTCCTGGCCACCAGTCCGGGGGGCTCTGCATTTTAATTTAATTTTAAATGAAGCTTCTTAAACATTTTTAAAACCTTATTTACTTTACATACAACAATAGTTGAGTTATATATTATAGACTTATAGAAAGAGACCTTCTAAAAACATTAAAATGTATTACTGGCACACAAAACCTTAAATTAGAGTGAATAAATGAAGAACACCACTTCTGAAAGGTTGCCGACCCCTGATCTATTGGAAATCCATCAAGACAGAGCTTAAATCCTCCTTATTGCAGGCTGAGACAGTTCTGGTTTACAGACCTAATGAAGCCTTCGTCTCAACCGCACATTAACACCTGCCCATTTCTGGACCGTCTAACACAGCACAAGGACACTTTCAGATACCCCAGTCTGGAACCACTGCAGCTTAGAGCCCCGTATTTGGATGGGCATCAATGTAGAGTACTTATGTTCCAGAGTGGGGCAATCCACCCTTAACCAAAGCAGGAAAGACTCTACTAGAAGAGGTTATTCAGCTAAATGGAGGAACTTCTCCTCTTGGGCTCAGCAAGGCCAGTTATCTCCAGAATCTGCTGGGATCCCTGCTGTCCTGGAATACCTATTTACCCTTAAGTCTTCAATTCTCTCTTTTTAGTTCTCTTCGGGTTCATTTAGCAGCAATCAATGCTTTTCATCCTCCTGTTAATAATCGCACAGTCTTCACTCACTCTGTCACAGCTACATTTTTAAAGAGGGTCCTTCGATCCTTTCAACCCCATTGATGGAGTTTGTGTCCCAGTGGGATCCCAATTTTGTTCTTTCATCTCTCACCAGACCTTCCTTTGATCCTCTAGCCACACACTGTATGGCCCACCTGTCTATGAAAGTGGCCTTTCTGATCACCATAGTATCAGCCAGAAGAACTAGCAAGTTGAGAGCACTCATGGTGGGCCCACAATATACTACCTTCCATAATGAAAAGGTCTTGCTGTACCCCCTCCCAAAATTCATCCCTGAAGTAGTTTCCAAGTTTCATATGAGTCAAACCATCAGTTTACTAGTATTTTTTTCAAAACCACGTGCCTCGGATGAAGGGATTCTCTGGATGTCTGAAGGGCACTGGCCTCTTATCTACAAAGAATAAAAGTTATTAGAAAGACACCTATTATTTGTTACCATAGCTTGATCCCTTGATCTCTCTGCTGCCTCTGTGCAGAGACTTTCAAAATGGATCTCTGGTTGTATAATCCTTTGCTACCAACTAGCTCACATCCCACCCCCCACTCCCGAGGAGAGGATCATTTCTCCAGAGCGCAAGGAACCTCTGTTGCATCTCTGAGAGACGTACCTCTACTAGAGATATGTAGGACAGCTACCTGAAGCTCTGTGCACACTTTCACAAGGTATTTTGCTTTGGTCCAATCTTCAACTACAGATACAGCTGTGGGGACAGCAGTATTACAGTCAGCTATCACTTTTGTGTCCTCGCAGCCACCTCTTGTTTGACCACTGATTGTTACTCTCTCACATGTGGAACACACATAGGGACCATCACACGAAGAAGAAAGGGAGGTTACTTACTTGTAACTGGAAGTTCTTTGAGATGTGTGTTCCCTATCTGTATTTCACTACCAGCCTTCTGTCCCCTCTGCTGTGGATTATCTGAATTTGTGGTAAACGAAGGAACTGGGGAGGTGTCAACCCACACTGTCCCTTAAAGCCTTGATTTGGAGCATGAGAAGAGCTACGGTGCATGTGTGGACCAATACTAAAAATTCCGGACTAAGGCATATGGTGCACATGCGTATCCCACATGTGGAATACAGGTAGAGACCACACATCTCAAAGAACCTCCATTTACAGGTAAGTAACCTCCACTTTCTACCCTTTCTCTCTCTTTCCTCTTCTGATTCTCTTTATTTGAACATGCCATGCAAGCATATCAAGTAAGCCAGGTGTCTGACACCTCTGACCAGTGAGGCAATTACTGACATTCTTAGAGGGCCTATTTTTAATTTTAATTCAAATGCTATATTAATATTTACTTATACATTTTCAGAAAATTCATTCTGTATTAGTAAGTGTTATAAATTTAGACTGAATCCCCATTTTAAGTGCAAAAATCAACTCAACCCTACATATAGTGTTGTGTCCAATGGGTCTATAACATATTTGTAATCTTGTAGGCTACATAGTGCTGTATAAATACCTTGACATCTCTGTACACAGTTTCTTTTTTACATGGATTTTAAAAAGAAAAAAGGCCTTGAGCTATTCAATATTCAAATACTGTATGCAAGTAGTTCATACATAACCATTTCATGTGTCAATCAAACCTATCTGAAAAATGGGATAACTGATCCAGTGTGGTCTCTGAGCTGTGCTTCCCTGGATGTAGGAATTACATTACAAAGTCAGAATCTTCAAACCACATTTTAAACTGGCTGCAGGAGGGACAATGAGCCTCATCTTTTATCATCTGTTCCTTTAATACACAATCAGTCTCAAGTGACCAATATTCTGTGGGACACCATGCATCATATAGTGCAAAGTAATTGCAGTAGAGAGATTTCTTGCTGTGTGGAAAAGCACCTTACTTGTTATGTAAAACTTAAAGGTATATCTCATCTTCCAGGATTAATGAATTTATGCAAGTAGCACAAAGTGAATGACTTTAAAATTAGTCCTTAAACTACTGCAAGCAAACTTTAGAAAAATGTTGTTACCAAAACTCTGTCAAACGTGATCCTGAAGTTTGTGTTTCTTTCTCATCATTACTGATTATCATAGTATCTGTATGTAATATGGTTCTCCTTTATAATGTACCTCCTACTCTTATCCTGTTCATTCACAGATGTCACAAATGCAGTGAACTGAGAAAGAATAGAAGGCTGGTTTTTGCAATCATAAAGTAAAGATCTATTAGGTCACATGCTGAATAAACTCAATGAGAAGATATACAAGTTTTCCCACTCAATGTTCCTAGTCATTCTAGGGCAGGTTCTGTACAATGCGTACATTTTGCATTTCAGTCACAGTACCACATGAAGCTATTTCTGCACCTTAACTTTTCTGCTAAATTCATTTCCCTTCTCCTCTATCCTCTAGTGTGTGATTGTTCCTATAATACAACCCACAGCTTTGTCTAATCTGTTTATAAATTACCTGCTGAAGGGGTGGGCCTTCCAACACTTTCTTTATGGTCTATTTCAAAGTTGAATAGATCTCATAATCAGAAAATGTTTCCTGCTAATCAGCCTACATTTTCTCTTTTTCAATTTAATCTGAAAACCCACTGTGCTTAGCTTGCCCTACCCAACAGAGGTATTATGTTGAAACTTTATTAGTTATTTGTAGAGTATACTGAAATCTTCACATGGAAGACTGTATTTAAGTGTGATGTATTAAATAACTCCTCTAATTCCTTGGTTTTAGACAGTGAACCTCTTACTTAAAATGGTGAGCAGTTATGTGAGTAGTCCCATTGACTTAATTCTGATTATTTGTTTAACTGCTCACCAGTGTAAAAGCTTCAACAGGAGAGATTAAGGGAGCCCTACATCAGAATATCCCATAGATCAGGGGTTCTCAAAATGGGGGTCATGACCAATTAGGGGGTCCTGAGGTTATTATGTGGGGGTCATGAGCCACCCAGCTCTGAAGGCAGTGCTGCCACCACCAGCAGCAGCAGCAGCAGCAGCAGCACAGAAGTAACAGTGGCTAAGTCTGCTGTGAAAAGTGATATCAAGTTTCTTTGCACTCCCAGTATTAAACATTAACTATTAAAGAATAAAAATTCTGCTTATAACAATAATTCAATAAAAATGTGTTTGTCTTTATTTAAAAGTGGTGAGAAAAGGTAAATTCATTTTAAACAGGATTATAAATTTAGCATTTAAAATGATAAATTAAAAACATTTTTATATTTAAAAGGGATGGGGGGGTCACACTCAGAGGCTCACTTTGTGAAAGGGGTCACCAATACAACAAATTTGAGAACCACTGCAATAGATCAGCAGTTAGAGCATTGTCCTGAGAGGTGAGAGACCCCACTTCAAATAATTTCTCGCCCGCTGCCTAAGGGGGAAATTGAACCTAGGTCTCCCACATCCCAGGTTAGTATAGTATTCTGAACATGGGGCTAAAGGTTTTTGAGGTGGACATAGCCATCTTGTCCAGTGGCCAGATTTTGAATGGGACACAATTCAGTGGGCAGCCTCTGAGCACACCTACCAGGTTGGGCCCCATATGAAAGTTAAGCAGACAAACACTTGTTTTCCCCTGGTTCATGGATTGTGCTGGAGCTTAGGCATGAGATATGCACCTGATCAGCTAGAGTTGGGCAGCAGTGTACCTGCTCACTGGCAGAAATTTAGGTGCCTGGGCATCGGTGCTGGAAGGAGGGGACAGGAGGACATGGCCTTCTCACTTTTTGCCATGGGCTCTCCTGCTCCCACCCCTCCTCATCCCCCCAAGACATTGCCCCCATGGCCAGGCTGGCAGCTGGAGCCTGTCCGGGAAGCCTGGGGCTGTTGTTTAAACTATGCGGACCCTCCACCTGCCTGGGGTGGGAGGGCTCAGAGCAGCCCCTGGCCCACATCCCTGCCCCTGGGCCCCCAGCCCAGAGCAGGTGGAGGGTCCATGGCTCCTCACAGCTGCCTGGCCACATGGCTCTTACCATGGCTGGGTGGCAGCTCCAAGGCCCCAGCCAGAGTCGGGTTGGAGTAAGAGCCATGTGGGCAGCTGTGGGGAGCTGCGAATCCTCCACACGCCCTGGGCAGGGAGCCCACAGGGCAGATACACGGGGTGGGGGCTACTCTTGCCCCCCCCATCCTGGGCAGGTGGAGGGTCCATGGCTCCTGGCCCGCTCCAGCGTCCATCTTGGCCAAGGGCCCTGGCCTTGACCCCTACCCCTCCACACTTTTGGGAAAGCTCTGCTGAGGCTGTGCCTAGGGAACTTTTACTGCAAAAATTAGATGAGTAAGCTGAGTGCCTGCAAGGTTAGGTGGCAGCCAAGTGGCAGTTATGTGGATCGCATTGGAGCCTAAACAGGGATTTAGGCATCCAAGTATCTTTGTGGATCTGGCCATTATAAAATGTCCATCATTTAAGTAACTCAAAGCATTTTGCAAATCACTGTGAGAAAGGCATGAAAGAACTGTTTTATGAAATTGGTAAACAGAGGCAAAAAGCAGTTGAGTGGTTTTCCTAAAATCCCACAGTAAGTTAGCAGTAGAGCTGGGAAAAGAACTCAGCAGTTGAGTTTCCTGCTCCATTTGCTCCCCAAAAGGTTGATTTGGATCCACTAATCTTTCTGGTTCTCATAGAGACAGCTTACAAATATTCCCCTGAGCTTGTCCTTTCTCTGGGGGAGAACACTGCTCAATGCTTGTTCCTGCCCTAATAGCCCTTCCTTATCTTGTTACCTGTTCAGTAGTTTGAATTGCTTTGGGGAATTAATGAAGTACTGGTAACAATTAAAGATGACATTAAAGAGGAAATAGCTAGCTACCTAATAAGCAGTCTGTTCTGGTCTGAATGTGCCCAATTTTATTCTCATCTAGTTTCAAAAGCAGGATTGTGTCCGCTCACTACCTGCATAAGATCCCTCAAAGGGAAAACATCTATAATACAAATATATATTGTACAATGTGTTACTTACAGGCTTCAAGCAAGAATGTTCACAGCGTCTCTTTTAGAACTATTGCCTTTGTATTGAGAAGTTCCCATTTTCAAGTCTTTGCTGAAAAGGATTCCTCATCAAGGATAATCCTCCTTATTTGTGTTACAAATGGGTGTGGTGGCTGCTTAAAACAAAACTGTGACTCATTAAAGTTTTGTTTAAAGCTTGACTGTGAATATAAATAAGACACAATAAGCTGGCTTCAACATTTCGAAGACAGATCTGCAACCTTAGGGCTTGGCTACACTTACAATTTGCAGCACTGGGAGTTACAGCGCTGGTCATGCAGCTGTGTAGGGCCAGCGCTGGAGTGTGGCCACACTGACAGCTACCAGCGCTGCAGTGTGGCCACACTTGCAGCACTTTCCAGCGCTGTATTGAGAGGTGCATTGTGGGCAGCTATCCCACAGAGCACCTCGTCCCATTTTGGCGCTGAGTATTGTGGGAAGGGGAAGGAAGTGTGCGGGTCATTCCGCTTCCTGTTTGCCAGCGCCCCGTGGTGCATCGCTTCACATCCCAGCATTCACTCTTTCCGGCAGCGTTTGGCGCCATTGTGAGTGTCTTTCTGTTTTACTCTCTGTGTGAATCGCGATTTCTGTGGCAAATGGAGCCCGAGCTGCTGAGGACTGTGCTGATGAGTGTCGCCAGCACAACACGTTTGGCAGTCGAGCTATTCCTTCAGCTCCAAAGTGACAGTGAGGAGTCTGACGATGATATCGATATCGATTCTCCTGCCGCGTGTGACACCAAAGTGCTTGTGGCATTCACGGAAATGCTCAGCACCATTGAACGCCGCTTTTGGGCTCGGGAAACAAGCACTGAGTGGTGGGATCACATCGTCATGGAAGTCTGGGATGACGAGCAGTGGCTGCAGAACTTTCGTATGAGAAAAGCCACTTTCATGGGACTGTGTGCTGAGCTCGCCCCACTCTGCGCGCAAGGACACAAGATTGAGAGCTGCCCTGACGGTGGAAAAGCGGGTGGCTATTGCAATCTGGAAGCTGGCAACTCCAGACAGCTACCGGTCGGTCGGGAACCAGTTTGGTGTGGGAAAGTCGACCGTGGGAATCGCTTTTGATGCAAGTTTGCAAGGCAATTAATCACATCCTGCTAAGAAAGACCGTGACTCTGGGAGCGTGCAGGACATTGTGGATGGCTTTGCACAAATGGGTTTCCCTAACTGTGGAGGCGATAGATGGGACGCATATTCCTATTCTGCCCCACCTGGCATCAGAGTACGTTAATCGTAAGGGTATTTCTCTATGGTTCTCCAGGCGATTGTGGAACACCGTGGGCGTTTCATTGACATTTACACAGGCTGGCCTGGAAAGGTGCATGATGCACGCATCTTTCGGAACAGTGGCCTGTTCAGGAAGATGCAGGCAGGGACTTTTTTCCCAGACAGGAAGATCACAGTAGGGGATGTCGAAATGCCCACTGTGATCCTTGGAGACCCCGCGTACCCATTACTGCCTTGGCTCATGAAACCCTATACAGGGAAGCTTGACAGGAGCAAGGACCGGTTCAACTACAGGCTGAGCCGGTGCAGAATGACTGTGGAGTGTGCTTTTGGGCGTTTAAAAGCCCGCTGGAGATGTTTGTATGGGAAGCTAGACTTGGGGGAAAGCAGCATCCCCGCGGTTATATGCGCTTGCTGTACCCTCCATAATATTTGTGAAGGGAAGGGTGAAACATTCAGTGAGGCATGGACCACCGAGGTTCAAGTCCTGGAGGCTGAATATGCACAGCCAGAGAGCAGGGCTAATAGAGAGGCCCAGCACAGGGCTACAAGGATTAGGGATGCCTTGAGGGAAGAATTTGAGGCTGAAAGCCAACAGTAATGTTTGCTGCCTTGCATGGGAGTGAATTGCACTGCTTACACTGTTATTCTATTATCCATAATAATAATATGATTTGCAGTGCCTCTTTCTTTACTGGGCTAAGGCATCTTTCACTATCTGCTATAATAAAGACTGTTTTCAAATCCAAGAATTGTTTTATTGAAAAGAAAAAAACTTCCTTGACAGACAGACAGACACACAACATTTCATGAACACAAGAGGGCAGGGGTGTGGGTTGGTGAACTGTACAGTCACAAGTTTGCATATGTCCTGTCTGGATTGCTGTTTAATGAATCCTGCACTTCAGGGTGCATATACTGCATGGTGATGGGGGTTGAATGCAGAGGGTAAGGGTGGTAGGTATCAGGGCTGGTTGGGGAACGTACAGGTGTTGGAGGCAGCTGGTGGTGGTAAGAACCTGGATGCTGGGGAAAGGTGGTTTGAGCTGACATTGGGGCACAAGGCACAAAGGACGGGGCGGGTGGGGGAGTAGCACGGTAGTGCTCTGCTTGCATGGCAACGAGTGACTCTATAGACTCCGCTTGGCGCTCCAGGATGCTTAGCAGCCACTCCGTGCTTTTCCTCTTGGCCACTGCATTTCTCTTGCGGATCCTGCTTTCTTTCTCTCGCCACTCCTTCAAGTCTTTACTCTCTCGAGCAGAGTGATTAAGAACAGTTTTCAGCATGTCCTCTTTGCTCTTTCGGGGATTTTTTCTCAAATTTTGAAGCCTCTGTGATGTTGAACATCTGGGCAGTCCAGTAGTCAAGGTCACTGTAGAAACACAGAAATGACAACATTTAACACGGGCAGCATTGTATCCACTATCTCCAGACATGAATTGTTACACTGAGGGAGTTCTCACTTTAGCATTCTTTTCCCACACGCATAACACAACAGAAGCCACGAAATGGTGAGTGAGGGTGCTTACTTATATAGGGAGAAGTGGGGCTTGAGTGATAGAGGGAGCTGGTTGCTTCGGGTAATCTGGAGTGCTAGAGGGGTTGAGTGAAGATGCAGATGCAGGGGTGATCTTATCTCCTATCTCTTCACTAAAGAGTCTCCCAACATTTTTCACAGGACTTAATCCTGGAAGATGTTTCCTACTGCAGTCACTAGGGAACAGCGGGGCTCTTTTAGAGCAATGTGGATTCCGCCCGGGACCCTATGCGGCGTGCCTGTGTTCAGAAATGGTCCCCCCACCACTGGCAGCAGAGTGGCGCGGACGCGTCACCGTCACTGGGACAAGGGACACAGTGGCTCTGCCTATAAACCTGCGCAGGCATATTGCCCACGCTCTGGATGAAGCTTTTGCTGAGATAACTGAAGCAGATTACCGCGACGTGATAGACCACATCAACGGGCTATTCCACATCTAGAGGCTGGCATGCATGCAGCCATAACCCCCCTTCCTCTCCAGAAACATTTCCACCCAGAAAATAAAAGCCGCTTACCGGTAACCCGCTCCTCTGCTTGTCCTTCTGCAACTGCTGGCTGCTGCGATTGGGTACTTTCCTCCTGGCTTGAGAAGAGCTCCTGGCTGCATGCCTCCAGGGACTCTGGGGTGTCTTCCCCCATCCCAGGAGCTTCACTCACGGTTTCCTCTCCGCCTCCTCCGCCTCCTCCTCCTGTCCCCCAGCCTGCTCAGAAGTGTCCATCGTTATCCTGGGATTGGCAGTGGGGTCACCCCCAAGTATCTCGTCCATCTCCCTGTAAAAACGGCAGGTCGTGGGAGCAGCTCCGGATCGTCGATTCCCCTCGGGCTTTGTAATAGGCACTCCGCAGCTCTTTAACTTTCACCCTGCATTGTAGTGCATCCCGATCATGGCCCCGATCCAGCATGGCCCTTGATATCTGCTCAAAGATTATCGTAATTCCTACGGCCGGAGCGCAGCTGTGCCTGAACAGATTCCTCACCCCAAACACTGATGAGGTCCTGCAATTCACCAGTGCTCCATGCTGGGGCTCGTTTGCCGCGTGGAGGCATGGTCACCTGTAACTGATTAACTGATTGCACTCCACACCTGGCTGCAGCAAACAGGAAGGAGATTTTTAAATTTCCCGGGGCATTTAAAGGGCGGGTCACCTGAGGCAAGAGCAGTAGAGTGCAAACTGATGTGCAGAGTGGCTGAACAGGAATTCTGGGATAGCTCCTTATTCCCTGGAGGACAATTAAAGCGCTGGTGAGTGTCCACACCTGCTGAGCAGCGCTGGATCACCAGCGCTGCACTCCTTATACCCCTGCCGGGATGGGTTTTCAGCCAGCGCTGCAACCAGGGAGTTGCAGCGCTGGTTGTGCCCTGCAAGTGTGGACGGGGTGTTGTTGCAGCGCTGGAAAGCCTCCACCAGCGCTGCAACTTGTAAGTGTAGCCAAGCCCTTAGACTGCCTCCAGATGCGCTGGTCTGATAGATCAGCTTTTTATACCAGTCAGGTATCCCCTTCAGGCAAACTTCTTTAAAGAAACAGTGCAAATAAACAAAACAGCATTTAAGACAAAACTCCAGGGGACACAATCCCTCCTGTCCCTGAAAATGACCTGCCATTTCTAAACTGCAAAATGACCACGGTTTCTACCAATACGTAGGTAGACAGCTCAGCTGAATTTTAGCACCACAGTGGTCACAATCAGCATTTTACAGGCATGTGTTGCTCAATTTAAATGTCTCTTTCAGCTAGCCCAGCAGTTCTCAACTAGGAGTCTGGAGCTCCCTGGCCCGGGGGGGCCATGAGCAGGTTTCAGGGTGTCCCCCGAGCAGGGCCAGCATTAGACTGCATCCACTGGCAGCCTGACTGATCAGCTACTCCCCTTACCCGGCAAATGCCTCCCACCTGCTGGTGATCAGCTGTTCAGCAGCATGCAGGAGATACTGGGGGAGGAGCGGGGACAGGAAGAGGCAGGATGGGAGTGGGGCTTGGGGAAGGGGCGGAGCCTAGGGTGGGGGTCGAGCACCACCTGGGAACAAAGGAAGTTGGTGCCTCTGCCTGCCAGAACCTTGCAGGTAGAAGACTGCTACTTTCATTAAGATCTGGGATGGCATAATTCAGAAAGAATGGTTGTTTGAGAATATTTATAAGAAGTAACTTCCTCTAACTAACTTTTCTGTAGTCCAATCACTTACCATTAACACTATTTCCTGTTTTCTCCTGTCAAAGAAACAAACATTCAGACACTGCACGCAAAATCTGGCCAGGGTGTGTATGCACTCTTTATACCCAACCTCCACATTGAACACAAATTCAAGGTAGTTTTCCAGCTACTATGTATTGAGTAAAAATGTAAGCTGGTCTGCGTTCATCATTTCTCTGAATGTCAAGAATCTAGATAGCCAGTTTACCAGTGATTTCTGTCTTCCAATCAACAACTTAGTTTTACAGTAGGTAGCCTCCTAAGGGTTGTCTTCAAACTTGCAGTACAAGGATAGTATCCATGTGTTCCTTTTTCTAAATAAAAACAAGCTTCTGTTGGCTCTCACATCCTTGTCAAATTGAAAACAAGTATTCAGCAAAAGAGGTTCACAGCAGCTGGCTCAAAGTTCCATGGATCCCACACAAGACCTGTTACCTGAGCACCAAGTTCCTCCCTCAATAAGGTTCAGTGAAATATGGAGTTTAATCTCACAGAACCTAACAAGCCCTAAAATTTCAGTCTGGCAGGGTCAGTAGATCTTGATTTGATGGTTTCCTATGCCAGTCCAGAGAGTAGAGCAGGGGTTCTCAAACTTCATTGCACAGTGACCCCCTGCTGAGAACAATAATTGATACACGACCCCTGGAGGGGGGACTAAAGCCTGAGCCCACCCGAGCCCTGCCATTCCGGGACGGGGGGCCAAAACCAAAGCCCCACTGCTCTTGGCGGGGCGGGGGAGGAGGAGGGAGAAAGAGTTGAATCCCAAGGGCTTCAGCCCCAGGTGGGAGGCCTGTTACCTGAGGGCCCCCACACACATACTCAGGGCTCAAGCCCATGGGCTTCGGCCCTAGACAGTGGGGCTCGGGCTTCAGTCCTGGGCCCCAGCAAGGCTAATGCCAGCCCTTGCCAACCCCATTAAAATGGGGTTGTGACCCACTTTGGGGTCCCGACCCACAGTTTGGGAACCACTTGAATACAGCAATGCCATTTTACCCCAACAGATACAAGTTTCAAGAAAACAACAGAGGAAAAGTGATTTTACAAATCATATGTTTTATTCATTGTAGTGCTGGAGTCCAAACACAAGTTGCTTTTATGAAAACCTGGATGAAAGCTGCAAGTTTTCAGGGTTGAGAAGTCCTCTTGGATAGCAACACTTGCCAAAGACTGCCAGGCTTCAAAGGGAAATCCCACATTTCTCAGAGTTACAGTCCATCAGCAGTGTTTTTCCTATTGCTTCTTTCTACTCAGAAACAAAGCAATGGCTTACACTTCCAAGTAAAAAAGTATGATTTGCACTATCTTTGACCAGGCTATTTGAATTCAGATGAGAGAAAAAACAGTGGCTAATCTATGCAACTGAAAGACTATGAGGTGGGAGCAGGAGGACAAGGGAAACTGAGAACTAAGTTCATCCTTCACAACATCTTCAAAACATAGGACAAGCCACCCAGGCCCCATTTATCCAGAATAAGAACATCATCATATGTTGTTCAACCCTGAAAAAGTGCATGGCTGATTGCTTCTTAAAAATCTACATTTTAGACTCCTACTCCCCTTTCTCTGATTGCGAACATGGCAAACTTTTAAAAGTTATTCTTAGTATAACTCCATACCTATCTCCTGGGCCCTGGCTTTCCCTTTCCAGGATATGTCTATATCTAAGTGATGGTGACAATGAAGCTGCAAAAAGTTCTTGGCAGGAATTGTATGGACACAAGATATTTTCATGCTTTGTTCCCTGTTAGTGATTTGAAAGGATTTGTGGGATTTAACTTGTTTTTGTTTTGGCATACTTGTATGTCCCCACCAGGGCTGTCAGGATTTCCCCCCAGTAATAAGTGACTCTCTCTTTTCCTTGCTTTATTTCCATACTATCCCATGCTCTTGCTTACCCCTGTATACCAGCAGAGCTCAACGGTTATCAGGATCACAGAAATACAGAGCTGCAGGAATCCTTGAGAGGTCATCTACTCCATCCTCCCAACATACTGAGGCAAGACCAATTATGCCTAGACCATCCCTGACAGATGTTTGTCTAACCTGTTCTTAAAAACCTCCAATAATGGGGATTCCACAACTTCCCTTGATAAGCTAGTCCAGTACTTAAACCAGGGGTAGGCAACCTATGGCACGTGTGCTGAAGGTGGCACGCGAGCTGATTTTCAGTGGCACTCACACTGCCCGGGTCCTGGCCACCGATCCGGAGGGTTCTGCATTTTAATTTAATTTTAAATGAAGCTTCTTAAACATTTTAAAAACTTTATTTACTTTACATACAACAATCGTTTAGTTATATATTCTAGACTTAGAGAAAGGGACCTTCTAAAAACGTTAACCTATATTACTGGCACATGAAACCTTACATTAGAGTGAATAAATGAAGACTCGGCACACTACTTCTGAAAGGTTGCCAACCCCTGACAAACTATCCTTATAGTTAGAATGTTTTTCCTAATAGCTAACCTAAGGGTTTCATGCTGCAGGCTAAGCACATTAGTTCTTGCCCTACCTTCAGTGGACATGGAGAATAGTTGATCACCATCTTCTCTGTAATAGCCCTTAACATATTATCAGGTTCCCCACACCTCCCCCTGTCTTCGTTTCTCAAGACTAAACATATCCCATTTTTTAAACCTTTCCTCATAGGTCAAGACTTTTATCTTTGTTGTTGCCCTCCTCTGGACTCTCTCCAGTTTGTCTACAACTTTCCTAAAGTGTGGTATCCCAAACTGGACACAATCCTCCATAAAGTGGAACAATTACCTCCCATGTTTTACATACAACAGTCCTGTTAATACACAAGATACAGAATATTTGCCTTTTCTGAAACTGAATCACATTGTTACTCATAATCAATTTATGATCCACTATAACTAAGAGATCTTTTCCTGCAGTGTTGTTGCTTACCCAATTATTTCCCATTTTGTATTTGTGCATTTTGATTTTTTCCTTCCTAAGTGTAGCACTTCGCACTTGTCGTTACTGAAATTTAACTTGTTGATTTCAGATCAATTCCCCAATATATCCAGGTCCTTTTGAATTCTAATTCTGTCCTCCAAAGTGCTTGTAACCCCTCCCAGTTGGGTGTCATTTGAAAATTTTATAAACATACTCTCCACTCCATCTTCTCAGTCGTTAATAAACATATTGATTAGTTCTAGACACAGGATAGACTCCTGTGGAATCCTAGTAGATATATCCCTCATTTGACAGCAAACCACTGATAACTACTCTGAGTAAAGTTTTGCAATGAGTTTTGCACCCACTTTATAGTTATTTCATCTAGACCACATTTTCTTTGTTTGTTTATTAGAATATCATGTAGGATTGTGTCAAAAGCCTTACTAAAATCAAAATATATTTACACATAGTATTCCTCCCCCAATCCACTAGGCAAATAACCCTGTCAAAGAAGGAAATTAAGTAGGTTTGGCATGATTTGTTCTTAATAAATTCATGTTAACTAGTATTTATCAAAATTATAAATTAATTTGTTCCAGTATCTTTCTGAGTATCAAAGACAGGCTGACTGGTTTATAATTTCCTGGGTCCTCTTTGTTCCTCTTTTAAATATAGTTCTCTAGCCTCTCATGCATGCTCCATGAATTTTCATAGATTCCAAGGCCAGAAAGGAACATTGTGATAATCTTGTCTGCCCTCATGTATAACACAGGCCATAGAACTTCCCCAAAATAATTCCTAGAACAGATCTTTTAGAAAAAAATCCAATCTTGATTTAAAAATTGCCAGTGATGGAGAATCCACCATGAACTGTGGTAAATTGTTCCAATGGTTAATTACTCTCACTGTTAAAAAATGTCCTGTCTGAATTTGGCTGGCTTCAACTTCCAGCCATTGGATCTTGTTACACCTTTCTCTGCAAGACTGAAGAGTCCATTATTAAAAATGTGTTCCTCATGCAAGGATATTTTAGCACTGGCACCATGAAACTGCTAGTACTCAAACTGAAGTACCCCAGGGTCACAAAGCTTTTTTTTCCTACTCACTATCAAGAGGTGCATCAGGAGCTAGTAATCTTATTTCCTACTGTGAACTGGTAGTCTGTAACAGGCACCATTGTGTGCTTTATTTGTTTGGACATCAAGCCACAAGCATTTAAGATAACTGATAACTTTAAAGAAAATTATCAGAAGCAGGCAATGCCCTGACAGAGTGCCACTCCTGTTCCCCTTTTGCCCGCTTGATCCCTAAATAGGTAATAGTCATTGATTTTTATCATTCCCGTTGTGCAATTCATACCATCAAGTTTCAGTAATATTAACTATATCAAACTTATGCTCATAAATGAGGAATTCCAAGTCTATTTATTTTACCCAGGATCCTGGCATTGGTATATGGCCAATGAAATAACTTATTTTCTTCACGCCCTTTGATTCCTTAATGTTCTCAACATTGTGATTCTGTGCTAAATAAGTGGGCATATCTTCCCCCATTTTACCCTCCCCTTTTGTTATTAGTTTATAAAAGGGGAGGACAAAAAGGGGAAAGATAGGAGTACTCATTCAGTTCTTGAAGTTAACTAATGGTTCTAAGATTGCTTCACATAGTTCCTTAAATAAATCTGAGGTGGATTTCAACAGGGACAGACCATTTGAATACATCTAATTTATCATAATATTTTAACCTGTTATTTCCCTCTTTTGGCTTGTGTTCCCTTTGTCTTATTGTTAAGATTGTGTTAAACAGCTAGTCATAACCTTTGTAGTGAAGACTGGGGGAGGGGGGGAAGGTATTAAACACGTCAGCGTTCTTGGTGATGGTGTCATCCATTATTCACTCCCTCTCCAGTGAAGTAAAGGCCTTACACTTTCCTTCCTCTTTCTCCTATTGTATTTTAGACTCACTTCTTATTGTCTTTTATGTCCCTTGCTAGCTGTAACTCTGTGCTGTGACTTAGCCTTTCTGATTTTATCACTACATCCATGTGCTAGTCTTTTGTACTCCTGGCAATCTGTCCATGTTTCCACTTTTTGTAAGACTCTTTTTGGATTTTCCGGTTATTAAAGAGCTCCTGCTGCAGCCATATTGGTCTCATTCTCGCCTGTCTTTCCTCTACAGCGGGATACTTTCCTGTTTTGCCTTCAAAGATGACAGCTGAGCCCCCCGGGCTGGCTTGCGCAACGGGTAGGACGGGGCCCGGCGCTCCTGGAGCAGAAGGATTTTACTAAACCAAAGTGCGCATTCCCCAACGGGGCCGGGGCTCGCCGGGACACCTCCGCTGGTGGCACCGTGAGGACGGCCCAATCCGGGCAGCTGAGTAAAGCGGGTCAGGACTCAGATGCCAGCCCCTCCCCAACCGCGTCACACGCACCCGCACCGGACGGGCCCAGCCGCTGGGGTGGGCCCCGCTGCTCCCTGGGGAAGGCGGACGAGGGGACGCCTCTGGCGGGGCGCCCGGCAGCCGGGCCCTGCGTTTCGCGCTGCAGCCCCAACATGAGGGTCACGGTGCGGCCCAGGTCCGTACCCCACGCAGGCCTCGCAGCGAGGCGGCCCCGCCGTCCAGCTTGGCTCTGTGCAAAACCCCCACGCCGTGACCTCCGCACTCGTGGCCCTTTAAGAGCCGTACCGCAGGCAGCGTGCATATTTCCAAGGCAACTGTGGGCGGGAGCAGGCGTCAGCAGCGTGTGGGCGCCGGGGCTGCCGTGACGTAGCAGTCGATGAGCAATAACAACAGCGACGTGGGGCGGTTCGCCCGTGGCCCACGTCGTCTTGCGCATGCGCGGCCTAGCGGCCTGCTTCTATTTATGTGGGGGGGCTCCAAAATGGCGGCTGTGGTAGCAGCGAGGAGAACGTAGGGGGCAGCTCCGATCGGGTGGGGAGGGAGGGAGAAGGAGGAGGAGCCGGCGGGGGAGTGTCGCCGTACGGGTGAGGCGGGGGGCCGGTGAGCGTGGGGGTGGGGGTCGGAGGATGGCGGAGCCGCGCCGGGTGCCGTTCATTAGTCTGGCACCCGTGAGGCGACGCGAGGGCGAGAGCCCGTCCCTGGAGCGCGAGCCCGGGGGCCGCGAGCCGGAGCAGCAGCTATTGCTAGGGCGCGAGGTGGTGCCGCCGCCCGACCAACAGCACGAGCTCTCCCGGCCGGAGCCACAGGCTCAGCTGCCGCGCGAGACCAGCCCGCGGCCGGAACCGCCGCGTGAGACCAGCCGGCCTGAGCAGCAGCGCGAGCCCCCCCGGCCGGAGCCGCAGCCGGCGCAACAGCAGCAGCGCGAGAGCAGCCGGCAGGAGCCGCCGCCGCCGCAGGAGGCGCCACCGCCGCGGCAGACGGTCCGCCTGGAGGTGGTGCTGAAGGACCCAACCGAGGAGAGCTGCGTGGAGTTCAGCTACCCCGAGCTGCTGCTGTGCGGGGAGCCGCGGGTACGGGACCCCAACACCTCCCCGGGGAGCTGCGCACAGCGCTCGCCCCACGCCCTCGGAGCGGGGCCTGCTCCCTCTCCCCGTCCGGCTCACAGCCGGCCGCGCCCGCAGCCTCTCGGCTCCGGCGGCGCAGATAAGGCGCTTGTTACTGAGCGACTTTTAGCCTGGGGGTGGGCCCCGCCGGAGATGGCTCGGGCAGCGCGCTGCTGAGGAGCCCAGTTGCCCAGCTCCTCTGCCGCGTGCCCAGTGCGGAGGACAGGGCTCCATCTCCGCACTTGCTGGCTGGTATCTCAAAAACAAGTCCCCTCCTTAGGCGCCAATATGTTGCCCCAGTGCGTGGGGGAGGCCGTGCTATTATTACGTGCCTCTCCCAGGTCTTTCTCCCCTGTCAGCGGGTCAAGTGTTGCCTTTCCTGCTGTTGTAAGCTCTGCCAAACAGCTGCAGAGTGAAACTGACAGTTCCTGTCAGGTCACAGTTGTCTGCAAGGTTTTTGTCAGCAGGATGAAACTGAGTCAGAGCTGTGTGAAGTTATTGGCGTGGCAAAAGTACAGCGTTAGCAGTAGCTGTGCTGGAGGCATGTGTCTGTAGACTCAGGCTTATTATGAATGTTAGAACTGCTGAAAACTTCACTTAATGGGGAAAAAAACCTGAATTCTTGGGGGGGACCCCAAAACTGGTGGGGTAGACCCCAGAACTCCCCAAGAAAAGCTTCCCATTTGGCACTGGTGAGTGGATTACAAAAAAAATTGTGGATACAACTTCATGGGGAAATAGGCAGCACCTGCTGCTCATCAGAGACCAGCATGTGGAGCAATGCTAAAGTAGATACACTAGGCCTATCCTATTCTTATCAGTTCTTGAGTGTTGAATGCTGCCCATCACCATAACATCTGAGCATTTTTTTGTATAATATGCTGGTAGTAGTGAAGTTGCTAGAGGACTCGTGTAACTTGCTTTTCTTTCTTTTAGTATATAGAAAATTCTTGGGTATTTTTTCTCTTTTTGGGGTGAGGAAAGGGAGTAGCTGACATCATTCCGGTTATGGTGGATATATTGATTACAAAAGGCTTAAATGCCATTGTCTGTAGCACCACTAGACTTGAACATCCAGAGCATTGGGTAGATAAGCCCTGGGTTCTCATTCAAGTGGTACTACAACCTTATATTCTACCCTCCTTGACCTTCTCCTCTGTTTGGAATGAATAACATCACTTTATCCTTGAAATATAGAGGGATTACAGAAAATGAACAACTTAACTCTTAATTATTTCTGTGGGATCTGCTTCCTGTAGTGAGATCTCTTCCTACAGCTACTGTGAGCATACAGTGCCAGTGCAGGCTACTTAAATGGCTGGTCTGCACTTTGGTGGAAATCTGTATATTGCAGGGCTATATGGAATATTACAGTACCAAATTTGTTCACTGTTCCTGTATGAACATTAAGGAGTGTTGGGAGAGGGGGTTGGAAATTGATGTTAAATGTTCAGAGGTTTTGTGTTTGTAGAGGTTGACTTCTTCCCAACTTTTCTTTAGTCCAGTTTTCCCTGAAGGTCTTAATATAATTAATTTTGGTAACATATAATATTCATATCTGGCTGGTAGGTGATAATCTGATATACTTCATTTCCACATCTCTTTCCTCTCTTTGAAAGCAAGAGAGCATGAAATATTAATTTTGACCATCGTTAGTGGTTGTGCTGGCAAGAGCCTTGCCTACACTAAAACAGTTGTATTGCTTTAACTATGCCAGCATAGTTCAAGTGTAAACTTCTGCTCATGTGCATATGAATATACTGTTTTTTAAAGATGCCTACATCAGTATAGCTATTCCTCTAAGAGAATGGGAATAAGCTATACTAGTCTGCGTCCACCCTGGAGTAGTACTAGTATACCTATACTTGTTTAAAAAAAAAACATGCCCCCTCAGTGATTGTTACACCAGTACAACTTTCACATGTAGACCAGTTTAAAAAAAAAATATTGGCAGGTTAGTGGATTTTAGTACCACTGGGATGAGAAGGAACATGTTTCACTTTAGGTATTGGAAAAGACAAGAATTTTACATGCTCTCATGTTTATCAATTCCCTGCAGAGTCCTACTTTATAATAACAGGTCATGATGTCTTCTCTCCCCTGAACAGTGTGAAACCATCAAATGGTGAAATTTTTTTCCATAAAGAACCTCCATCCTTTTGAAGTGGTCCTTTGAGTTTTCATTCCTCCCATCCTCTTTTGAAACTGTTGAACAGTAGAGGCTTAAAAAAGAAGTCTCAAGTTAAAGACAGGAGTGAAAGTATCCTCATTTACTGGAGTAGAACAACAAAGGGGGAAAACACTTAATCCAGCCATATTATAGAGGCACAATTGTACTCCGTAGCTACTAGTATTGAATTTTTCACTTAAAGCAGGGAGATATGAGACGAGAGGGTAGCTCTGCAAGATATAGGGGCCGTAGGCCTTGGGGTGGGGGTAATCTCATTTGGACCTGCTGTTTTTCAGTCTGATACTTCCCACTTTTCTGGATATGTTACAGATGCAATTTTTCGAAGCAAACTAAAATAACGGGGAAATGGCTTTCATGGTGTTAAAACAGAATTGATGACATTTGTCGTGTAGAAGAACCACACTAACATTTTGCCAGTTAATGCAATGAGGGAAATATCCATATTAAATGAGCCTTAAGAATTAACACTCTTATCCTTTATGGCTCTTTCAATAGCATCTCTTTGGGCCTATTTCTTCCTTTCCAGCAGAGATTGAAATTGTTATTGGCACTGTTGGCTTTTTTTTTAAAGTAGTAGTTTTAGCGTTTAGAATTTAGCATAATTTTTAGCAACATATCAGATTTTAAAATAAGATCTTTATATAAACTTGTTGAGTTTTACCCATTACTATTGCACAAAGGAAGATTAGTTTTTTAAAGCTTTTGTTTGCTCCCAACTTGCTTATAAGGAGTTGCTGAACAGTTTGGTGTTGCATAACAAGATAGGGAGTACACCTTTCCATCTTACAATATCTGATAGAACCGGAATAGCCTTAAAGGAATCCCCAAGAGACAGATGATTACGGCAAGAAGTGGAAGGGTATTTCACAGTTTTGTTTTACATATTTCCAAAGGAAGTTATATAACTTTAAAATGTCACTATAATAATTGACCCCTTGTTGCCAGACTCAGTGAAGAGCCCAAATATTTACTGGCCATGAAGAATGAATTCCTCTTTCCAGCCTAGAGATGGGTTTCCCACCCCAAGTAAGAAACAGATGGCCGGTTTACATGGAAGAAATTTATGCTGCCCTTGCTCTGTTTTTCCTCTGGATAGATGGAAAAATTCATTTGTCAGGGCTTTTAGTTTAGTGCTGACAAGATGTGTTCTACTAACTCTAAGGGCTTGGCTACACTCGAAACTTCAAAGCGCTGCCACGGCAGCGCTTTGAAGTGTGAGTGTGGCTGCAGCGCCAGCGCTGGGAGAGAGCTCTCCCAGCACTGCACGTACTCCACCTCCCCGTGGGGATTAGCTTGCAGCACTGGGAGCCGGGCTCCCAGCGCTGCGGCACTGTTTACACTGGCGCTTTACAGCGCTGTATCTTGCAGCGCTCGGGGGGGTGTTTTTTTCACACCCCTGAGCGAGAAACTTGCAGTGCTGTAAAGCGCCAGTGAAGCCAAGGCCACAGTATGAAAGATTGTGGCATGTGATTAGCAGGATGTCTTGGTAAGTTGCAGTAGTAATAGTTGTCCTTAAATGTTAAGAAGCCTGTGGTATTAACTAACAAAAGTGATATAACAATCTAGTGTGGCTTTTAAGGGTCCCAACAGGAGGAAAATTAACCTAGAAATAAAGGGCTGATATATGCCAGTGCAAGATTGTGCTTGTTAAGTTGTTACTTCTGCTGCCAACATTTTGTCTTCATGTAACATTTAACTTAAGTATAAACCAGGATTTTTCTGTTTAGGAATGAAAGTGACCAAGGGGTTAAGTTTAGTTAATCCTGCAGTAAATTTTTTATACCATTACAGAATTTCTTAGATAAGTAATTTCTTCTACCTCTTCTCTAAGCACTTGGTTCAAAAGCCCTGTGAACTTTAGAAATGTGGGCCTTGCAGACCTACTTTACTGAGACCCCATCACACTGAATTAGAGAATAGTTCACAATCCTTCACTGGGCTAGAATTGCAACTAGTTGGTCCTAGGTTGGTCTTCCATGTCCTACTTAGAGAAGGCACTTATCTTTCTGTAAGTTTAGAATGTCGCTAATTTTCTTATCCTGAAGTGCTAAAATAAAACTAGAATAGAAAGACCAGGCTCAGCCAAATTAGTTGGCATCCATTAAGGACTGCATTAGCCTGAAAAAATATTCTGTGGACCATTTTAGTATTTTTTTGTTACAACACCCCCATTCTATAGATGAAATCTTGTCTGAGGAAAGTAATCTGGCTTCCTTTGCTACCCCTTACTCCCAAACAAAAATCTTTGTTCTTGTCTACAGGTCCGTTTTTGTCCCTCTCCCAGTCCTTACATCAGTTTATCCATAGCTGGGTGAAAATGGCTTTTTTGAAACCAGTACCTCTTTCCTGCTTATTTGTACAGTGAGGTCATAATCTCTAGTTTGCATCATCCCTATGGCTGTCATAGCAGCAGATGCGGACAGTGTGTACTGTGACTCCTTATTGTTTGAAGGAGCCAGGAGGAGATGGTGAGAGAATGCAAAGGGAATTACCCTCTTTTCCATTTTGGCTATGCTTTATTGAGTGTCATAGTTCTTTTGCATTGCTTCCATGCTGAAAATATACCAAGTTCATCTTTTTATCATCACAAAATATCACATCCAAATTGTGTTGATAAGCAATAAGGGAGTACCTTTGGTTGGAGGTAATTCTTCCTTTTATTGCTCCTCAAACAGCAGTTCTCTCATGTCTGCCAAATGCTGAGGCTTGCCAGGTAAGATAATTACTTGGGCAAATGGGTATACTGTACCTTGGAATATGCCTGATTTCAGATATGCCAGCAAAAGAGTTATGAACTGAAGTACAAGATAAATGAGTAAAAGTGCAATTGTGTAGCTCTGACTGATCTGAATAGTTCTAACTCCTTTTTAATAGCTATTGGAAGCAGAAAAGTTCATCTGTATTTTTTTTAAGTGAATTCTAACTACTTAGGCTATCAGAACACAACTTGATATTAAATAAGGCTTCATTTCGTCATGTCTTTCTGTGAAACAGAATGAATGTGTAATTTCCACCTCTCTTCTCTCAGAAGAAACCTACCCATTCAGAAGATCCATTTAATGATGAACAACGTGAGCGGTATGAGGTGGAAATGCTGGCCAAGAAATTTGAGGCAAAATATGTGAGTATTTTAGCAGAGCTGCTGTAACACCCCATTTCTTAGTAATAACATTGGATGCTAACGCTTTCAGGTTTTTTTGGGTATGGTTGCTTCTCTGACTTCGCAGCTGCTTCTTATACCTATATCAGTCAAGTTTCTAGTCTTATTTAATTTGCTCGGATTGTAATGGACACACTTTCTGTCTGATAAGGCTATACTAATGAAAAAAACTCAACTAGATATTATCTGTGCCTTGGAACATATTCTTAGGTGAGTTCCCTAAGCAAATACCTGCACCTGTTATACAGTGGTTTGTACTCATGATAGATCTCTCAAGGGAAGAAGTCATTGCACTTCTTCAGTACTGGATGGGAAATCTCAGAGGAAAAACATGTGTGCTTCAGAATACAAGGATAGTGACAATAGATGGTACTCTTCTCTCTATATTTGTACCAGTGATGCAGACCACTCTGCAAGAGGATTCTTTTTCCCATGCTACCATCACAGTCCACTTCTCCTAGCCTTCAGATGTCAGTCATTATTTAATGCCTTTTCTCAGGCAGCTGCCACATCATCAAAAAAAAAAAAACCCAAAAATTCAGATGATGCAGTTCTTTGGATGAAAGAAAAAAAATGTAGGTACTGACCACTGTGGTTATCGTGATTAAGACTATGATTGTGCCATGGGCATTTGTATTAAAAGTCACTGACAGGATGCGGGCAGTAAACAATAAATCACAGAAATGTACATATACTAATTCAGTTTTCACTAAATCAATACAGAAACTTTTAAATTGTCTATTAAACCTTATATAATTTTGACAAGATCTACTGACAAGATTAATTGTTAGAGGGTTAAAATGGTCATTTACTAACAGAGCTTTCCATGATTCTGAAAGCCAAAGCCTGAGCCTCGCTGCCTGTAACTTAGCTTGTTACCCAGTAATGCCCTGCTTGTTACTCACTAACATTGGCCTCAGTAACAGTGCACAAAATGCTATTTTCAACACTTGTACTGCAGACGTTAAAGGAAATAAGTGATTTCTCATTTTTTCTCAAATCTAATGCTTTTATTGGAGTTTTCAAGAACTGTGGACATCTGTTAAAATCACCAAACCGTGACCTCTGTGACAGAATCGTAGCCTTACTCAGGATCTTTTTTCCTAACACTAGTTGCGTGAGCCCTATTTGATATCATATTCTCTCTCTTCCTGAATTGTCATGTAGTAGTATTGGGCACTGTTAAATAGTTGCAACATTCTACCTCAAATGTAGATGCAGCAAGATAGAGCCATACTTGTTTTGGGATGCCTCTATTGGAAAGTGTAATAGAAATTTCAGTCTTGAATGAGTTTTATCCGGCAGCTGCCACATCACAAAAAACTTGCAGGTTGCTGGGGACAAGCACTAAAATAGTACTGAGAGTAATTTGAACAACACTGTAAACAATGTAAACAAGCCAGAGTGGATAAAAGTCAGTGATTTAAAAAAAAAATTTAAATTTAAATCAAAATAATTTTTTCTTTTTAAGTAGGTTGTCATAATTTCACATATGTAAAGGCCTAAATTTACTATGATCTATTAAAATCACTTAAAAATATTAAGTAGTATATTTGGTGCTGAAATTTTCAAGAAAGTCGAACCACTGAAGTGGGGGAAGTCATGGGCTAAGCACCTGGAACCAGAGTCTGACAGCAGTAACTGCTGCTGCAGAGAATATTTTTCATTTCAGTTAATTCAATTAGTTTAGTTCAATGAATAGTTCATTCAGAGTTGAAAAACTGGGAATGGAAAAGAAGGAAAGCTTGTTTTCTTTTTCAAATGTGTGAATAAAAAGTAGGCATGAGAGGATGAGATCTGCTAGTTCTAAAATCTTGAAGGATATGGTGACCAGAAACAATCACTTTAATTTACTAATTGCAGATATTCTTTGTTTAATAAATGTGAGTTTTAAATGCAAAAGTTCTTTTGATTAAAATTGTTTCTTGTGTCTAGCATCTTTTAAGGTAATTATATTAACTAATAAAAAAAACCTAAATGCTGTTGTGCATTTTTCTTTGATTTACAATTTCAGTCCAAATAGAACTTGACAGAAATCATAAGTAAAAATTAATAATCTAGTGAATAAGAAATCACCATCTACTAACTTTAAAAAATTCAGAATCCAAATAAATATATGTTAAGCTATGTAATTGCTTAAATAAATGTGTATAGAGTATACTCTTCTGGTTAGTAAAAAAAAATTACTGAATTTAGTGTGAAAACTACGTTTAGTTGCAAATAAGCATGTTTGAAATGGTTACCAATGAATGAGGCGCAGCTTTTTCTTTAAGAAAATAGCTAAAAAGTACAAATGCAAAGCATGATTAAAATCAGTTGTTTAAATCAACGTTCCCTGCTTGGTAATTCAAATCATGATTAATTTATTTGAATTGCTTTGATTTTTAAATAGTCCACCGTGAAAAAAGCTTCCACTAATAAATGCCAAAGTAGAAACCAAGAGATGTTAGATAAGACCACACCCAGTCAGCTTCTTAAATTCACATGGATAGTCTTAGATGATAAATTGATCTGGCAATAAAAACAACTTAATCATTGTATTTAGAAGACTTCAGTATCCAGGGCTGTTAGTGTAGTGCCTTTCACTAGCAAAAATACATTTGGTATTAATGTTCCTATGTAAACTGATTTTTCTGACTTCTCTGGAATTTTTCCTATCAAAAAGGCAAGTTTCTTTAATAGGATAAGAAACATTCAGTCTATGATATCAATATATTATACAGAGATAATTGTGTTTTAGAGACAATACCTTAGACGTGTTATGGGGGATGAGATTGCTAATGAGGAGAGATGACATAGGTACATAAAATGTCTGGTATAGAAAAAGGCAGTTGAATACTATTGTTTACTTTGTCCAGTAATAAAAGAGCAAGGTGGCACTTACTGAACTTGAGAAAAATTTAAAGTGTTAAAAACAATATATTTTTACAGTACATCATGTTATGAAATGCATTTCCTTGCTAATGTCTTGAAATATTGTGGAAAGACAATTTATTTGTATTTAAAGGTGCAACTAAACTCCTATCCTAAGGTCAGTTTTCACCTCCCATTTCCCCTGTAACTTTAATAATAATAAAAAAAAAAAAAATGTTCACGCACAGTGAGGTTGAACTTTTTTCTGGTTTGTAGAGATTTAAAAACTAATTCTTTTTGGAAAATTAACTGGTTAATGTTTGTATATATTGAGAATGGAGTTAAATGCTCTAATTATGAGTGTTTATAGTGTCAGTCACTAAAGTATCCAGATCAGAGTTCCCCAAACTGTGGGGCACGCTCCCCTAGGAGGCATGAAGGAATGTTCAGGGGGGCACAGCGGGGCCTGGGCCAGCCCCCACAGGGAGCAGGTAGGGAGCACCACCTAGCCCTGTTCTGCCCCCAGCTCCGCTCCAGCGCCAGTCTGGGTCCGTGGCCCCGATCTGCATCTTGGCCCCTGACCATGGCTCTGATAGATTCCATTACTGGTAAGGGGTGGGCATGACAGAAAAAGTTTGGGGACCACTCATCTGGATGCTGTGTTTCACCGGAACACCCTGTTCATTCAGCTGGTAAATAGCCAGCATCAGAACCTTATGTGTAGGCTAGTTTTCAAGCAGACTATATATAATCAGGCATAAGTCTCATTGAACCAAATGAAGAAGGGGAGGGAAAAAAGCATGCCAGTAGAAATTTTTCCCATAAAAGTAGATGCATTCTGTGAGCATTTGAACAGGGACACTTTACATAGCTGCTCATTTGGTCAGGCAGAATTTTCTAGGTGGACTGACTCCTGCAAAAGTTAGACTTCAACACACAAAGTATGCTTCGAATGGCCCCATTCTTGACTTGATCCATGCAGCCATTTTCCTTCCCTGACTAAAATCAAGTCTATGGTTTGTGCTTCACATTACTATCTAAATGACCAATCCATGTAATTCTTCTAAGATCACGCTGAGCTTTCAAACACCACATAGGTTACAGATGCTAGGAGAGAGCGTGGACCCAGAACCTTATTCTTTCTTCTGGATTTAGAGGCTTAAGTCACTTAAAAGGATGAAATCATCAGGCACAGTTCAACTCATTAAGTTTTGGGTGCATATTGTGCAAAGAAATATTTTCATTGTCTTTTTGTGTTCAAAATAATTCAATACATGGTTTCTGCACATCACATTTAATATGATGAAAAGACACAATTACACAGTGCATACTTTACTATGAAAAAAGGTAATTAGCTGAAAGGTACTTGGTCCTTCTTCTTCAACTACCACTGATATCTGCAGCTAAACTGGATAGGCTTCTGATTCTGAAACGTATCTAAGCGCAATCTCTGCATCTTAAAAGCACCACCTTTATTTCCACATTGGTAGGTGGTGTCTCTTGAATAACTTTGAGAGACAGAGGCAATACCTTGAGTGATGTGTATATATCAGATTGAATTAGCTGAAATGGATGTAATCTATGACTTTTTCAGTGAATGGTTTTGATTTGACTAGGGATTTTCTTTGACATTGTTACTTGATTATTTTTGAAATGCAGCAGATTGTAGTATATTGCTACATCTTGACTTAATTCGTAAGGTACAGATGATAAATTTGCATGTGAAAAGGTGAAAGCTTTCATGTTTTTTTGCCAAACAATTACTTTTTTTTTAAGTGTGGATGGCCAGCACCAATAATAGTTTTGGGGTACTAAGAGTTTTGCTTAGTGGCTCAGTGTCAGGACACTTCACTTCATTCCAACCCAAGAATCCACTTTCTGACAACTTAAGTTCAAACCAGGTGAACCTGGGTACATATGGTATCCATAAGCAGGTCTCAGACTCCAATATCTCAGGTGGTGTCTACAAGTGGCTTTTACAGTTGTGACTGCAAACCATCTGCAGCAGAGTGCAAGCATGCCCACAAGAAGCACTCTAATTGCAATCACAGGCAGTTCAAATGTCTTCACTTGTTTGAGTGTAACTTACTGCTCCTTAGTTTTGTTTTATTCCACTCAAGCTTTCTGTTACGTTTGTTTATGCTTTCCCATGCCTGCATCCTCAATTGGCTGGAGAAAGGCCCCCTTCTTTCATACTGAAAAACCATTAAGGTTTTACTTTGAGAAGATGACAAGCCTTAGAAGCACTATTCAACTTTTTTTGGCATCTTTCCCTGGTAATATTGCTAGAGGACCATATTAAAATTACTGCCTGATGGCATTTCTCAGTGCAGTGATATAGCTGGCCTGGGTCTTAAGAAAAATGTTAGGGTTCTGTTAGTCCTTAACCAAGGCAGCTTCTGTTTTCTCCTGTAAAAAGATATTTAAATTATGGGAACACACAAAGTAGTTGTTAAAGCCCTGCTCCATGTTTATCTATTGGCCTTGCTCCTGTTCAGGCTGTCAAGGGGGATGTTTATTTTATCATTGTTAGGGCATCCCTCAATCTACTTCCTTTCCAAAAGCAGAATTCTTCCATGAGAGTATTTTAGGGACGGAAATGGTTGACTACATGTATCAAATATAAATATTTAATCTGGAGAGCTGAGTTCTGTTCCATGCTCTGCCACAGACTTCCTGTGCGACCTTAGTCGAATCATTTAGTTCCTTTGTGCCTCAGTTTCCCATCCATAAAATGGTGGTTAATACTTCCCTACGTCCGATGTTTTGTGAATATAAATATATTAAAGATTGTGAAGTGCTCAGATACTAGGGTAACGGGCTATATAGATATATACCAAACAATGTTTTGTATATAATTCAACTTTAGGGAGCTCTTGAAAGGAACTGTTGAGGTGTGTTGGATCCAGTGAGATACATGGGGATGAAGCATGCTTAGAAGAACATTGCTCTTGAGCTATCTTAGAGGTGCCTCAGAAGGCCAAAAATCTAAGAATTAGGGGACTTTCCTGCATGATTTACATTGGAGACCCAAGAGTGAGAATCCTATAGTAATATCGTGCACTTCTTTAAAGAGAATTAATTTCCCTTTCAGAACTTTGAAAAATGTTCTGCATGTGTAGTGACATGAAGTTATTCCAAGTTTGACCTGCTCTTTGAATGAAGGAGGAGTTGTGGAAGGTGTTATAAAATTAAAACCCCAGGAAGCTCAAATCAAAAGCTAAATTTGCCCTTGTATATTTTTTCCTTAGTTGCCATTTGCTATTGAAAGGGATATGCTCAAGTTATCTTATTTTTTAAATTTTTTTAAGACAAGAGGCTTCATTCTTCGCATTTGTGTTTGTCTGTCTGCAACTATAATAATTTATGATGAGGGCTGTCAAGTGATTAAAAAATTAATCTCTATTAATTGCGCTGTTCATAATAGAATACAATTTATTTAAATATTTTGGATGTTTTCTACATTTTCAAATATATTGATTTCAATTACAACACAATACAAAGTGTTCTCACTTTATATTTTTTATTACAAATATTTGCACTGTAAAAAACCAAAAGAAATAATTTTATTCAATTCACCTAATACAAATACTGTAGTGCAATCTCTTTATCATGAAAGTTGAACTTACAGATGTAGAATTATGTTTAAACCCCTTCCCCTAAAAACAGCATTCAAAAAATAAAACAATGTAAAACTTTAAGGTCTAAAAGTCCACTCAGTTCTACTTCTTGGTCAGCCAGTTGCTCAAACAATTTTTTTACATGTGGAGGAGATAATGCTGCCCGCTTCTTGTTTACATTGTCACCTGAAAGTGAGAACAGGCATTCACATGGCACTGTTGTAGCTGGCATCGCAAGATATTTACGTGCCAGATGCGATAAAGATTCATGTGTCCCTTCATGCGTCAACCACCATTTGGTCAACTTGAATGTCAACTTTGTTTGTGGTTTCTGCTGTGGATGTTATAAAGAATTGCACATACCACCAACTAATTTTTTGCATAAGTTAAAATATAGCCATTGGATATTAATGGCTTTTTGGTTTCTATATTCACTAGTTCAGAGTTGTCCCAAGTGTCCAAGAGGTGAAAAACTCTATCTGATTAGTAGTCTCCTAAATTGAGCCCTCGTTCCAGGGTTCCTGTTCCTGTTTCATAGACTTCATTTGATACCAGAACAGTGTGATTCCCAGACTGGCTTACCACAGTTTTGTTTTCTTTGCAGGGTGGAAAGTGTCACAAGCATCGAAAGGATCGCTTGCAGGATCTGATTGATATAGGTTATGGCTATGATGAAACAGACCCTTTCATCGATAACTCTGAAGCTGTGAGTAAATCTCATTTAAGCAGCAATAAAGATGTGAGTCGGTACTTATTTCTAAGGAGGGTGAGGGGAACATACTTTTTACTCTGTTTGCATGATATGAATCCAAAAGACAAATGACTTCAGGCACCTAAGAAACTATTATTGTATTAATTTTTATGGTCATTCACAGGCATCATTGCATCAGAAGATCAAAGGTTCACTGTATATTAGAAATAAATTCTTTGCCTTGTTACTATCCCATAAATGATTAAAACCAGTGATTTTAAAAATCAAATTGACTTCCTTATTGATGCAATAGTTCACTTTATCATACTTCACTCAGCTTTGTTAGTGAAATTAGACCAGTTTTGTTTGACTAGGTCTCCCATTCTGGCAAAATGCTGGTATGTTTGGGTTTCCAACGCTTCAGAAGAATGTTTAGGTTCTCCTCCTCTCTTCCAAAAACAATCACCTTGTTTTCATTACCTTTAAACATTTTATTATTGAAATACAGTAACTCCTCACTTAGTCATCCCGTTAATGTTTTTTTGTTAGTTGCTGATCAATTAGAGAACATGCTAGTTTATAAGGGAGCATTGCACAACTTTAACGTTTGGCAGCCACCTGCTTTGTCCACCGCTTGCAGGAAGAGCAGCCCATTAGAGCTAGCTGGTGGGGGCTTGTAACCAGGGGGGGCGAGCAGCCTCCCTATCAGCTCCCCGCTCCCCTAAGTTCCCTGAGCAGCAGCCGCCCAGCAGGCTACCAATTGTCAGGCAGTTCAGCTGTCCCTCCCCACACTACCATGTGCTGCTCCTGCCCTCTGCCTTGGAGTTGCTCCCAAGAGCCTCCTGCTTGCTGTGCAGGGAAGCAGGGTAGAGGGGGGCTAATGTTTGGGTGTCCCCCTCCCCATGCTCCCCTGCTTACCCCTTCTCCATATAGAGCAGGGTGGGGACAGGACAGGGCTCAGGATGGAGAGAGCTTGCTGGCCGCAGCTGCTGTCTCAACTTCCTGATTTTTTTTAAAGGCAATGTACTTAGAGTGGTGTCAGCATACTTAAAGGGGCAATGTGCATCTCTGTCTCCCACACACAGGGTTTGTGTCTCTCTCTGTCTGCCATGCTGTCTCCCCTCCCTCCATTCATGCTGCCTTGTAGAGTATGAGGCTATATTAACAACAATGTGTTAACTTGAGGGCTCAGCCGAATGCTAGTTCATCATTTAGCAGTAAGGCATTCTCCAGGAAATATCCCGCCCTCTTCCACCCTCTAACTTCACCACCTCAACCAAGCTTCACAATCATCATTGCTGTGTACAGTATAAATTGTTTGTTTAAAACTTATACTGTGTGTGTCCCTGTAACCTAATCCCTCCCCCCTATTTAAATTAATTCTTATGTGGAAATTGGATTTGCTTAACATGGTTTTGCTTAAAGTTGAATTTTTCAGGAACATAACTACAACGTTAAGTGAGGAGTTACTGTAAGTACATAAGGAGTACTGGTGATAAGCAAGTATGGTTTAACAGCAAAGTTCAATAGCTTATTTAACCCAAACTTCAAAAACTGGACATCCAGTTGAAATGAAGTAAATAGAAGCATTAACTCAGTCCAGGTAAAATCTTAGATGGAAATTAGGCTATGGCCTAGTCTACACCTAAAACTTAAGTCAGTCTAACTATGTTGCTCACGGTGTGTGAAAAATTCACACCATTGAGCCAACCTAAGTCCCGGTATACACACTGCTAGGTCAACGGAAGAATTTTTCCATCAACCTAGCTACTGCCTTTCGAGGGGGTGGATTTACTACAGTGACAGAAAAAACCCTTCTGTCACTGAAACAAGTGTCCGTGCTGCAGTGCTGCTGTAGCACTTGCAGGGTAGACCTATCCTAAGAGGGTATTTGAAGAGAAGCTAGTCAGATATAAAAACAAATAGCAGGAAATTCTTTAAGTATATCAGAAGCAGTAAACTTGTGAGGAATTCACTGAATATCAGGCAATCAAGGGAGCAAACAGGCTGAGGGAAATTCTATTGCCCGGGATAAGTGAAGTGCTATCCAGGCAAGTAAAAATGTAGGGCTTCCTGCCTGCAGTACAAAGGCAATAGCAGCGCTCTGGGTGTAGGCTGAGTCGTATCAAGCCCAGCAGTACTGAGCTGCTATTCCTAGAGGAGGGTGGCCAGAAGGCTTGAGAGAGAATGGCGCAATGAGAACTGAAGTGAGTCATAGCCAGAGGGAAGGAGAAGGAAATTGGACCCAAGAGAAGTGCATTGGTTGACATATGTCATGCAAAGCCTCATTTGAATGTGGTGTTGGTTAGTACTTTAATTAGAGGCAGAAATTAAGTCTGGGCTTTTTAGTGATAGTTATGGTGCTCAGATGCAATTAGAATAGCTAGAAAGACAAGGAACAATTGATTTTTTTTTTGTTTGTTTGAGGGCCACTGTGCATTCTTACTGAGCTGTGGAACTGCCTCGAATAGCAGTGTCTGTTGTAGGGTGCTCAGGAGATCTCATATGAGGATGACTTCATTGCCCTATTTAAAGGATGTCAGCTAGCTCCCACCCACCTCTGTTCATTTGCTGCCACTACAGAGAGCAAAGTGACCTCGCTTTCATTTCCTCAGGCTAGAACTTCCCTTAGTCTAGCTTGATATTTACAAGAAAATTGTTAATTTAGAGTAGCATAGGACAGTTTAGTGAAGACATCCTTCCCATGTCTTGGGAACCTGTCAGGTCCCAAACCAGGCTAAACTAAAAGTGACATGGAAGACCAAATCAGCACCATCTATTCAGGTCCCAGTAGCCTTGATGGTGATGCAGGAAGCCTACATTTTGGTGCCTACCCTCACTCAGCACCACTGCCCTCTTCTCTGACACCAAACCTACCCTCCATTGCCCCAGTCTTGGCACTGAGATCCACTCAGAGGCCCATCTGGCTAAAAGGAAGGAGAAGAGGAAGCACATCTCCCACAAGAGAGACATAAGCAGAAGAAAAGGAGGAAGTGCTCTCTCTTGACTCAGGAGGGCCTGGAAGACACTTAAACAGTATTTAAACTGTCACCTCTTCTCCACATGCCACCAGAGCTAGACATCTCAGCACCGACTGGACTCCTCATTGCTTCAGATCCTGATAAAACTTTGACCTCTCCGTGTCCGAGTGGGGAATCCACCATGGAGGCTACTAGCCACCCCACCGCATGGTTTGCTGTCTGACTTTGCTGACTTCTCCAGTCTCAATCTGGAACTGCTGCAGGGTACCTTGGACTCCTTCAGAAATAAAACTGGAGGGTCCCACAACTTGACCTCAAGATTCTGGTCCTCTTTCCTTGCCTCAGATCCAGACAGTCTTCACCTCGTCTTGTGGCCCTACATATGGGACTCCATGAAAGACCTGCTGGAGGCTGCAAGATCAACTCCGGCATAGACCTTCACACTGACATCAGTGCCAATACTTCTTTCAGCACCGTGTCCTCCTCTAGCATCAGTCCTTTTACTAACATCTCTATTCCTCACTTGATGTCAATGCAATCTTCCTTGCTTTCACCAGATTCCTCAGATCTGCAGGTAATCCACCTACAATCTGAGAAATACAATGAGATTTCTTCAGAGGAACCATATAAATCACCATTAGAGAAACATACAGATGGCACCTCACTAGAGGATCAGATTAATGCTTCATCTCTTTTTCCCTTCTGACTAATAAATGTTTCAGAAACTATTGGGCACTGGCAAATACTCCAGCTAGCTGCAAGCAGGGGTCACAGCACTGGAGAAATCCTGTGATTTCCCCTGTTCAACATATTACAGATGGAGATTGGGGAGAAACTGCCTCTGCCTATTGGCTTCAGCCTTCTCAGTGCAGCCAAAAATTATTTTATTTTATTTTTATTTTTTTTTGGCCCTGCCTGTATCCAAGATAGTGATCGGATATATCTTGTACTAAAAGACACCAGTTCCTGCTGCAGCATCCTTTGGCAAACTCCGTGATTGTATCTGTAATATAGGAGATTTAAGGGCAACAAGGCATCTTATAGGACACGTAAGTGCAACACTCTCGTCAGAGAGAGATGATGTATGGATGTTTTGGCAGGAGAGCTTACTTACCTGGTTAAATAGGCCTTCGAGTGGTCAGCTATAAAGCTATGTTGTCCCACTACAGTTATGCTTTGTTTGATGTCACAAGCCCCAGACCTGAATCCTTGTTCAAGGAACAGAAGGAAGTGGCCAAGACTCTTGTCACCAATAGTTGTATGCTTGCTTGAAGAGCAGCCTGGGTTGCCTTAGATGCCAGTGCAAGGAAAATGGCCTCAGGAATGGCTCTTGGGAGGTACTTCTGTCT
The DNA here is from genome assembly GCF_016161935.1 of Mauremys reevesii. Taxonomy (NCBI): domain Eukaryota; kingdom Metazoa; phylum Chordata; order Testudines; family Geoemydidae; genus Mauremys; species Mauremys reevesii. The sequence continues at coordinate 272,178,289 of NC_052623.1, read as the reverse complement.
GAGGGCTTCTGGTCTTGTACCTGAATCCTGGGGAGGGCTGGGGAATTCCCTTTTGAGGGCACTGCCACTTTTAGTGACAAAATGAAGACCTAGAGATGATCATGGCCACTCTCCACTCCCTGCAATTAACACAGTCCTCTTCCTCAACTCTGAGGTTTTTCTACCTGTCATTTTGCTTCCAAAGACAAGCTCCCAGGCAACACCAAGGGATACATCCCCAGAAGTGATAGCAGGTTTAAGAGGTGGCTGATATTGGCAAATAACCTCAGCAGTATAGAAGTAGGCTTCCTCCCTGTGCATCCTCACAGCCATCAACATCAGCTTCTAAACAGCAATTTTGACTGTATGTTTGAGTCGTGTACCATGCCTCCAGTCTGCATCTCCTCTCCATACATTCACACTTTTGGACTTTGTCTTTTTGCAGCACCTGTTGCATGATTACTTCTGATTGCTGGTTACTGAACACCATTTGTGACAGATTCCATCTAGTTCTGCACGTGACCGCCTCGCCACCCTCACCTTTCTCTTCAAACACCCATCCTATAAGAGAATCCTGGTGGAAGAAGTTGATTTCCTTTTCAAGAAGTGAGTCAGAGGTGGGACACTGAACAGTGTCCGCAGGAAAACTCAGGGAAAGCGAGACTAAAATCCATTTCCTGATCCCCAACAAGAGCAACTTTCTGAGACCCAACCTTGACCTCAGATTCCAAAACAGATATATAAAAGCATTCAAGTTCAGGATGCTCTCTCTAGGGGACATCTCTTCCTTATACCAGAGGATAGATTTGCAGCTCTCAATTCAAAGGATGCCTGCTTTCATCTGGCAATCAAACATGCTCACATCAAGTATGTGAGATGGGGCACAAGATGTTACCAATTCAGAGGCCTTCCTTTTGACTTGTCTACAGCTCCAACAAGTGCCTCACAGTGGCTAGTGCACACCTCAGACACCAAGGAATATTTGTCTACCCGTACTTGGATGATTGGCTCCTGAGGGCTAACTCACTGAAGGACCTCTCCTCAGAGAGCACTACATGTGCAACTCCTTCCAGTCTTTGGGACTGTTAACTGGAAGAAATTGACACTTCAACCTGTACGAAGAATCCATTTTAATCAGAACAGTCCTGGACACCACTCAGGCCAGAGCCTTTCTTCCACAAGAAAGTTTTCAAATTCAAGACCCTCTGGCAATTCTCAGGGATTAACAAGTATGTACTACGTGATTTCCTCCCCCTCCCCCCCAAGACTACTAGACCTGATGGTTTCATCACTCTGTCACACCCTTTGCTTGTCTGAACATGAGATTTTTACACCACTGGCCATGCCAAATGTACAGTCTTCAAAGGAGACTATTCCTTCTCAAGTGCTCCAATAGCTTCATTAGTGGGAACAGGCAGTACTGCAATACAAATAATTCACAGGGGCCATGTCCTCCAGGGGATACCTTTTGCTCTCCCCTACCTTAACATCATAATCCTCACCAATTCCTCCAATCTGGTCTGGGCTGTGCATTGTCAAGGACATAGGCCAGGAAACACTTGAGAGTCTACACTTCTTATCAAGATACTGGAACTTAGGTCAGCTTGGTGGCCTCTCAAAGCCTTTCAGTTATCTCTGCAGCATTTGTAGTACGCATGCTTACAGACAATACCACTGTCCTGTATCACAGCAGCAAATAGGGAGGAGTATATTTGTAGCTCTCTTCTTGCTTCCACAAATATCTTTGGCTGTGGTGCATCCAAAGCCACTCAGTAGCTCTTTGCCTTGCAGGCAAGGCAAACGTGTGGGCAGACTTGCTTAGCAGGAAGTCTCAGGATCACCAATAAAAGCCATCCTTGAATCCAGCAGAGCCAGTGTGCTATTTCACAGATGGGCCCAACCAATAATAGATATATTTGTGACCGAACAAAAGACCGGTTGCCAAGTGTATTGCACAAGAGCACTCTGAGACAAACCTTCTTAAGGATGTTTCTCTGTTGGGCTGGAGCCAACATCTTCTATATGTCTTCCATTCTATTCTTGATATTCAGGGTCATAAGAAAATCAGGTCATACTGTCAACATCCTATTAATAGCCACAAGGTGGCCTCATTAGCACTGCGGGTGGCCTAGAGAACCACCATACCTGCTGCCTTCTATCTCTGGATGTCTGTCCCAATAGCAAGGGAAGATTCTGCATCCCAGCTCAGAGATGCTCCATCTTGCAGTGCAGAGGCTAACTACCTGACAAATGTGGACAGTTTCTGATTTTGGAGGGTTCAGACATCCTTTTACAATCCAGGAGGTTCTCTATCTTAAAATGCAATATGCAAAAATGGAAACAGTTGACTGTCTGGGCCATAGGTAAGGGACTCACTCCATCTCCAGCTGAGGTCCTTGCAGTTCTAGAGTACTTCCTACATCTTAAGTTTCAGGAAATTGCCATATTCTCCATAAAAGTCTGTTTGACAGCAATATTTGCGTTCTTGCAGTTTTGTTAGGGACAAATCCATCTTCTCATATCTGACAGTATCCAGGTTCCTTAAAGTTATGGTAAATTTACTTCCTGCCTCTCCTTTCATGACACCTAAAGCTCATTTTAATGAAGCTGATGGGCCCTCTGTATGAGCCTTTTGCACAAGCCTCTTCAACATTTATTAATCAAAACTAGCTTTCCTGATAGGTATTACCCCTTCTAGAAGCATGAGATCAGTGCTCTGATTGTGCACTAGTATATGGTTGAGTGGCTAACACAAGGTCGTTGTGATGCCCCATTCCAGCTTCATGCATAAGGCGGTCTCAAATTTCCACCTACCTCAATGTATTTCCCCCTAATCCTGTTCCCACTTAAGAAACTTGTCTACATACTGTAGATGTAGTGAGGGCACTTTCTTTTTGGGTTAAAAAAAAAGAGCCCTTTTTAGAAAATACTAATGGGCTATTTGTAGCATTTGGGGAGAAATGCTGTGTAGAACCTATTACCAAATAGACTTTTATATTGGGCTAGGTGGTGCATAGAACACTGCTTACATGTCAGCTAGGAAACCAGTACCCCTTGATTTAAAGACGCATTTTGCAAGACCCACTATGTCATGATTTGCAGAGCAGCAACTTTGAGTTCAGTGCATACTTTCACCAGACACTGATCCTTGGATTTAGCATTATGCTCTGATGCATAGTTTGGAACGCAGTGCTACAGTGCACATTTAGCGAAGAACTCCTTGCCTGATGTACTTCTGGTAGAGCAGTGTTTGATGATGATCTGTAAATTAGAATACTCAGAGGCCCTCAAAGAGAAAGAGGTTACTTACCAGTAGCTCTTGTTCCTAGAGTTTCCTCTGTGTTCATGCTACCTCTCCACCTTCCCCTGTACATCTGAGCCCTACATAACATAGGACTTTGCAGTTGGGAGATGTTGTCCACACTACACAGTTTTGTCAGCAAAAAGTAGCTTTTGCTGACAAAACAGTGGAGGTGTACATACCACAAAGCTTCTTTTGATGGCAAAGCGACAAAGCATCAGTGTAGTTTCTGCCGTTCAGTACGTCGACATAACTGGCCTCCCCAAGTATGCCACAATGTCCACTGTGACCACTCTGCTCACTATGCCCCTCCCCTTTCAAGACTCCGGGAAACTTTGACATTCCACAGGGTGGAGAGCTCTCAGAGCTGATGAGGATGCAGCTCCTGGTCTCTTAGGAGTCTGTGGGAGAACTCAAAGGGAATCACAGAACCATTAATGTGAAATCAGCTGTCAGGCAGAGTGGGCAGGTGGTGGGACAGTGTTCGGGGAAGAGGCTGCTGAGCAGAGCTGGGGCCTGATGTGGTGGGGGGGGTCTCCCTCTCCCCCAGGATTGGTTGCTTGGGCTGCTGTCTGAACTAAGAGACAGCTTGCTGACTCACTCTCCCCCAACATACGCTGTCTCTCACATATACATTCCTCACATACACAATCTCTCACACGCTTCCCCAACACATGCTGTCTCCTTCCTACACGTGTGCCCTCTCTTTCTCTCCTCCCCCATACACGTCAGTTGAAAAGCAACTGGCAATCTAGTAGGATGCCCATGGAATGATGGGATGAGAAACCTGCATCATGTGACACTGTATTTGCCCCAGGAGGCATTGCAAACCCTTCCCAAAGTATCCTGTGGCCAGTTGCATAGTGGGAAAGCTTCCCAAAGTGCACTGCTCTCTGTGTCGATGCAAGAGCTGCTAGTGTGGATGTGCTCTGCTGCCAGACACAAGGATCATAGTGTGGACATGCAACAGCGGTTTAATTAAAGTACTTTAATTGAAGCAGCATAACTTTTGTCGACACAATTCTGTGGTGTAGACAAGGCCTAAAGTGCACTGTTACCCTCACCCAAGCTCTCTTGGCCACTTCTCAATAGACACAATTTTTCAGGGCACATCTGTACCTTGATGCCAGGAGTGCCATATCCTATAAGTGTGAATGCACAAAGGTGTGTCTTGAACAGTTACTAGCAAGTAACTCTCTCTCTCTCTCTTTCTTTTTTCCCCCCAAGCAGGACAAAGTAGGTGGTATAGTAGCTTCTAGAACCTGGCAAATGTCGTGGACAGTTAGTTTAAGATGAAGAATAAAGCTGTATTGCAAACTACAGTCAGATAGTTCAAAGGCAGTTGTTTTTGCCAAGCGAGCCTGAGTAGGCTTTGTAGTAAAATTAACAACAATTTGATTATTCGCTATTTCTATAAAGTGTAATTTGATTCCCTTTTAGAAGGGAAAGGGCCTCTGTACTACTTAATTCAGCAAGGTACTTAAGCAGGTGTCTAAATTCAAGCACGTGAGCAATTCCATTGACTTTGATGAGACACCTGAGGTGCTTAAAGTTAGCCATATGTGTAAGTACCTTGCTGAACTGAAGCCTTTGGTGCTGTCAGGGCCAGGAAGCTTAACATAGTGCCAAATATTAATTTCCAAACTAAACATCTGTATTTAAAAAAATTACACACTGACTTGGTTGACTTCTTTTTACAAAGAGAAATATCTGGAAAACATCAAATCACCCTGAGTTCCTTGGGTTTAAAACTAAAACCAAATAAAAATAAAATCTTGAATCACCAGAAGGCAGAACTGATGGCCCTGAGCAAAGGAATCTTAAAGCATGTGGTGCAGAAGAGTATGTTAAACCAATATGAAAAACTTAAGGCACTTTCACAATTAATGGAAATCTAAATACACCTGTACCCCAATATAACATGACCCGATATAACATGAATTCGTATATAATGCAGTAAAGCAGTGCTCCGGGGGGGCGGGGCTGTGCACTCTGGCGGATCAAAGCAAGTTCGATACAACGTGGTTTCACCTATAACGCAGTAAGATTTTTTTGGCTCCAGAGGACAGCGTTATATTGGGGCAGAGGTGTATCATTATTATTATTATTATTTTTTTTTTTTGGTAACTTGCCAAATGCATGCATCTTTCTGAAAAGAGTAGTCCTCTTCTAACTGTTACATGTATGTGACAGCTCTGCATGTGAAATGCGTGGAAGCAGAAAATGGCAATTTGGCCATAAAAAAGCTCGCTCTTCTGTAAAATGAAAAATGAGATCCAGAAGTTTACCTTGCTTAACATCACTTATTCAGTTGCTAAATGCAACTTCAGTTTTTGAAATCTTGCAGTTGCATGAAAGGCAATGATTGTGATTGTGCCCTATTTGGAACATACTGAAGAAATTGAGCTGGGGCTGAGACAGTCCGAGTTAAGGAGATCAATACAGGCAGATTTGTGGACACGTGTTTCATGATGGACATAACTACCACTGTGACTGAAGTCTTCCTTACTTTCTGACAGGGCTGCCCAGATTACGGGGGGTGGGGGGACGCAAGTGGGGCAATTTGCCCAAGGCCCTGCAGGGGCCCCCAGGAGAATATAGTATTCTATAGTATTGCAACTTTTTTTGCTTTGCCCCAGGCCTCCTGAATCCTCTGGGCAGCCCTGCTTTCTGAGGAGGGGATCTCTTTTTGAAAAGCTAGGAAGTGCTTTGTTGGAGTTCATAGTACTGAAAGACAATCCTGGCCATTATTTCTGAAAACTTATCCTTAGGGGCAGCAAACCTGAAAAGTAAATATTTCTGGATCTTTAGAGCTATAACTGCAGAACAATCAGATCTACATACTTGAAGCTGCCAGATTACCAGGCTATGGCAACTGTCACTCACATGATTTCAATTTCTTGACTCCATACAGTGGGCTAATGATTGTGAACTAGGGCTAAGACTGACAAAAATTACACAAGTACTGAGAGAGGAGGTAAAGGAGAATGTGCTTTATCAGTGGTTAACTCTGTAGTTACACTTGAATATTATCAAGCTTACAACAAATGACATTGCATATGCCTTTTAACCACTAAGCCCACCTGCATTTCAGGATAAGTTGTGCTTGATGGAAATGTGTTCTCGTTGTCCTACAGCACTGTAGTGGAAGACATGGATTTTCTACAGTGAGCTTAACGAAAACAAACCCGTGTGTCTATATACACCAAACCATCTCCAGGACTTAACACAGATGTGACTGTATAGCTCAGTGTGAATGTTTCTGCCCTGTCAGTCTTTTTTCTATTGGCTTGAAGCTGGAGTGAGATACAACAAGTAAAATATTTGTGGACACAACAAATGGTAGTATTAATAAAAGGCTGGATTAGTGTTACTACCTATGACCAGATCTAGATTTCAAAACCAAATGGACATCCATAATATTTAGATATTTGAATTTTTATTAGGCTGTATCAGAACTGAGACTGATAGTTCTCTTACATAGAGACAAACCTAAATATTTCTGACTGAGATTCAGACATGCTAAATATAACAACAACAATAAGGAGCCTTTGCACAATAGTCCAAAACAGAATGACTAGAGTGCTTGATTGTCTAAAGAACTGCCTTTAGACAGTCATAAGAGCAATTAATTTCATTTTTAACTTTTGAGAATGAGTCCGCAAGCCAAGAGAGGGGCAACCTTTCTTAAGGCTGGCCACACTGCGTCAAACCAGTGATCCATCAAGCCCAGTATGTTGTCTTTTGACTGTGGCTGGTGCCAGATGCTTCAGAGGAAGTGAACAAAACAGGGAAATATATCTAGTGATCCATCCCTTCTTGTCCAGTCCCAGTTTCTAGCAGTTAGAGGTTTAGGGACACCTAGAGCATAGCATTGTGTCCCTGACCATCTAGGGTAAAAACCATTAATGGACCTATCCACCATGAACTTATTTAATTCTTTTTTGAACCCAGTTATACTTTAGGTATTCAAAACATTCCCTGGCAATGAGTTCCACAGATTGACTTCTGTTTGTTTTAAATCTGCTGCCTATTAAGTTCATTGGTTCACCCCTGGTTTGTGTGTTATGTGAAGGGGTAAATAACACTTCCTCCACACCACTTATGATTTTATAGACTTATATCATATCCCCCCTACTAGCCATCTCTTTTCTAAACTGAACAGTCCCAATCTTTTTAATCTTTCTGCATATGGAAGCTGTTCCATAGCACTAATAATTTTTGTTGCCATCTCTGTACTTTTTCCAATTCTAATATGCCTTTTTTGAGATGGGGCAACCAGAACTGCACACAGTATTCAAGATGTGGGCATGCCATGGATTTATATAGTGGCATAATATTTCCTGTCTTATCTAGCCCTTTCCGAACGGTTCCTAACATTGCTTTTTTGATTGCTGCTGATATCTGCAGCAGCAATCTGAGTAGATATTTTCAGAGAACTATCTGCTATGACTCCAAGATCTTTCTTGAGTGGTAACAGCTGATTCTTCTTCGAGTGCTGTCCCTGTGGGTGCTCCACTCTAGGTGACGGTGCGTCCCGGCGCTGTCGATCGGAGATTTTCGGTAGCAGTGCCTGGTTGGGGCGCACGCACCCAGATGGTATCTCCCGTCTAGTTGGAATCTTCCTGAGTGCGTGCGCCCCACACCCTCCTCAGTTCCTTCTCAACCGTCCTCGGCTGAAGACGGGACTCGGAGCAGTGCTGCCTTCTCTTCCCTGGTATCTATAGGAAACAGTAACAAAGAACATAGAAATAATTATTAATTACTTCCCAGTTGTTTCCCTTCCTTTAGTATAGTTATATAGTTAGTTACTTAGTTTAAAAAAAAAAATCACTTCAGACTTGTCTCTCACTGAGACAGTCTCCCCTGCCATTTCTAATTTACAATGCCAGGGGCTTCAGGATTCAAGAGGTGTGTTTTCTGGCAGGACTCCATACCAAGTTTGGATGGGCACTCACATTGTGTGAAGTGCCTCGCGGAAGCCTACATCCCCGCAAAGTGCCTCCACTGTATGAGCCTCGAGTCGAGGGCTCGGCACGACAGAGACCTGCGGCTTGAAATACTTCTCATGGAAAAATCCCCGCAGCCGCTTTTGGAGATGGGGAAAGTTAAACCCACTCCCATATCCTCCCCAGCCAGATCGGAACCGGTGGGGAGCGTTGCTTCACCCTCCCTGGAGCGGAGGCAAGAAGCAGAGCAGTCTCATAGGAGAGACTCTAACAAGGGTAAGGGGTCTCCTGCGAGATCCCTACCCTCTGTGCTGACAGCGCCAAAGGTAGGCGCCTCAGCCCCGGATCACGCCTCAACAACAGCTCCCACAGACCGTAGAGACAGAAATTCAACCTCCCGGACACAGCAGGATTCCGCAGCACCAAGCGCCTCAGCGCTAAAAACAGCCGCGAAGCCGGCTGTGCGCTCTGCCCCGGTGCCGACAAGGACGGCGGCACCGCAAGCCCCAGGGCTAAAAATAGCCGTGAAGCCGCCTGCGTGCTCTGCCCCGGTGCCGACAAGGACTGCGGCACCGCAAGCCCCAGGGCTAAAATTAGCCGCGAAGCCGGCTGCGCGCTCTGCCCCGGTGCCGACAAGGACTGCGGCACCGCAAGCCCCAGGGCTAAAATAGCCGCGAAGCCGGCTGCGCGCTCTGCCCCGGTGCCGACAAGGACGTCGGCACCGCAAGCATCAGGGCTAAAAATAGCCGCGAAGCCGGCTGCGCGCTCTGCCCCGGTGCTGACAAGGACATCGGCACCGCAAGCATCAGGGCTAAAAATAGCCGCGAAGCGGGCTGCGCGCTCTGCCCCGGTGCCGACAAGGACGTCGGCACCCAAACCTCAGCGCTAAAAATAGCCGCGGAGCCGGCTACGCGCTCTGCCCCGGTGCCGACAAAGCCGTCGGCACCGCAAGCCTCAGGGCGGAAGAAAGGGAGAAGAAAAAAAAAAAAGCCGCAGTTCCGACCACGTGCTCTCCCCCAGTGCCAGGAAGAACGTCGGCACCAAGCCTGCCTTCTGCCCCTGCACCAGCAGCAGACCCCCTGCAGGGCACCTCCAACCCTGAACTGGCTACCTTCACTGAGAGTGAACCTGATCTACAACGCAAGCAGAGTTCTCCGCACCTCCCCCCACTGGAGCCTTTTCCACCTCAGGCTAAGGTCCGCAGCCACCAGCCTCAGTTTCCCTACTTTGCTCCCTATAAATGAGGCACTCTTGGAACCAGCTGACACTCTCTGCAAACTCCAGGTTCTTTATTACTAACCTGCAGAAAAGCTGAACATAGATACTATGTTCCTGCTAAGGACGCTGACTTCCTATTTTCTCACAACTGAACTCTTTCATTATCGATGCAGTCGCACAAAGAACGAAACAGCCACAATATCAGTCCACCCCGCAAGACAAGGACCTTAAACGCAAGGTTTACATATCCTCCACTCTACAATTCTGGATCGCAAACTACCTTGCACTCCTTGCCAGGCATGACTTTGATAACTACAATAAACTTTTGAATTCGCCTCTTACATTCCAGAGGACAGGACAGCGGACTTTAAATCAATTCTGAGCGAGTGCCAATTGATTTCCAGAACAGCCCTACAAGCCTCTTTAGACACGACAGACACAGCAGCCCGTACAACTGCACCGGCTGTGATTAGGCGCAGATCTTCATGGCTTTCTGCATCTGGCATCCTTAAAGACCTGCACAACAAAGTGGAGGACCTCCCCTTTGATAAATATAAACTGTTTTCTTAAAAAAAAAAAAAACAAAAAAAACAACCACCTGATGAACTACTTCATACAATGAAAGATTCTAGAGCGACACTGCGCACCCTGGGCATTCACCCATCTCTTCCCAGGGGTCAACGATAGCAACCCTACCTAAGACTACATACACTACAGTCTTATCGGCCTCAACACAAACCTTACCACGTAAATAGGAATCGCGCTAGACCCCCTAAGTGCAGACAAAATCAAGCTCAAGCAACCACTTCCCATCCATCTGGGAATAAACAACAATTTTAAAAGGTTGGTCCAGGGTCTGTGCGACCACTCCTTGATTCCACAGCCTATTTGCCCATTTCTCCACCGCCTCCAGAGTTTCCAACATGCCTGTCAGCAAATTACACAGGACCGCTGAGTCCTCGAGATAGTTCAGTCCAGTTATTCTAGCCCATTCATATCCTATCCTCCTCCCGGTCGCCGTCCCTCTTCAGGGACCCCTCTCATGAGCAACTGCTTCGCGCAGAAGTGGCTTACCTTCTACAGCTAGGCGCAGTGGAGCCTGTGCTGATGCAACATCCAGGGAAAGATTTCTACTCCCATTACTTCCTGACCCAGAAAAAGACTGGGGCTGGAGGCCTATACTAGGCTTACGACAACTGAACAAATTCGCGAGGATACAAAAATTCAAAATGGTCACACTGGGCACATTAATTCCTGCACTAGATCAAGGGGACTGGTTTACAGCCCTCGACCCACAGTACGTCTCTTTTCATATATCAATTCATCCAGCTCACAGACGCTTTCTAAGCTTCACAATTGGTCATGACCATTTCCAATACAGAGTTCTTCCTTTCGGCCTCTCCACAGCGCCGGGAATCTTTTCCTAAACTCTAGCTGTGCTTGTGGCTCACCTCCACAAACATGGGGTCACGCTGTTCCCCTACCTGGACGATTGCCTCATCAAGGGCAACTCCTATGGTGAGACACTCCAAGCTACTCTTTCACTATCGCCCTCTTTCACAGCCTAGGCCTCCAAATAAACGCCCAAAAATCCACCCTGACACCTACACAACAGATTGAGTTTCTCGGCGCTCATCTCAACTCAATCCAGAGCAGAGCCTTGCTCTCATATCACAGATTCCTCGCTATCACGCAGCTCAAATGCACGCTCTCTATTCATCCAAGGACACAGTCAAAACTCTGCCTACAGCTCCTTGGTCATATGGCAGCCACCACCTTCATACTCCAGTACGCCAGGCTGCACATGAAATGTCTTCAGGGCTGGCTCAATTCCAATTTCAAACCCAACAGACACACCTTAGGGATGCTGTTAACTCCGCCTCCCAATGTTCTAGCTTCCCTACACTGGTGGACAAGACCAGAGAACCTCTGCACTAAGGTTTCCTTCCAGAACTGATCCCCAGCACTCGTGCTCACCACGGACGCTTCCCTAATTGGTTGCGGAGCGCATTTAGGGGGACACAGGGCACAAGGCCAGTGGTCTGCATCAGAGTCGCACCTACACATAAATCTCTTATTGCTCAGAGCTGTGAGATGAGCGTGCCTTCATTTTCTTCCTCATAAAGAACAAATACCTCGAGTCTTAACAGACAACATAGCATGTATGTACTACATCAACAGACAAGGGGGAGCACGCTCACATTCTCTTTGCATGGAAGCCATCTGCCTATGGAATTGGTGTATATAACGTCAAATACAGATCACCGCTTCCTACCTGCCAGACTGCCACAACACTACTGCCGACGCACTCGGCAGGCACTTCTCGACGAAACACGAATGGGAACTGCACCCCACAATACTTCAACAGCTCTTTTCCCTCTGGGGCACCCCGTCAGTAGACCTCTTTGCCACAATCCAGAACTGAAAATGTCCCCAGTTTTGCTCCAGAGTGGGACTCGGAACTGCATCCCCAGGAGATGCATTCCTCATCCCGTGGAACAGCTCTCTCCTGTACGCCTTCCACCAATCCCTCTGCTACACCGGGTTCTTCGGAAGATTGTGGACCACAAGGATTGGGTCATACTTATTGCCCCGGCTTGGCTGAGACAGACGTGGTATCCCTACCTACTCTGCATGCCCTCCCGTCACCCACGGGCTCTCCCCAACAGGCCAGATCTCCTTTCCAGAACAATAGACTGGCTCTTTACCCTGAGTTCCTCAAGCTCCACCTCACAGCGTGGTTCCTTCATGGTTCCAAACCCATGAACTAGCCTGTTCTGAGCAGGTCCGCTATGTCTTCCTGCACAGTAGGAAAGACTCCACTCATAAAACCTATCTGCAGAAGTGGAACCGTTTCACCCTCTGGTGCTCACATAATCACTTAGCGCCCAATATGGTGACCCTCCCTATCATTCTAGACTACCTCTTGGAACTAAAACAAGATGGACATTCGCTCAGCTCCACCAAAGTGCATCTGGTGGCACTTGCCACCTTCCATGACCTCTTAGCAGGTTATTCACTCTTTACTCACCCAACCATAAAACGGTTTCTCACAGGCCTGCAAAACCTCTACCCTGAAATTCACTCAATATGAATTCATGGAATTCATGGAATCTTAACCTCGTTCTACACGCTCTCATGAAACCTCCATTCGAGCCCTTGGCTACCTCCTCTCATCTCCATATGTGCATGAAGGTGGCTTTCTTAGTTGCCATAACATCGGCAAGGAGAGTAGGTGAAATGAGTGCCCTGATGGCCCACTCTCCCTACACAATCTTCTCCAAAGACAAAGTCACTTTGAGATCACATCCTAAATTTCTTCCTAAAGTGGTATCTACCTTCCACCTCAACCAACCTATATACTTACCTACTTTCTATCCCGAACCTCACAAGACTCCACAAGAGGCAACCCTGCATACTCTCGATGTCAGGCGAGCAATTGCCTTTTATTTAGACAGGACTAAACCATTTCACAAGTCTCCACGACTCTTTGTTTCCATTACTGAAAAAAATCAAACGGTATGGCTATCTCTAAACAACGTCTGTCCAAGTGGATCTCTGACTGCATCAGATCCGGTTACCGTGCGAAGAATCTTCAACCGCCAAACGACATTAGAACTCATTCCACTAGAGCCATGTCGGCATCCATTGCTTTCTTACACAACGTTCCCATTCCTGATATCTGCAAAGCGGCTACATGGTCATCTGAACGCACGTTTGCAAAACACTATGCTCTAATGCAAGACACCATGGCAGACACAATAGTAGGTCATACAGTATTATCTTCAGTACTCCCTGCCGTATCTCCAAAGTCCCACCAACCGTAGTGGGTACTGCTACACATTCACCTAGAGTGGAGCACCCACAGGGACAGCACTCGAAGAAGAAGAGAAAGTTACTCACCTTGCAGTAACTGAGGTTGTTCGAGAGGTGTGTGCCTGTGGGTGCTCCACTCCCGCCTCCTCCTCTACTTTGGAGTACTGAGATGACTCTCCACGGTAGAGAAGGAACTGAGGAGGGTGTGGGGCGCACGCACTCAGGAAGATTCCAACTAGACGGGAGATACCATCTGGGTGCGTGCGCCCCAACCAGGCACTGCTACCGAAAATCTCCGATCGACAGCGCCGGGACGCACCGTCACCTAGAGTGGAGCACCCACAGGGGGACACATCTCGAAGAACCTCAGTTACTGCAAGGTGAGTAACTTTCTCTTTATACCCCCATCATTTTGGAAAACATGATCTCAACTATACATACAATGTGCACTACTTTGCATTTATCAACATTGAATTTCATCTGCCATTTTGTTGCTCAGTTTTGTGAGATCTTTGTTGTAACTCTTCTCAGTCGTCTTTGGACTTGAGTAACTTTGTATCATCTGCAAACTTTGCCACCTTACTGTTTACCCTTTTCAAAATCATTTATGAATATGTTGAACCTCACTGTTTCCAGTATAGATCCTTGGGGGACCCTGCTATTTACCTCTCTCCATTGTGAAAATGGACCATGTGTTCCTACCCTTTTTCTTGTCTTTTCAACCAGTTACTGATCCATGAGAGGACCTTCCCTCTTATCTCATCGTTCATTTCTTTGCTTAAGAGCCTTTGAGGGACCTTATCAGAGGCTTTCTGAAAGTCCAGGTACGCTATATCCACTGGATCACCTTTGGCCACGTTTGTTCACCCCCACAAAGAATTCTAATAGATTGGTGAGGCATGATTTCCCTTTACAAAAGCCATGTTGACTCTTCCCCAACAAATCATGTTCATCTATATAATAATTCTGTTCTTTACTATACTTTTAACCAATTTGCCTGGTACTGAATTTAGACTTAACAGCCTGTAATTGCCAGGATCGCCTTTGGAGCATTTAAAAAATTTTGGTGTCACATTAGCTATCCTCCTGTCATGTGATACATGCTGACTTAAGCAAAAGGTTGCCTGCCACAGTAGTAGTTTTGCAATTTCATATTTGAGTTCCTTCAGAACTCTTGGGTGAATACCATGAAGTCCTGGTGACTTATTACTGTTCAGTTTATCAGTTTGTTCCAAAACCACCACTACTGATAGCTCAATCTGGGACAGGGCCTCATATTTCCTCCCTAAAAAGAATGGCTCAGGTGTGGGAATCTCCCTCACATAATCTGCAGTGAAGATTGATACAAAGAATTAATTAGCTTCTCTGCAACGGCCTTGTCTTCCTTGAGTGCTTCTTTAGCATCTTGATTGTCCAGTGTCCCCACTGATTTTTGGCAGGCTTCTTGCTTCTGATGTACTTAAAAATTAACAGCAATTTTTTTTTGAGTATTTTCCTAGTTGCTCTTCATCTTTCTCATCAGACAACCATATCTAAAGTTTTAGCTTCTACGGTCCTGTGATAAGAATTTTCCCCCTAGTCTGACAGCAAATAAAGAAGATTAGGGCATTTAAAAGAAATCATTCAGCGTCTTTGCATTAGGAACAAGGAGGAACAAATTGATAAGGGACCAGATATTTTTCATCCAAGAGTTCTTTCTCACTAGGGACCAGATGTTCTTCTTCGAGTGATTGCTCATATGCATTCCAGTTAGGTGTGTGCGCGCTGCGTGCACCTTCGTCGGAAGATTTTTACCCTAGCAACACTCGGTGGGTCGGCTGGGCGCCCCCTGGAGTGGTGCTGCTATGGCACCGGATATATACCCCTGCCGACCCATCCGCCCCTCAGTTCCTTCTTACCGCCCATGTCGGTCATTGGAACAGTGGAGCGCGGCTTAGCTGACCTCCACTTCCCTAGCTACTCGTAGTTTCTCTCGTTAATTCTGTTTATATAGTTCAGATTTATATAGTTGTAGTTAACTTTATTCGTTTGTAGTATAGTATACTCCTCCGCCCTTGGCATCGAGCGCTGGTCAGTCTTCAAGAAGCACTCCCTCGGCACCGGATCGCCGGTACCGCCAAGGCCTCTCGGCACCGGCCGTCGCCGGCACCGACATCCGCTCGACACGGATCCCTCTCCTGGAGGATGAAGAGGCACAAGACTCCTGCTGCGTCAGAGCCGCCCGCTCCGGAGCCCGAGCGCTATACTAAGTCGGACCTCCCGGCTCCGATACCTGCTGCGGCACAGACAATATCGGCACCGTCGACTCCGGCCACGCAAGAGCCGTCGAGTCTGGTGCCTGAACGCTCCCCGGTGCGAACTGTGGTTGAGCTCACTATTCCCTCCACGCCAGAGACATTTTCCACGGCGAGGGAGTTGATTGCAATGACAGCGCCTGCGCTGCCTCAACCCCCGGCACCGCCGGTGCGGGTTATATAGTCGATCGGCAAGCCTGTCTTGATCAGATCACCCTGCGTTGGCACCGCAGAGTGGCACCGTTCACGATCGCGGTCCCCCAGATGTTCTCGGTCCCGTCGCCAATCCAGGTGCCGATGCCACTTGCAGTCCCGGCACCGTTCTCCACTTCGGTACCGGTCGTACTCGTGGCACCGATCACCGTCCCGTTCGCCGGCCCAGTACACTCGGCGTTGAGCCTCGAGATCTCGGTCGACCTCCCAGCACCGCTCCGGTCGCAGGTCCCGTTCTCGCTCCAGGTACCGGTATGCCTCCCGGTACCGATCCCCGGTGCCGCGTTGAGCGTCGTCAGCTAGAGAGGGAGACTCTGCCAGGGCTTTTCAGCTCCTCCATGGTCATCCAAACATGCATCACTGTCGTCCCGCGTGGGCAGGTCATATGCGCAGGTCTGTGATTCGGATGTGCACACCGGAGTCTTCCAGGTGCCCCAGCCCCAGGACCCTGACCCCCATCAGTGGTCACCCTGTACATTTTGGGCATGCCATCAGGCCAAAGGCATACCTGTGATCCCATCTCGCTCTGTTCCGTCAGAACACTGGGTGCCAGAGGCGACAGTTAGCCGTCCCCCTCCGACCGGTATGGAGGAAGCCCCGGTTCAGCCACCGGACTCCCAGATCCCAAATATCAGGAGGTCATCCAGGGCCACGAGCCCACACAGGACCTGCTTGTCCCCGGCCTTTCTTCTTCCTCCTCCCCAGATGAGGCGGTGGCAGGAGCGTACTCCTCGGGCCCTCCTCTAATCGACTTGGGGGCCCATCAGGACCTCCTGAGACGGGTGACACTCAATTTGAATCTCCAAGTGGCGGAAGTCTCGGAGATACAGGATCCGGTCGTAGACATTCTGTCGGCTGTCGCCCCCTCTAGAGTGGCCCTACCGTTCATTCCGCGGTCAAGGCCAATCTGGATATCATCTGGCAGTCTCCAGCCACTATCCCGCCCGCGGTCAGGGCAGTCGAACGCATGTACATGGTATCCTCCAGGGGCTACAGGTACCTATATGTACATCAAGCCACTGACAACATGCTCGCTGACATACCTGTCCTGGAAGACAGTTTTTCCTTGTAGCCTTTCCATCGGCCAGATGAGTCTCCGAGCTTCAGGCTCTCACGATGGACCCACGGTATATTGTGTTTCTCAAGGACAAGGGCAGTTGTGACCACGTCCGGCCTTCCTCCCTAAGGTGCTGTCGGCCTTTCATATCAACCAGGATATCTTCCTTCCGGTCTTCTTTCCGAAGCCACACTCATCGCAAAGGGAGCAACAATTGCCCTCCCTAGACATCCGTAGGGCGCTCGCAATCTATATCGAGCGGACAAAGCCCTTTCGTATCACCCCCAAATCTTCATCGTGCTGGCATACCGGACGAAGGGCCTACCTGTCTCCTCCTAGAGGATTTCATCTTGGATGACGACGTGCATCCACACCTCCTGTGATTTGGCCCATGTTCCATCGAGCCACCTTACTGCACATTCCACCAGGGCTCAGGCTTCTCTGCTGCCTTCCTGGCTCACATACCCTTCCAGGGGATATGTCGTGCAACTACCTGGTCCTCCGTCCACACCTTTGCCTCATTGGTCCTAGAGTCCAGGGACGATGCAGCCTTTGGCTCAGCAGTTTTGCATTCTGCCATGTCTCACTCCGACCCCACCGCCTAGGTAAGGCTTGGGAATCACCTAACTGGAATGCATATGAGCAATCACTCGAAGAAGAAAAGACGGTTACTCACCGTTGTAACTGTTGTTCTTCGAGATGTGTTGCTCATATCCATTCCAGACCTGCCCTCCTTCCCCACTGTCGGAGTAGCCGGCAAGAAGGAACTGAGGGGCGGATGGGTCGGCAGGGGTATATATCTGGCGCCATAGCGGCGCCACTCCAGGGGGCGCCCAGCCAACCCACCGAGTGTTGCTAGGGTAAAAATCTTCCGACGAACGTGCACGCGGCGCGCACACACCTAATTGGAATGGATATGAGCAACACATCTCGAAGAACAACAGTTACAACGGTGAGTAACCGTCTTTTCTTCATCCAAGAGTTCTAAAGGAGCTTCAGAGTGAAGTAGTTAAGCTACTCCCAAGATTATGTAATCCCATAATTACCTAATACAGTGGAGCATTAAAAGTTAGCAAACGTACCTATTTTTTTAAAAAGTCATTTGGTGTGATCATGGGCGTTATAGATCAGTTAGCATTATTTCAGGGTTGGGTAAACTGGCTGAAAAGAAAATTTAAATGTAGAATTATAAATTATGCATACATGATATGATGGTAACAAACCAGCATACTTTCTGTAAAGGAAAGTCAAGTCTACTAGAATTTTTTTGAGCTGGATGAATTTTTGTGGGATTTCAAAAAGCTCTTTGATACTCTTTCACAAGCCACTGTTGAAACATTAACTGGTATATTTTTGTCCATCTGTGTCTCACTGATCTTGTTTGCTATTTGCTTGATTGCTTATTGAACCACTGGATAGTTTACATTCTACTTGTTTGGTTTTATACATATTGAATGAACTCCTTTAAATTTCTGTTTGTCTGGTTGATTGACTAACTTTCTGTGGCATAGTTCCTGCTTTTCTCCTTCATCCCACTTCTTTCATACAACTCTCTTCTCCACTCATATCAACACTTCCTTCCCAACCCACAGACAGTTCACTCCCTGTTTTTGCTTTCTTCTATCTCACTGCCACCATTACCTGGCCTGGGATGATTTGTCCCAACTTTGGGTACCCCCAATCTCCCTGCATTCTTGCCCTTGACATCACTTGCATCCCCATTCCTTTGACCTTACATATTCCAACTTCACTAAATCTACTCCTGTTCCCAGTGGAATGCCCACTCCATCTTTAAAAAGATAATCACATTCACAGCCTTTTCTTTTCTGACTTCCTTTATCTTCTTGCATCACTAAGAGTCTATATGAAGAAAGTTATGTGGCTGCACGGACTTCTTCCACTACAAGTTCTCCCCTTGTTGATTTTTATGCCTGAAGTCCCTGTTGCCTGTTACTACTGTTGATTCTCACATTAAACCTCTCTCTGCATTTTCTTTTAGCAAGATTTTGCTGACATTTTAAAGAGAGGACATCATTGTGTACTTCCTTTGCTCTGCCTGCCTTCCACTTTCTCTCCCTCTAACACCACCTCCCCCTCCCACTTCCATTATCTTTCTTGTGACTTCAGTGTGCTCCAGTGATCCCCATTCCCTCTTGCCTCCTAACCTCCTTTGCCTCACCACTTTTGTGTCCTCCATCTTCATTTAACCTCTTTCCTTTTTCTCCAGTGCCTTCTCCATTTAACTCTCTTTTTTACCCATGCCCTTATCAAATATTATGATTTACAAACACTGCCACATTCATCTCCAACTCCCTACTGGATCCCCTCCAGTCTGGCTTCTGCCTCCTTCATTCCATTGAAACTGCTGTCATCAAGGCTTCTAGCAACCTCTTCCTAGTCAAATCTTGAGGTCTTTTAATTCATGCTCCTCCTCCTAGCACTCTACTGCTTTTGATACCATTGATTATACCCTCCTTCACATCTTAGTCACCCTAGGCTTTTGCTATTCTGTTCTTTCCTGGTTCTTGACCTACCTCTCCTGGCTTTTGTTGACTATCTCTCAGTCTTATTATTCATCCTTCAGTGTTCTGTTCTTGATTTTTTTCCCCTCCTCATTTTATATCCTTTCATGAAGTGATCTCATATGCTCTTATGTCTTCAGTTACGATCTCCATCCCAGTGACTCTCATTCACTTGTTAGCGCCTAGTTTGTCTCCATCTGTTCAGTTTTGGATCTTGGCCTGTCTCCAACATTTCCTCTTATTGATGTGTCTCAGCTCAAGCTGACATAGCCAAAGAGCAATTCCTTTTCTTTCTTGCGAGCTGCCACTTTCTCCATTTCTTTCATATTTGACAAGCATTAGTCTCTGTTGCTTAGGCCTGTATCTTTGGGGTCACCTTTGACTTTTCCATCTCCTATGTCTAATACCTCTAAGGCACATCCAAATGCTGTCTCTTGTTCTTTCAAAATAGTTCACGAATCCATTTGTCTCTATCCATACACTACAGTTGTGATAGTTCTTGTAATCTTTTCTCGTAGGTATTGTAAATGTCTTCTCTCTGGACTCCTAGTCATAGGTGTTGTACAGATTTCCCATTCTTTCACCACTCCCCATAAAAAATGCTGTCACCAGAATCATATTTCTCACCCTTCAAGATGACCATCTCATCCCTTCCACTCCCCCTTCCACTTCATCAATCTTAAGATCCTTGTCTCATTTTCATTGTCCTTTCATGCTGCTGCTCAATGCCCCACTCTTCTAGTCCTCTTGCAAGCACTTCTTTCATGATACTCTGTGGAATGTTGTTCCTGAGTGAATCAACAAGACTGCTACTCTCTGTGTACAGAGCCTTCTTGAACACACACTGCTAGCAAAATGTCTACAAGAAATTGACTGAG
The DNA here is from genome assembly GCF_016161935.1 of Mauremys reevesii. Taxonomy (NCBI): domain Eukaryota; kingdom Metazoa; phylum Chordata; order Testudines; family Geoemydidae; genus Mauremys; species Mauremys reevesii. The sequence goes on along the minus strand of NC_052623.1, from coordinate 272,158,062 downwards.
TGAGAGTAAACAGAGTAGGAATAAATCTATAGTTACCAACATGGCCTGTCAAGGATGGTCTGGGTGTACTTGGTCCTGCCTCAGCTCAGGGAGTTGGATGGACTTGACTCCTGAAGGTTCCTTACAGCCCTACATTTTGATGATTATATTGCATAAGGTTAATTTTGAGGTGGTATAGTGTTTTATGCTACCATTGGTGGTATGTGATACATTCATGAGCTAGGAATGGTAAGATGGTAACTTTTACAGATGACCATTCTGTAGACTACTTGAGAAGATAGTGAGGCACTACAGATGACTCTCAAAGCCAGTTGAATGGGCAACATGATGGTAGATGGCATTTAATGTTGACAAAGTAAAGCATGGTGAAAGTAATTATATGAACTATTCAGAGACACCACTGAGTTCTAATTAAGTGTAATTACACAAGAAGACAACCTGGGTATCGTTGCAGACAGCTCAGTGAAACCCTCTGCTCAGTGTAGCGTTTTTCAGAAAAAGCAAATAAAATATTACAATATTTTCAGTATTATACTTTTAACACTGAACATATTATAAAACCCCTACATAAATTGATTATAAATATTATAAAGCTTGCACATAAACTCATGGGAGCCCCCCCGCCTTACTTGCAATGTTCTGTTCTGTCTAGTCACCTTATCTCAAAATATATATATAGCAGAAAGAAAGGGTCTAGGAAGAGGTGATGAAAATAATTAGAGGCATGGAAAGATAAGGACCATTTAAAGAGAAATTGAGAGAGAATCATGTTAGAGGCATGCAAAAAAAATGAATGGTATAGAGAAGGTAAATTGGGCATTCTTTCTCATACTAGAAAAATAAGAGTGAATTCTGTGAAATTGAAATGCAAACGCATTAAAAATTGATAAATGGAGATATTTTTATTCAACTTATAATAAATCTGTGGAGTCTGTGGCTAGCGGATCTTGGTGAGGCCAAGATCTTAGTAGGATTTTGAAAAAAAATCCAGGTATACTAAATATTAAACCTACATACTGCAGTATGCAAGTCACCCAGTAACTGATAGAATTGTGAAGAAATATTCTATGTTGACCTTTGGGTGGTTATTCAGTAATTTTCTGCTACATGGTTTCATGTACCATCATCTGAACCTTCTGGTAGTAGACACTGTCAGAAACAGAATATTGACCTAGATGACTGTTGTTACATCTCCTAATAGGGTGACCAGACAGCAAGTGTGAAAAATTGGGACAGAGGGTGGGGAGTAATAGGAGCCCATATAAGAAAAAAACCCAAATGTAGGGGACTGTCCCTATAAACTGGGACAACATCTAACAGGTGGTGTTTTTTGGTGTGCCACTGCTGCCACTCCATGAATAGTGTGTCATCAACACTGTGGCGACCCTAGCCGTCTCCCAAATATGAATTTTTATTAGTTGCTTCAAAAGCAGTGGATTGATACTGTGACACTAGCACTCCACAGCCTTGACAAATAACTTTTCAGCAGCAATGGTATGTTTATTATTTGAAATCTTGCAAGTTATGTAAGATGTTTGTGTTTAATACCTCATGTTCAGAGACTGTATTTAAATAAGTGAATTGTTTCCTATTAATAAGGTGATAGATGTTGGTTAATTATCTGACTCTTCTGTTTCCTGCCCAGTATGATGAATTGGTTCCTGCATCTCTGACAACCAAATATGGGGGATTTTATATCAACACGGGAACATTGCAATTCCGCCAAGCATCTGATTCAGAGGATGAAGACTTTGCAGAGGACAAAAAGCACAGGCCACCTAAAGCAAGTGATCTTAGTTTTTTTTCCTCCTGGAATTTCTGGCTGATTTTGAAAATCAGGAAAGGCTTCATAATCTGGCTACAACAAAATGAAAAGACTGAAAGCTTGCTGATAAAGAGATAGGTGATGCAGGGTTGAAGGTGGCCGGTACGGCATACCGGTAAGAAGCCGGTACCAGCCCGTACCCAACCGACATTAAAGTGCTGCTGTGGCAAAAGACCCTCTGGCAGGCACTACTGGCTGGGCTGCCAACGGGGGTGGCAAAAGGGGAAGATGCCCCGGGGCCGGCGATTTAAAAGGAGCTCTCCCGGCCACTGCTTCCGCAGCAGCAGCCAGAGCCCTGGTCCCTTTTAAATCACCGCCAGAGCCCTAGGTGGTGCGGGCCAGGCAGCATGGATGGGGAGGCTGACCCCAAGCCCTGCCCTTTCCACCCGAGGCCCCACCCCTTCCGGATGCCCGGAGTCGGGCCCCCATACCGATAAGAATTTGATTACCCCTGAGGTGATGTCAGTCTCATTATCTTGTAACTTTTTAATTTTAAAAACATTTGTTGTTAATATTCAAGTATTGACATACACTCCAATAGCACAAAGGAGGAACCTTATTCACATAGCTGGAGTAGTGTAACATAGGTTGACTTTACCCGGGTAATGAAGACAAGCCCTTAGTCTAAGAACACTTATGTCTAATTTGTCATCTGAAGTGGTGTGAAGCAAAAAGAAAGTACATAAGAAAATATGTAATTGAGGCCTTGAGCTCTTGGTGGGCTAAACAGGTGAAGGAGTGCCCTTCACCCCCTTTTTTTTTTTTTTTAATCCAGTTGCTTAACAGTGATGATGTCGTCTGTGACTTGCTAGACATGAGGCTGAAGCACTTATTGTATAAAAACATTGTAGAGCAGAGGTAACCCTATCACCTTTTTGGTTCTTTAGGTATCCAAACTAAAAGAAGGAGAGGACCATGGGATTAAGAAGCGGAAGCGGAAAGAAGAGGGCACAGAGAAGGAGAAAAAGCCTCGGAAAATGAAAGTTCCTAAGCAGCTGGGGTAGGTCCGTCTGTCAGGTTTTTAAAGGAGAGGGCACCTCACTGTAACAAGAGAAGCAATAGCTTAATGTCCCCTCATCCCCTGTTGAGTTCGTTTGCCAGTCTTGACTTTTTTGCTGAATATAGTTAAACATAAATAGGGTAGGCAGAACTTGAGTTTTATTTTTTAATTTTGAGGGATATCGATTTTTTTTAAAGCTTTTTTTTAGATTTTTATCTATTTAAATTTTCACAGCTGTGGAAAATTATGGAAGGGGTCAAACAATTTAATGACAAATGGTGAGATTCAAAGAAGTTAATGCTTTATCACTGTTGGAAAAAAATTAACATCACATGTCAAAATATACAAAGGAAATATCCTTAAATCAGACTTTAATAAGTTCACAAACTTTATTTTTCGTACTTTGCTTATCTATAAATTTCCATTATTATAGATAAAAATATTTTTTGTGGGTTTGTGTATGGAGAAATCGACGTTGGCTGACACTTACCGATAAAAATCTAATCCTTCCAAGCCTAAATGTAAAGTTGTGACGTGGATATCAAAAGAACAGTGAGGGAGTGGGATAGAAGTGGGATCAGTCCATTGTACTAAAATGGATATATATATATTGCTTTTTAGGGCTTGGGCAGTGGTGTGTGTCTGGGTGTTAGTGGTACAGTCTTTATATAAGATTCTCAGTCACTATCCGGGGACTTCCTAGAGTTAGCACAATAATGGAGTTTATATCATACTTCCCAATTTAAAACTCCTTTTTCAGGGGCTTAAAATAATGTGTCCATAAATTTTGTAAGAATTGTTCTGGGCTGCAGCTTTACAAGACATATCTCTGATCAATTAGTTAAGTTTGATTTATAAATTTTACTTTTACCATTCCTATTTAAAAAAACAAACCAAAAACTTGTGTGGAGAAAGTCAGTTGCCTAAAGTTGGAAGGAAATCCACATTTGACAAGATTAAAACGCAAGTTTGAGACTGTTACTCTCAGTAATAGCTGAAACTTAAGAAAACAGAAATTTGTCATGTAATTAGTCTATAATAGAATATGATGTTGGGTTTATTTTAATTGCTTGGGTAACTAAATGGGCACTGATCTAGTTTTCTGCCCAAAATTTTATTTTCCTTTTGAAGAGGAGTGGGGGAGAATTTTACAAAATGTAATATGGACAAAATTGTTTTCACCTAAGAGAGTAAGAAAATTAATGGATATTTTTCCTCTACATTTATACTGCAATATTGTCAACCGAGATATTATTATATGCGAATCAGAAGGTGACAACATTCAGGCTAGTGTGTCATTGAACAAACTGAAGCCTCCATCCTGCAAAGACTTATGCATGTTCTTAATTTTACACACTCTGAATAGTCCCATTGATTTCCATGGGACTACTCACTAGTGCATAAAGTTAAGCATGCGCACAAGTCTTTGTTGGTTGGAAACTTCAGTTTTTAATTTCTGGCCCATCACTCTGCTTCACTTGTGAAAATTTGAATAGCTTTAATTGTTCTAATAATCTAAAGTGGTGATCTTAATCAGAAGTACCGTATATACTCATTCATAAGCCAAATTTTTTTAGTAAAAAAGGGAAGCACCAGAGGAGGTCATCTTATGAACGGGTATAGAGAGGGAGAGGTAGGACACAGCCCCTCCTCCCAACAGAGGGAGCAAGGAGAGGCAGCACAGACAGCAGAGACAGAAGGGAAGAGGCGGGGCCAATGTCTCTCCGCTTCTGGCCACCACGCTGCTCTCCCCCCACTCTCCACAGCAGCTGCAGCTCCAGGGCTGGCAGGCTGCAGCAGTGCTGCTCGGCCCTGCCCCCCAGAGCAGGCTGTGGCCGCGCTGCCCAGCCTGCTGGAGCAGCTCCAGCCAGGTCAGAGACATCCTCCCTTGACCCTCCCCAGATAAGGTGGAAAGGGATGGGATGGGGAGAGAGTGGGGGTCCTGGGCTAAGGGTGGGGTCATGTGGGGGTGGTCATATGGGTTACTCCCCTGACTCCCAGCCCCCCCCCCCCCCCAAAAAAAAAAATATTCCCCACCAGTTACTGTCCAGGCCCATCAGAGTAAGCAGCTGGCACGCTGGGACAGCTTGTTTAATTAGGTTTACCTCCGTGCCTGCAGACGTTCGAGGTAAACAAACCATCTCAGCCCCCGAGCTGCTTATCCTGATGGCTCGGGAGTCAAAGTTTGCTGACCCCTGAAATGTAGGGCTAGGTTATAAAAATTTTCTATTTTCACTTATACATCTTGGGGAGGTCGGCTTATAAACGAACCAGCTTATGATTGAGTATATACGGTATATGTATTACTCAAGGTATTAAAGGCTTGCAAAATGAGGCCTTTAAGTTCAAAGATTTCTTCTTTTTGGATGAAGAACTTTAAGTAGTTATGTAGAATGGAAGTTTTGGACATAGGACAATTTTTTTAAAATGCCAATATATTGCTATCATAACTTTACCATTCCCATCTTCAGTATTCCTTCAGCATGATTTTTATCATAGGGAATTTAAGCAGCCTTCTATAAGATGAAATCTTAAATCTGAAGAGTGATGTAAACCTAGATGGTATATATACATATACTTGTGTAATTGTCTCATCCATTACTATCTGCTTTTGCATACCATGGTGATAGGGTTTTCAGAGAGCCTAATGTACACAGACAAATATAGAAATAGTGTTATGACACTCTCTGTGCTGTTAGTCCAAAAAGGAGTTTGTTACATGCTGTACTAATAGCACCATCTTTAGCTAAGGTTACACAGCCATTCTGATTATAAAGACCCTGTTTTCAATTGCTCAGTTATAAGTATGCCAAATTTTAGCCATGTGGGCTGTAATTTCCCATGCTGGGTGCCTTCCTCAGGCTGGCTTTTTTGTTTGTTTAAGTTTCAGCAAAAATGGTTCAGTAGTTTGTGAAAATAAGATTAGGAAAAAGTAAGTGGTTTTGCCCATGTTAAAGTCAAATCCAAAACTGTGTCATTGAGAAGTTTAGTGCCACCGTGCTTTGAAACAGTGACTGGAAATTTGGCAGGGGTGTCATCCTGGCCTTGGACGTGTCTTTTGCTGTTCCTGTGATTAAACCACACACATTTGCCCAAGTTCTAAAGATTTGGAAAAAAAAAATCTCAATTCATACATGCTCAATAGAGTCTTGTTGGAGTTTATAGACTAACAGACGTTTTGCAGCATGAGCTTTCGTGGGTGAATACCCACTTCTTCGGCTTGCATCCGAAGAAGTGGGTATTCACCCACGAAAGCTCATGCTGCAAAACATCTGTTAGTCTATAAGGTGCCACAGGATTCTTTGCTACTTCTACAGAACCAGACTAACACGGCTACCCCTCTGATACTTGTTGGAGTTTGGCAGCTAAATTCTGCAGGGTGGCAGGGACTGAGCAAGACTTACTTTGCAGTTGCTACTTCTGGCTGCAGTGGCACTGAACAACTGACTTCAAAAAAGGGAGACTGTCTCTCTTTGTAGTCTGTGTTCCCATTGTTGGGGCTCAGGCAGCAAGGAGGAAAAAGCCTTTTGACTTGAATGCAGAGGGGGTGAGAACTGGACTTGGGATGGCAGTAGAGGGAGTAGATTGGGACAAGAGGATGGGGGGAGACTGGGGCTGAGACAGAACTGTGGAAGTAAGAGCTTGTCTTGTGGGGGAGGGAGACTGGAATTGGGAGCCAGCTGTGGGGAAGGGAAATGTGGGTATGAGAAAGGATTGGGAACCAGTACAGGGGGAAGATTAGGATTAGAGCCATTGCAGCAGGGAAGAGAGATCACATGAGGAGCCAGTGGTAGGTTGGGGGCTAGGACTGGCTAGGTGAGGAAGTAAGGAGACTGGAGTGAAGAGCCTGGGGAGGGAAACTGGGAGTGGGAGCTGAGGTGGAGGAATGAAGACTCAGATGTGCTGTTCAGAGGGGAGGCAAGTACTTGCTAGATGAGAAGACTGAGACCGTGATGAGAAGCTAGAGGGAGGATACAAAGAGCTGGTGGGGAGAGCAAAGAGAGGATTGGGATGGATATAACTTGGAGAGCTTAGGGCAAAAGGAGTCAGGCTTGAGGGGACCATTAGAGTGAACTCCCCTCCAGAACCTGGAATGTAACCCAAAATTCCCAAACCTTCCATTACCTCTGCTCTCAGCAAACATCATCTGTGAACCCCATTAGCAGTGTTTCTTATCCACTTCTAGTGGCTGGCCCGTATATACATGATGACAGTCTGATAGTGCCATCAGTAACTCTGTTAGCTTAAGTGGCAGAGATGTGTGTTGTGAATCCAAAGGTTCCAGCTCTGTTGTTGTCACCTACATTGTTCATCTCTGTTCCACATGATGGATTGTCTATTTTTTCACTTTGTTTTTTTAAAAACCAATGGGATTGCACACAACTTAAAGCTAAAAGAATGTTAAGTTTGCAAAGATAGGCACTCAAGTTAGCAAATGCAGAATGAAGGTTACCTGTGCAATCCTAATTTGGTCTCCTTGTCCGTGTGTTATAGCCTTTAGTTACATGATCACATACTATATCCCTTTGTAAATGACTGGAGGATTGCTAATGTGATGCCAATTTTTAAAAAGGGGTCCAGAGGTGATCCTGGTAATCATAGGCCGGTAAGCCTGACTTCAGTACCTGACAGACTGGTTGAAACAATAATAAAGAACAGAATTGTCAGACACATAGATGAACATAATTTGTTGGGGAATAGTCAACTTGATTTTTATAAAGGAAAATCATGCCTCAGCAATCTACTAGAATTTTTTAAGGGGGTCAACAAGCACGTGGACAAGGGGGATCTAGTGGATATAGTGTACTTAGATTTTCAGAAAGCCTTTGACAAGGTCTCTCATCAAGGGCTCTGAAGCAAAGTAATCTGTCCTGGGATAAGAGGGAAGGTCCTCTCATGGATTGGTAACTGGTTAAAAGATAGGAGACAAAGGCTAGGAATAAATTATCAGTTTTCAGAATGGAGAGAAGTAAATAGTGGTGTCCTCCAGGGGTCTGTACTGGGACCAGTACTATTCAAAGTATTCAGAAATGATTTAGAAAAAGGTGTAAACAGTGAGGTTGCAAAATTTGCAGATGACACAAAACTATTCAAGATAGTTTAGTCAAAAGCAGACTGCAAAGAACTACAAAGGGATCTCACAAAACTGGCTGACTCGGCAACAAAATGGCAGCTGAAATTCAGTGTTGATAAATGCAAAGTAATGCACATTGGAAAACATAATCCCAACTGTACATATAAAATGATGGTGTCTAATTTAGCTATTACCACTCAGGAAAGAGATCTTGGAGTCATTGTGGATAGTTTGCTGAAAACATCCACTCCGTGTTCAGTGGCAGTCAAAGTGAGCAGAATGTTGGGAATCATTAAGAAAGGGGTAGATAAGAGAAAATATCATATTGCCTTTCTATAGATCCATGTTATGCCCACATCTTGAATACTGCATGTAGATGTGGTTGCCCCATCTCAAAAAAGATATATTGGAATTGGAAAAGGTTCAGAAAAGGGCAACAAAAATGATTAGGGGTATGGAACAGTTTCCATATGAGAAGAAATTAATAAGACTGGGACTTTTCAGCTTGGAAGAGAGATGATTAAGGGGGATATGATACAGGTCTATAAAATCATGACTGGTATGGAGAAAGTAGATAAGGAAGTATTATTTACTCCTTCTCATAACACAAGAACTAGGGGGTCACCAAATGAAATTAATAGGCAGCGGGTTTAAAACAAACAAAAGGAAGTATTTCTTCACACAATGCACAGTCAACCTGTGGAACTCCTTGCCAGAGGATGCTGTGAAGGCCAAGACTATAACAGTGTTCAAAACAGAACTAGATAAATTCATGGAGTATAGGTTCATCAATAGCTGTTAGCCAGGATGGGCAGGGATGGTGTCCCTAGCCTCTGTTTGCCAGAAGCTGGGAATGGGTGACGGGATGGATCACTTGATGAGTACCTATTCTGTTCATTCTCTCTGTTGGAAGACAGGATACTGGGCTAGATGGACCTTTGGTCTGACCCAGTATGGCCGTTCTTATGTATGATTAGTAGACTATATATAGCTATAAAGTAGAATAGTGTTTGTTCATCTACTTTACAAGTCTCAATAATGCATTATAGTGGCTGTTGTCATTGAGATCAAACTTCTTATGGATGGGAAGGTTGTTTTGAGTTTCTTCTCTCCCCAACTTCAGAGCAGCAATACAGATGCAAAGTTGAGACTGGCTTGTTGCTCAGACAGAAATTTGCAGTCTAGGTAGGTGTACATTAACGAATTGCATGGAAAAGGCATGTCTATTCTGCCCTGCATTTTGGAGTAAGGGGATGCAAATAGCAGTGTATACCAAAGAGCTGTGCTTTCTCTCTCCTACGAGGATGCTGTGGGTGCAGTCTTGAAGGTCCTGAGTTCACACTAATATAGATTTGAGTTCACGCCCACAGAGTCTCCATGGTGGAGTTACAGAGCAGCACTTTGGTACATACTGCTATTCACATCTCCTTAGTCTGAACTGTGGGGCATTATAGACATGCCTGAAGTTTAGCATCAGAATTGTATACCTTAGCTAGTGATTTCCACAGTTTAATTTTTATAATAATTGTTGTTCTCTGTAGTAGCACTTCCAACCATAACTGTTAGCTAATGAAGTTCTTGCTTGGGAAACCCACGGTTTGGCATTAGTAATTTAATATTTAAATATCCATAGTAATGCCACAAAACCTTGAGCAGGGAAGAGAAGCAGGAGAAATTAAATACAATAGAACCTCAGAGTTACGAACACCAGAGTTACAAACTGATCATTCAACCACACACCTCATTTGGAACTGGAAGTATACAATCAGGCAGCAGCAGAGACCAAAAAAAGCAAGCACAGTACAATATTGTGTTAAATGTAAGCTACTAAAAAAAAAAAAGGAAAGCAGCATTTTTCTTCTGCATAGTAAAGTTTCAAAGTTGTATTATGTCAGTGTTCAGTTGTAAACTTTTGAAAGAACAGCCATAATGTTTTGTTCAGAGTTGCAAACATTTCAGAGTTATGAACAACCTCCGTTCACAAGCTGTTTGTAACTCTGAGGTTCTACTGTATGCAAAAGGAGCCTGGAGTCCATGAAGATCAGCATCTCTGTTCTGCCCAGGGCCCCTTACCAGCAATATTTTCTCTTCTCTTTTCTCTTCTTCTCTTTACCCTTCCCTCTTTTTCATGCCAAGAAGTCTCCTTCCCATCCTTAGTCTCCTTTTTTCATTTCACCTGTCTCTTTGTGCCCTTGCTTTCCTTTGCTCCATTCACATTTGTTAATAGCAGGTGCCCATAGAGGCGTGCAGTGAGAAAGGAGACTATATAGAAAGTGTTGCTAGAAAGGTAAGGTGGAAAGCAGTATTGTTGCTCTTTATGCCTCCAGTCTCCTCCTCCTGGCGTTTCTCCATGCCTCTATCATTCCCTGTAGTTTTCTAACTGTGTATATCACCATCAGATTTCATGTGTAAAGATTTCAGTGCTGAATGTTTCAGTGCTTGAAGTGCTGTGATACTCAGGCATTCATGCACTAGTGAAATCTTAATGTTAAATATAGCGTTTGAGTGCCAATGTCAAGTAACTCATTGATGTTGAGCTCTAAGATGATACTGAATTCTAGGTTGATAATGCCAAACAAGACAGCATTTGAGGCACTTGCAGCATGTTTTTTCCTAATGCAGACTTTTTTCTCCTCTGATTCTTCATTTTCTCACTGTAGTGTATTCCTTTTTACTTCTGCTATAAGTTGTAATTCCTTTATCTCCTAGGCTACTATTTTTCATCTTTTCGCCATGTTTCTTCTGTTTGCTCCCTGCCACTCCACCTGCCCTTCTTTCCACGACTAGACTCTCCTGTCCTGCCTGCTCTCATTACATTTCATAACCACATCAGGTTTCCCTTCTCAGGAAATCTCTGTTAACCTCTTTAGTCCCTACCGTCCTGCTCCAGGCATCCATCCTATCCAGTCTTCCTACCAATGCAGCCTTTGTTAGTTGAGACTTAAAAATATGTATCCAATGAGACAGTGTCATGTTTTCTGTTATCTGATCCTGGAGAACTTTTTATAGTCCTCCAAAATCTTAAATATTTGTAACAAACAGGCAGCGTAACTAAACTATCTTTTGCTTTGATCCTTCCTGTTCTCTCTGGATAGTACATAAAGATAAAGATTCTTGAATTAACTTTGAAAACCTGCTATTGCTTATAACATGCTTAAAAAAGAAAAAGAGAAATCGAGGAAATATATAAGAACTTCATTTTGATTGAGTAGGATATAAACATTAATCCTACACTTTCAAAATTCTTAGGAAAAATTTCTGCCATATGATAGTTAAATATACCAAATCAAAAGCAAACTGGTCACCATTCAAATGTTTGGAAGGCAATAGAGAAAATAGCTTTAGAATATAAGTTTAGAACTCTTGTCTTTAACTATAGAGTCTACTGATTCCTCCATAATTTGCTCTTCACCATTCATTAGGATAAGCTTTATTTTGTTAATACTGTATTGTGTGCAGGATTTAGTAGTGGTGGATGATGAAGAGATGGGCAGCATGGAAAAGGAGCAGTTTGGTTGGCAACGAGGTCTATATTATTTTGATTGGGTAAAAAATCTCATGGTGCATGCACACAACCTGACTTTGCTCTTCCTCCCCACTGGTTATTTTTGAGCTGTTGTAAATTCCCACATGCTTGCAGAAAGTGACTTTGGCATTGGCAGTTGTATGCGTTCTAACAAAAGTTTCCATTCTCTGCAGAGTAATGGCTTTAAATTCACACAAATCTGAAAAGAAGAAGAAGAAGTTATACAAGGACTCGCTTTCTTTGGCAGCCATGATCCGGAAGTTCCAAAAGGAGAAGGAAGCCCTGAGGAAGAAAGAATCCAATCCAGAACCACCAGTGTCTATTGCCACCTCCACCCCTAGTAAAGCCCCTTCCTCCTCTGCTACCACAGGAAATGATGTCTCAGACTTGAACCTCAGGGTTACCGATCCTGTCCTCTCCATTTTTGGTAGCACAAATGAGCATGAGCTCCTGCAGGAAGCCGAAAGTGCCCTGGAGATTCTGGGAGAAATTGACTTTGACAAGCTGCTTGATGGCACCTCTAATGGCAGCCCAGTGTCTGAGCCATCAGGAGAGAATGGAAGTGCCACTCAGCCAACCAACACCTCTCAGGTCATGACACCAAAGCAGGTGCCTGCCCTCCCAGAAGGCCTGCCTGTACTTCTTGAAAAGCGCATTGGAGACCTACGAATAGTAAGTGTAAACTCATTGGTAGGGGATTGCATTCAAGGACCCTTGAGAGCCGAGAGGAATAGTTACAGCCTAAGCTGCATTGTCATACCCTTTAAATGCTGGTAGAAATATCAGGAAGGGATCATAATTGTTTGGTTCACCCCCAGGGGCTGTGAGTAAGATTTAAGTAGGTGAAACTAAGCAAAGATGATGTAGGTTGAATATAAAGGAAATATTTGCCAGAAACAAGATCTATTGTTTAGTTTATTTCACCTCACAATAGCTTGTGGAATGCTTTCCATAGGGAAGTAGTGGGAACTTCATTGCTTGAGCTAAAATGACTATACAAAACAGTTGAATATTCTGTACAGAAAAATCCAGTACTAGTGAGTTTTGGGCTTGGATAGACTAGATGACTTAATAAATCTTTTCCATCTTTAACTCCTAATTCCTTGCTCATTTATTTTGCTAATATTGTCTTTTTATTCCTGCCCTTCTTGCCAAGTTCAATCAGGAAGGAGTAAACTGGTGATATTTTTAAAGAGACTTTCCCACTTTGTATCAGGGAGAGACACAATATGTCCTTTCAGTTTCAGTGGTAATTTTTAGAACTTGGACTCTTTTGCTAATTTTAATGATTTCTGAACATTTTCATTTGTAGATGTAGGAAGGAGGACAGAGTCCAAGTTCATTCACAAAGATACTGTCAGGTTTAAAATCTTTGAGGATTTAGTGTTTTTTTTTTTAAATCTGTTATTTTATTGTAACCTTAATCTTATTGAAACTGAAAGTATTAATTTTTTCACCATGCTGCTTATTTACTGTGTGCATATCAATTTGAAGGATGAAAAATAAACTAGTCAGTTTTTCTTTGGGTGATTATATGTCCATTCCACTTCAGGGATAGCGTGCACCCAGTGCACTGTGGTCAATTTTTTCCTTCAAGGATACCCATTGAAGCGGCACACGCATCCCCAGCTACCCTGCACTGCTGCATGGTGTGATAGAGGGTGGGGCTGTCCCTAACCTCTCCCTCCTTAGTACCTTACCACCCGTGACAGTTGTCATGCAATTGCAAGTTCTGTCCTTCTATTAATATATAACTTGTACCCATTTTTATTAGTTTAGTAGTTTATAGTGTTAGCAATGGTTATAAGTTTTTCTTTTAAATTTTTTTCAAAAACTTCAGTTCCCATTACTGGGAACCATACTAGGGCATGTCTTGGTCACTAGGATTTAAGCCCTGCTGCTCCTGCAAGAAGCTGATGCCACTGAGTGACTTGCATTCCTGTTGCCTGAAGCGTCTTGGGGAGTTGCACATCAGGGATCAGTCTCAATTTTGTAGGGACTTTAAACCTAGAACCAAGAAAGACAGGACAGGCCGACTTAAATTTCTCCTTATGGAAGAAGCGCTGTACCTTCCTGCTTTGAATGGATGCTGAGTGTTCTGGCTTCAGTGAGCACCACTCCACCTGTATTGTCTGAGTCTCTGCACTGGTCACCTTTCCTAGTGTTGAGGAAGTAACATCGCAGGTCTGCCCCCAAAGGGAGAGGGAGAATCTGTGTCACCGAAGTTCAGCAGGCATGCAGATAATGGAAGTAGAGAGCACTCGAAGTTGAGGCACTCCACGAGGCAATCATTTGCTCAGTCAGGATTGTCGAATCTGGCACAGGCACTGTCGCATCCGGCCCCTGAAGTGGCACTGTGAAGCTCCTCTGTGCTATCTGTATTGACTCATCAACCATAGGCAATCTTGGTGCCATCAACTCCAGTGGCTTATACTGCTGCAAGTGACTTATTGAGCCTCGTGGTACCATTGTCTCAGGTGGTGTAGGAGACCTCTTATCTGGTACCAAAGACCACAGGTCAAACTTTGCCAGCTACTACAATACAGACTTTGGTACCATGGGCGCCTCTGGATATCCAAGAGCCTCATTGTGTGGTGCCATCAAGAGGGAAGCTGGAGATGATTTCTCTGGTACCATCATCCCAGGACTTCCAGTGCTGATCACCAGCACAAACATGAACAGCACCTCCCTTCCTCCTTGGTCAGAAGAGGCTGATTCATCTTCAGACTATGAAGTCATGTCATGTATTTCTTCATTCCCCTCTGAGGTCTTAACACCCTGGCACCCTGAGCAGGGACTGTCCTGACTGACCTGTAGCGATCCATGGCCTGGAAGTAATTAGGCTCCTCTGCCTAACCAATTGCTGTTTTGGAACCCTTGAGAATTTCCCCCCTACTTCCAGGACCTTTCCACGCCCATCCCTTTCTGCTGCATCAAGTAAGGTCAAGTACCATCCCACCAAAGAGAGCATGCCTGGTACCAGGCTCAGTATCCCTGCTGGTGGAATCTTTTGGAGGAGGCATTAAAACAAAGGTCCTAATAACTTTTCATTGAAAGGTCCTTTGGCACTTTTAGCAAGAATGGGGTACTAAAGAATGGGGTACTAATCCCAGAGACCTGGAAACATTCTAAATTGAATGATTGTTTTGCCTATCTGCGCTTCTCCTGCAGTTTCAATTCGATATACACCTCTACCCCGATATAACGCAGTCCTTGGGAGACAAAAAAAAAAAAATCTCACCGTGTTATAGGTGAAGACCGTGTTATATCAAACTTGCTTTGCCCCCTTGTTCCCTGACCTCCCACTCCAGAGACCCCCATCCCTAATCATCCCCTACCCAACCCCCCTGTCCCCTGACTGCTCTGACCCCATCCACCTTTCCCCCCTGCTCCCCCCACAACAGGCACTCACTGGCAATGGCGGGAAGCAGAGCAGCCGGGCCCCAGTCCGCTCCACTCCGCCAGCTCCCAGCTATGGTGCTCCATTTCCCACCGTCGGTGAGTGCGGGGAAATTGGGGAAAGGATGCACCCCCGCACTCACCTGCGGCAGGAAGCAGAGCGACGCGGCCCCAGTCTGCTCTGCTTTCCTTGCCACAGCTCCAGCCGTGTCGCTGGGGGACAGCTGGGGAAAGGTCCTGCACTCACCTGTGGCGGGAAGTGGAGCACCACGGCTGGGAGCTGGCAGAGTAGAGCTGGCTGGGGCTGGGCTGCTCCACTTCCTGCTGCCGGTGAGTGCAGGGAGGTTGGGGAAAGGACACCCTCCACACTCACCGGCGGCAGGAAGCAGAGCGCTGCATCTGGAAGCTGGCGGAGTGGAGGGGACTGGGGCTGGGCTGCTCCACTTCCGCCACTGCTGGTGAGTGCTGGGGGGCTCCCTTCCCTCCAAGCCCCCTTCCCCGAGCCACACAGCTGGGGCCAGGGTGAGGGAAGCAGAGCAGGCTGCTCCCGGCCCCCCGCTAATCCCCCGGGCCACTCTGGGACTGCGGGGCCCCCAGAAGTGCCCTCCCACAGCTCCTGCCCCCCAGACCCTGGGGAGGGGGAGCCCCTGACCACCCCTGAGACCCTCTGCCCCTTATCGAACCCCTTTGGCCTGGCCTGGCCTGGCACCCTTATCATGTTGCTCAGAGCAGCGTGTCAGAGCTTTACCGCGTTGTATGCGAACCTGCGTTATATCAGGGTAGAGGTGTAGTAATATTCTTCACTTCCTGTTCTAAATAGTCTTGTAGTGATTTTGTATTTCACTAAAAGCAACAAAGAGTCCTGTGGCACCTTATAGACTAACAGACGTTTTGCAGCATGAGCTTTCGTGGGTGAATACCCACTTCTTCGGGTGTATTTCACTGTTAGGGTGGATGTATTTCAAGACAGAGTGAGATATGGCCATAAAGGTAGTTTGTATATTATTTAAGTCTGTAAAGATCTTTAGGGTAAAATGTGCTATAAATTTCTTGGTACTTTTATTGCTCTCCTTCCAGGCTGCCAAGATGTTTGATGAAGAAGGCAGGAAGAAATTCTTCACACAGGATATGAACAATATTCTGCTGGAGTAAGTGTTCACCTCTCTATGTTTTGGGATGTTATCTTTAAATTACTCCTACAAAGACCTAAAGGAAACTAAACGAGTGGGGAAGACAAGTTAATCTAAGCCAGTTAGTGACCAGCTGAAGATCTGTACTGGTGACAAGTTCCAATACAGAGATGCATCTGTATGGTTTATCCAGTGTAAAATATTTCAGTGCCCTTGGCCTTGAGTTTGTTAGCAGAGTTCTGTGGAAGTTTGCATATCACTTCCCTACAGTCCCATGTTTTCATAAAATGAAATAATTTCAGATTTTATTAAGAAGGAAAAACCTAGCCCATTCTAATTCTCTAATCTTTGCAGCCCAGTGTCTGGTGTGGGAAGGTGATTTTTGTTTGGGGTGTTTTTGTATTGGGGGCAGAGTCTTGTATGATCATAGTGTAGGTTGAAAAAGAAATTTTAGAAAATATCAAATTATTTCTGAATAAATGTAACAGCCACAGTTGATTCATTCATGGCATGAAATTGGCAGAGTAATTGCAAATTTGAATGGTATACAAAACCATGTTTAGTATTGCCAGGATAATATGCATTAGATTAGCATATTTTTCTGAATGTACTCTCATTCTTAGCTAATGGATTTTCATCTCTCTCTGCAAAAATTAGTCTTACTGACACACCTATAGAAAAACACTCCACCCTCAATGTGTGTTTGTTTGCATAACTAGAGTATGTAATGTCTGCAAAGCTCCTTAGGTTTTGGCATAGTTTCCATCCTCACCCAGTATTGCCTCACTAGTTAGCTATCTCTTGTTTGTTTGTTTTGGTCAGTATTGAGCTGCAGTTACAAGAGATGAGTCCTATCGTCCGTCACAACGTGTACTCCCATCTTGAGGCTTTTGTGCCATGCAATAAGGACACACTGATAAAGCGTCTGAAGAAATTACATCTCAATGTCCAGGTAAAATGCGAAGAGAGTGGCTTCTGCAGGAGTCACATATGTAACAGTAAGGGCAGGATGTGAGAGTCTGAAGGCAAAGCTAGTTTGCCAGATATTTCAAGACCTTTATGGCGATGGACCTGATTCATCTTGAAGGCTAGATAAGATTAGAAATCAAGAAGGCTTTGCTTGTGCCTGGTTTCTAGCTCTGCTGTAATGGCAGATTACACTGTTAATAACACACAATGAATGGACACACAAATTGGGGTACCTGATTGATTGTACAAAATTCCATGCAAATCAGTCATAGAATCATAGAATATCAGGGTTGGAAGGGACCTCAGGAGGTCATCTAGTCCAACCCCCTGCTCAAAGCAGGACCAATTCCCAACTAAATCATCCCAGCCAGGGCTTTGTCAAGCCTGATCTTAAAAACCTCTAAGAAAGGAGATTCCACCACCTCCCTAGGTAACCCATTCCAGTGCTTCACCACCCTCCTAGTGAAAAAGTTTTTCCTAATATCCAACCTAAACCTCCCCCACTGCAACTTGAGACCATTGCTCCTTGTTCTGTCATCTGGTACCACTGAGAGCAGTCTAGATCCATCCTCTTTGGAACCCCCTTTCAGGTAGTTGAAAGCAGCTATCAAATCCCCCCTCATTCTTCTCTTCTTCAGATTAAATAATCCCAGTTCCCTCAGCCTCTCCTCATAAGTCATGTGCTCCAGTGCCCTAATCATTTTTGTTGCCCTCCACTGGACTCTTTCCAATTTTTCCACATCCTTCTTGTATTGTGGTGCCCAAAACTGGACACAGTACTCCAGATGAGGCCTCACAAATGTTGAATAGAGGGGAATGATCACATCCCTCGATCTGCTGGCAATGCCCCTACTTATACAGCCCAAAATGCCATTAGCCTTCTTGGCAACAAGGACACACTGTCGACTCATATCCAGCTTCTCGTCCACTGTAACCTCAAGGTCCTTTTCTGCAGAACTGCTTCCTAGCCATTCAGTCCCTAGTCTGTAACAGTGAATGGGATTCTTCCGTCCTAAGTACAGGACTCTGCACTTGTCTTTGTTGAACCTCATCTGGTTTCTTTTGGCCCAATCCTCTAATTTGTCTAGGTCCCTCTGTATCCTATCCCTACCCTCCAGGATATCTACCACTCCTCCCAGTTTAGTGTCATCTGCAAGCTTGCTGAGAGTGCAGTCTGTGCCATCCTCCAGATCATTAATGAAGATATTGAACAAAACCGGCCCCAGGACCGACCCTTGGGGCACTCCACTTGATACCGGATGCCAACTAGACATGGAGCCGTTGATCACTACCCATTGAGCCTGATGATCTAGCCAGCTTTCTAGTTACTTTATAGTCCATTCATCCAGCCCATACAACTTTAACTTGCGGGCAAGAATACTGTGAGAGACGGTATCAAAAGCTTTGCTGAAGTCAAGGAATAACACATCCAGTGCTTTCCCCTCACCCACAGAGCCAGTTATCTCCTCATAGAAGGCAATTAGGTTAGTCAGGCATGACTTTGCCCTTGGTGAATCCATGCTGACTGTTCCTGATCACTTTCCTCTCCTCTAAGTGCTTCAGAGTTGAAACTCATTATCATAACAGGAGGTTAGCCAATTTAACCCTTTTTGTGAGTCTGAAAATGCTGCTTTCATAGAATCATAGGGTAAGAAGGGACTGCAAGAATCATCTAGTTTAACTCTCTTTTGTACTTATTATGACTGGTGATTTTTGTGCTCCATTTTCACAGTTGCTTTGCTTGTAAATATGGGTGTGTATGTTTTCCCTGTGAAGATGAGTAAATGAAGGTATTTTGTGATCTATGATTGAATAGTAAAGCTGCCCTGGTGATCTGTTTAATGCATTGCTACTTGTGCGAGTAGTTAGAGTTGGTGGTGGAAGAGCTCGGGACCATGCCTTGTTCAGGGCCTGGAAGTGTTCCATGGAGGCAAAAGGCTTATCACCTGTGTGGTATGGAGGAGGGGCAGGGGCGGGAGAAGGAGTAGACAATGCCACATGTTGCATGCTACAACGTCCTCTTGCTGGTTGTAGGAATGTTGTAAAAGTCGTTCTCGGCAAATGGTTGCAGTGGCCAGGGATAAAATAATTAAGAGCTGGGAAAATGGTAGGTGCATAATATAATATCAGCTTAACATTTGCTGGAGTTTTTTTGCTATGAAAATGATCATTCCTCAAAATTTGGCAGTCTTGCATATTGCCCGAATGGCTTGTGTACAGCTGGGAATTTTTGGCCACTTTAATTTTAAATTACTTACTGGCAAGTGTTTGGTACCCACTTCAGTCCATTTTTCTTACTTTTCTATCAAACACTTTTAGCCCCTTTTTGGTAAAAAGGGTCATCTGAAGAAACCAGGAGGTAATGCTGTGAGAAATGCACAAAGATAGAAATGTTTTTCTTTTTAGATATTTGCCTTTTAACAGTTCAGCTGTATTAGCAATTAAACAGTAATCTATTGTTTTGTATCATTGTTAACCATAATGTGGTAGTTCACTGCCATTTTAGAGAACCATGTTGGAATTTCCCATGCTTTTTTGTTACTGCCAATAAGCAGGTATTGCTTGAACTGTTTCTAAAGTTTCCATATTGAGACGAAGTGGGACTTCATTTTTCCTCTGAATATTGAGGGGTGCCTCAGTTTCCCCTATGCAGTCTTAAGTCTCTAGGGGGTGAGATTGTTGCAGAGCAAAGGGCCAATGCACATAAATGGCTGACACTCTGTCCCCTGGCAACTAATGGCTGGGGCCCTTACCCCCCGGAAGGGGATAGCTGAAGGTGTTGGAGAACAAAGAGATCAAGTGACCTCCTGGCCTGGGAAAGAGACAAAGGCCAGAAAGGAGGGGCTGGAGAGTTTGTTTGGAGCTAGCGGGGGACGAGGGGTGAGGGCAGATGTGGGTGTCTGGCTCGCTGCTCCCCAGGATGGACTCAGCTGAGGGGTCCTGTACCTACAAGCTCTGTTTTAGACCGTGTTCCTGTCATCTAATAAACCTTTGTTTTACTGGCTGGCTAAGAGTCATGTCTGACTGCGAAGTAGGGGTGCAGGACCCTCTGGCTTCTCCAGGACCCCACCTGGGTGGACTCGCTGTGGGAAGCGCACGGAGGGGCAGAGGATGCTGAATGCTCCAAGGTCAGACTCAGGGAGGTGGAAGCCGTGTGAGCTTCTTGCCCTGAAGACAGTCTGCTCATAGAGAGGAGACTTCACCAGAGTTCTGACTGGCTTCATAGGGCGCAGTTCCAGAGCATCGCCTGGGGACTCAGTGACACACACATTTTGATGGGAATATTGATTAGAAATCACTCTTAATGCCTGATTGCAATCTCTGAGCAGCAGCTCATAAAACATCTTGGGTATGTCCTTTCCAGTGCATATACCAAGATTAGTTTTATGTTTTTGCCCCTTCCAGGATGACCGTTTGAGGGAACCGCTGCAAAAGCTGAGACTGGCTGTCAGCAATGTCATGCCTGAACAATTATTCAAGTATCAGGAGGACTGTCAGGCTCGCAATCAAGCCAAGAATGCAAAGTGCGTACTTTTGAAATCTGGATATTTGTATTTGGCGAGGGGATTCATGCAGGAAACATAGGTTAAATTTCCATGTTTCTCAATTCTGGGGTATAAATACTGCAAAGGCAATGTACTTGGACCATATAGGGGTGTAAAAGGAAATTGGAACAGTGCAAAGTAATCCTTGATTCCTTCAGCTAATTAAGTAACACTGTCAATTAACTCTGAAAAGAGGTCCCATTAAGTGACTTTGAGGTAAGATCTTAAGGATGGGAGGAAAAGGAGGCTGTAACATATTAGGAATGGGAAACAAGAAGATGGAATTGAAATGTAATTTTTTATGTTCTTGATTATTTTTGTCCTGATTATTAAAACTGTTACCTCTTCACTACATGAGGGAAACTGATTTGGGCTTGGGGTTGGGTATAGGAGTAAGAATTGACTGGTGAGCATCCTCCATCTGTCATCGCATTCACAGCACTAGACTGGCAGTGAGCAGGCCTGAAGGAGTCTACACAATTTGCCCTGCCAGCCAGAGGTGGTGAGAGTCACATGGAGAGATGGAGTGGGAGGGTCTTGTTTGCCTCTTTGGGAACGGTATAATGAGAACCTGAGGGCTGCTCCCCAATTGGTACAACCTGGTACAAGAGAATTCATGCCTTTCTTAGGGGAATACACCAGGTGTCTGTGTCTTTAAGTCCTAATTCTCTCACAAAAAAAATTGTTCTAGATTGCAAGCAGAAGATGAACGAGAGAAAAATGGATCAGAGGAAGATGATGATGAGAAGCCAGGAAAGAGGATTGTTGGGCCAAGAAAGAAATTCCGCTGGGATGATACAGTGAGGTGTGACATAACATTTCCCTTTTTCACCTTGCACAAGTATTTTAGCCTGTCTGTGGGGACACTGAGCCACAGCACCATCTAATAAACAATCCCAGTAAGAAACACGCTTGATAAAGATTTGGGAAAGGGACAGGGACAACATGGCTTTATAAAAAAGATAGGTATGAAGGAAGGCATCTCAGTTTCCCATGCAGCTTTGTTTCTGAAACTTGAGGGGTGAGGGACCTTAATCCCCACTCCAGTTCCTTTATACAACATAAAAATGCTGAAGCAGTATAAAAGGCCATCAGTTGTGTAAAATCCTGTATCCGGCCAAAGGGAGGCTATCCCTGATGCAGGAATTTCAGAAGAATGTTGAAAGGCTGCATCTCAAGGACTCGCCTTAGAAACTTTAATATAAGAGGATGTGCTGGGGGTGGGCTGCATCACCAGGGCCGGCTCCAGGCCCCAGCACGCCAAGCGCGTGCTTGGGGCGGCATGCTGCGGGGGGTGCTCCGCCGGTCAGCGGGAGAGCGGCAGGCGGCTCCAGTGGTCCTCCCGCAGACGTGCTCCACCGGAGCCACGGGACCAGCGGACCCTCCGCAGGCACGTCTGCAGGAGGTCCACCGGAGTTGCGGGACCGGCGACCGCCAGAGCACCCCCCGCGGAGTGCCGCCGTGCTTGGGGCGGCGAAATTGCTAGAGCCGCCCCTGTGCATCACATAGCACTGTTGAGATTCTGGACAGCACCTGGAACCTCACCTGAAATACTGATGACTTGTCTACTCCAGGAAATTTAACAGTTACTGAAAATTGTTTTTTTGGGGGGGTTTTTTTGTTTTGTTTTTTTGTTTGGTTTTTTTTTTTAAGCAAATGGATCTCACTAAATCAGTATTTAAAAAGATTAAATCTCCCAGTCTAGGCAAGACTTAAATTCACTTCAGAGCAGAAACCAGCATTAGTGAAAGGTGCCAGATTTGCAGCTCTTGAACACTGATGAGGTCTTTGCCCATCTACATCTATGGCCAATATATCACAAGCTGACCTAGAGAGACTACCACTAGGGTCAAGAAGGGAATTCAGTTTTTGTCCCATTCATTCAATCTGTCCAAGGCCTAAAAAGCAATTTTTCTGGTATAACTCAGTGTCAGGTGCTTTAGTGACAGTAAAAAGACAAGGTCCCTGCCCAGATGAGCTTGCAGTCTCAATAAACAATGTACTGTGATGTGGAATATGGTGCATCAATAGAGCTTTTAGGCATCCTCTGTTCTAAGAAGAAATTGGAGCCATGACAGACCAGGTGTGGGAGAACGTTCCAGACATGGGGATGCCATATAAAAGAGGACATGTCAAGAACTGGAGGGCGCAGAGGGTGTTGGTCATAAGTCAGGCTGCATGTCTGTCACGGAGTCTGTGACTTCTGCAGTGGCACTCCAGGGCTGCCTGAGCAGATCAGGCAGCCCTTGGGCCAGTCGCACCAGCTGCTGTTGGGGCAGTCTTGAGCTACCGCGGTCCCTCCACCCCCAGCAGCAGCAGTTTGGGTGTGGGAGGGGGCTCAGGGCTGGGGTAGAGGGTTGAGGTGTGGGGTGGTGCTTACCTTCAGGGTGACTCCCTGGAAGCGGCCGGCATGTCCCTGTAGCTCCTAGGCAGAGGAGTCTGGGGGCTTTGCACGCTGCCCCACAGCTCCCATTGGCTGTGGTTCCCGGCCAGTCGGAGCTGCGGAGCCAGAGCTCGTGGCTAGGGCAGTGTTTGGAGCCCCCTTGGCCTTCTCTCCCCTTAGGAGCTGCAGGGATATGCCATCCGCTTCCAGGGAGCTGTGTGGAGCCAGGTAGGGAGCCTGCCTGGGCTGCATTCCCCCCTGCACCCACACCTGCGATGGTCCTAGGTTTTAGTTAAGGGGATATAGTACAAGTCATGGACAGGTCACAGGCCGTGAATTTGTTTACTGTCCATGACTTTTACTCAAAATACCCGGGACTAAAACATAGCCTTAGTCATAAAGCCTGGATGGAATTAAGAGGAAAGTGGAGAGGTGGGTCATCAATGTCAGTTACAATGGTTGTCTTTTACATTAGCATCTTTTCTACAAAAGTGGATTGAGACTCATGAGCTCTTTTCACAGAGGGCAGTGAACAGCCCATTACATGGCAACAACTCTTCCATTCCTCAGTCTTTCTGCTGAGCATTCAAATTGACTTTTGCAGTTCATTATATGGTTCATGCCTGGCTTCTCTTTTTCTCAACAGGGCTTTGTTGTGTAACCTTGTCAAGATCAAGCTGGGATGCTACGAGCTAGAGCCAAATAGAAGTCAGTCTCCTGAGGATTACCTCAAGACCTTTATGGAGACAGAGGTGAAACCACTTTGGCCTAAAGGCTGGATGCAGGCTAGGTAAGCTACTTGCTTAGTATCTCCAATTGCCACTGTGTAACAGCTTCTTGAGTCTCACTTAGGGTGACATGCTTCTACAGACTGTTGGTATAAAGGACACTGTCATAATTTTAAAATACAGTAAATATCCTGTAACTGATAACATTTTAGGTCATTGAAGCTGAAAATTTAAAAACATTTAACTTTCATCACTGATGCAGTATATTTTTTTGCATTTCACCTGGTTTGAACAATGTAGCTACTAAAGGTTTGCTCCTTCGCTCTTTTATACTAACATGATGCTATAATATTAGGTTCCCTTATGGCAGTGGTTCTCAAACTTTTGTACCGATGACCTCTTTCAAATAGCAAGCCTCTGAGTGCAACCTCCCCCCTTATAAATTAAAAACACTTTTTTATATATTTAACACCATTATAAATGCTGGATGCAAAGTGGGGTTTGGGATGGACGCTGACAGCTTGTGACCCCCCATGTAATAATCTCGCGACCCCCTGAGGGGTTCCGACCCCCAGTTTGAGAACCCTTCCTTATGGGGAATGTTTTGGTAACGCATCTCCTAATTGAAATGAAATGTTCCTAAAAATATTTGAATTATGTTCTGTAAGTCTCTCCTAAATATACTTAAATATTATGCCACACTACATGACAGTGTCCCTTTAGAGGGCGGCTGGCAGGCATCTTTCGCCTTACCTTGTTAAAGTAATGAAGGTCACGTAAAGTGACCAGCTGTGCTTTAAACTGTGCCAGTTGAACTGGAACAAAGTTGTAGGAAAATTGACAGATTTTACAAATTAAATTTGTTTCTGTATTTACATAGAATCTTGAGGGCTGGAAGAAGAGTGCTTTTAGGGGAGGGTTACTCTCTCTGGTAGTCTGCCAGAGATTGAGTTTACTAACCTTCAGTGCATGGTCCAAGGCACATCTTTTTGGGGAAATACAGGAGATCATGGGTTGATTGCTGGGGAGACTTTTCCTGTGATGTTTTGGGTGATATAGGAAGTGGAGCTGTCTGTGTAATCTCTGACCAATTTAACATGTGACTAGATTATGATTTTAATTTGTCAGTGCTCTGATCCTATAGCAAGAGTGCACAAAACATTTTATTAATAATCTTTGTACTTTTACAGTAACTCCTCACTTAACGTTGTAGTTATGTTCCTGAAAAATGTGACTTTTTAAGTGAAATGATGTTAAGCAAATCCAATTTCCCCATAAGAATTAATGTAAATAGGGGGAGTTAGGTTCCAGGGCAGCTTCCCCTACTCTGCAAGCACCAGGGGCAGGGGGCTCAACCCTCAGTCCACCCACTCCACCCCTTCCCCCAAGCTCCCACCCCTGACCCGCCTCTTCTCCCCCCATCCCCCTTTACTTCGCACGCTGCGTCCTGGCTCCTTCCCCCCCTTCCCTCTTCTCCCCTCCTTCCCCTCCCTTCTAAACGCAGCAAGCCAGCTGATTGCCATGGGAGGCTGGGGGGGAGCGGGAGCCTGCATGCTGAGTGCTCGTTCCTCCCCCCTCCCTCCTGCTTCCAAAACGCCGCAAGCCAGCTGATTGCCATGGGCAGGAGCGGGGAGGAGGTGCTGATCTGCGGGGTTTGCTGGCGGGCGGTAGGCACTTGAGGGGGAGGGGCGTAGGGAGGCTGCCAGCTGTGGAGAAAGCAGGCAGCCAAACAACGTAAGAGTGGAGCATTGCACAACTTTAAATGAGTATGTTTCCCTAATTGATCAGCAACGAAACAAGCAGGGGATTGGACTAGATGACCTCCTGAGGTCCCTTCCAACCCTTATTTAAAAAAAAAAAAAAATGTTAAGTGGGATGACTTTAAGTGAGGAGTTACTGTATTTCTAAAC
This sequence comes from Mauremys reevesii, assembly GCF_016161935.1. NCBI lineage: Eukaryota > Metazoa > Chordata > Testudines > Geoemydidae > Mauremys > Mauremys reevesii. The sequence continues at coordinate 272,132,573 of NC_052623.1, read as the reverse complement.
TGTCCCCTGCTAAGGCGCTTTGGATGATGTGCAATGACATAAGTAAAGTACAACAATTTCTTAATCTTGTTAAAATTCAAATAAACCAATGAACCAAGGACAATGCAGAAGGGGAAAGTAGGAGGGACGTAATAATGAGGCTAAAATGCAAGTTTGAAATAAAGTCCTATGGTGTTTCAAAAATAGGAAGAGATGAACAGAGTCAGATGGCAAAGAGGTGAATGAATTCCATACTTTAGGGTCCATCACAGAAAAGGCATAATTGCCTGCGAAATTCTAAGACATAATTAAATTTGGAGGGATAAGATTTTTGTCAGTAAATGTCAATAAATGTTGATTTCGCCATACATACAAAACAATGAAAAATATTTCCATAGATGATTATGAAAATTTACAGATAGGAAAAGGAAAAGAAAAATGCTGCATGAGAACTTTTTAGAGTCAAAATCCAGTTATTTAGACTTCAGAATTAGGCTTGTTACAAATCGACTAGCAAACGAATAGTAAAAACATATGTTTTGTTGATTTAAGGATATTTACTTTGTATATTTTGACATATGATATTGACAATTTTTGAATCTTATCAATGTTAAAACAAAGTTAAAGCATTATCATCTACTCTCATTAAATAACTGACAGCCCCCCATCACTTTCTGCAACTGTGAACATTTAAATCGATAATCTTTTTAAAAAGCTTAAAAATAAACATCAATATTATCCATCAAAATTATTTTAAAAAATGAATTCTGCCATGCTTTAAACATAATAGTTGGAGTCCTAAAAGGTGGATGGTGTCAAGAGTTTTGACAATGATCCGAGACTCAGAGGAGGTCCTGAGTGTAGCCAAAAGTCAACACTACTTATGACTGAAATAAATAACCAACCAAAAAGCTTATAACCTGTCTACCTTTGCATAGCAGGCAATGTAAAGAATACAAGGGAGGGTACAATGATTTTTTTAAACTACTGAGTAAATGTGCTAATGGATAAAAACGTTCATGTTCACATGGGTATGTCTGTTGTTACTATTATTAATGTGTTTATTATTTATATAGTGCTGTAAATATATCTGACTCTTTACAAACAATGAAGCACATGCTCTGTCCAGGAGTGTTTACAATCTAAGATAGACAAGACACAGGACAACAGTTTAGGTAAAAGAGGGTCAGGAGAGATTATTGGTGAGGAAAATGAAGTACCTGAGTGCTGTTGCAAGGTCATCCTAGGATAAATTAAAGTGAAACCTGTGCATACTTTGCTACTGAAAACATTATAACACATCTGGCATATGGCTTTTGATGGGATGAATGTGTGAAAAGTGTCTTCAAGATTTTTAACCTTATTACTTCCAGATGAGTGGTCTCAACAAGTGGGGCTGCGAAGGAGAAGAGTAGTCTCATCTAAATTACTTCTGCCCAACAACAAGATTTCTGTTTTATCAGCGTTAAGGACTAAGCAGTTTTATATATCCATCTGGTAATTACGTGACAGAAAAATAACTTGCTGAGTCTACAGAGCAAGACGTACATAATTTATATCCACATACTGATACAATTGTATCCTGCATTTAGAGGCTATTTCACCAAGAGAGCTCATGTATACTGAAAAATGTGGAAGATATGTGGTATACATCAGGGATGTGTCCTATCAAATCAGACATGACAGTTTTCACTATTAAATATGACTCCTTGGTAGTTTTAGAACACATCAGCAAAGTTTTAGTCACCAATCAGCCTACTTTCAGTCATATCAAAATTGCTGAGAGGTCCAGCATGCCCATCTAACCCTGCTCTAAAACCAGCAGAATATTCTCAATCATGGTTTCAACTTCAGAATAAGAATGGACCAATCTACGCAGGTTGTCGTTAATTTTAAGTTTACCTATAAACCTGAATAGCAGTTTTCTCAATAGCTAAAATGGAGAAATTAGATTGGCTGGTTGACAGTCACTCCAGCATCAAATGGTACCTTCTTGAGGAGGGGGTGGGCCTCCATGTGTTTGAGGGTGACCAGCACGCATAATTAAGCATGTTGTTGATAATGGTACCATATCCACACTATTTGCTATAGCCAGCCAGGTTGAACAATTATCATAGTTCTCAATGGTGAGTCTTAATGAGCCCAGAAGACCACAGGTATCCCCAGCTTCCCAACACGTACACAGGAAGAAACAGTGAAATCAGAGAGTACAGAAAAACCAGCCTGAAGCCAGTCCTAGCTACAAACATCATAGCATACTTGACTGTAGGAACCACAAACTAGACACACGAGTTCATGGTGTGTGTGTCTGTCTCTGAGGATAAGGAAAATTTTTATGCTGTCCTATCTTTTATGTATACCCCATAAATTCCTTGTACAGGAAATAATCTGACTTCAGTATGCTTCCCTGCCATCATCTCTAATCTCTGCCCCAGCTGCTTCAGTTCCCACAGATGGAACCATGGTGGTCTCTGAGCACAAGAGGCAACCAAGTTTATATAAGTAAAGCAGTCTAAAGCTGCTTAACACAGATGGTAATAGCAGTTGCTGAGCTGATTGATTTCTTCCAACACTCCTGTAAGGGAAAGTTGAACATTTCTTTACACCAGTTAGCAGGAGACAATCCATCAGTCTGAGGGGCCATGGAGGAATGAAAATACTCTGGTGTGGCATAGCTCCTGCACTGAAACGTGAGGTTGTAATGCAGTTCAGCAAGATGACCGAATACCCAAAATAGACAAGATCCAAAGACAGGTATATGGCTGTCCTTATGAGAATGCACTTATTTCTGTCCAAAAATCTGTTTTCTAAACATTAATAAGCACCCCCTGTGAAATAGTCAATGTCCATATTTTATTGATGGAGAACCTGAGGCACAGAAATGCTAAGTGACTTGCCAAAGGTTTTGTAGCAAGCCCGTGAAAGAGACAAGAAGAGAACTTAGGTCTCTTGACTCCCAGTTACATGCTATAATTACCAGTCCATGGAGAAGAAAAGCTAAGGCAAAGCAGGAGAAATTGATCTTGTGACCCATGTTCCATTGCAGTGACATTATAAGAGAGAGGATAACTGATGTAGACTTGATCATTGTTATGTGTGATTCATGCTGGTGTGACAGCTTGACTTTTGAATGTTGTACCATTTTTGATGCATTGCATTCTGATTGGCTTGTATTTCAATTAATTGAGCTATAAAAAATCATATTAGGGGGAGAGAACGGTGTATGCAAATAAGGTTTTGGAGTGATGCTGGCAGGAGATGTTTTTACTACATCTGATGGATTGGTCAGCAGTCAAGCAATAGTATATTCTAATGGGTATAGTTAACAAATTTGTGCCAACAAAAATTCGATTCAGCTGTGTAGGAGATAAAATAGTGCAATTGCTACTGCCCTGCAAGATCAATACCTATCTGTACAATTTCTGGAGTATTGGCAAGGCTGTACATAGTGACTAGGAAGAGGAAGAAATTTTAATATAACTTTTTACAGAAACTTTTTTCTTTAAGTAAGAATGGGCATCAGTAGACTCCAGAGAGAGTACTTTGTAGTCCTTTGTATTTAGAAAGATGTCCATGGAACCTTTTAATCTAAAGGTGTACATGAGAAGGAAAAAGTGAGTGGAGAGAGGGTTCCTGTTGTCTGACAATGGTGAAGATGACCTCTAACAAATCATATAGTGTGGTGTAAATAAGCAATTAGCACTTAACATGTGGAGTATCTCTTTTATTAACCAGTCTGCCTATTTGATGTGTTTGTAATTATGCTCGGTATGTTCCATTATTTATACCATTTTTTAGCTTTGGATTGGTGTTTGTTCAGCAGCAGGACTATATAAACTGGAAATTAATGAGGCACTTTATGTTGAATCATGAATGGCTGGATAAGCATGTAACATTCCAGATGAGAATGGTTTGATAATATAAACAAGAGGTCTGAAATATCTAGATTCTGTGGAATGACAGGTTCAGCTCTGTTCTTTGCTCTTATGAACTAAATAATACATTGAATTCCCTGTAATTTACTGCATGCAGGGAGACTGTCAGAGGAAACATTCAAATCAATGTCTTGTCTGTTCTGCATGGACACTAACAATCTCCTGGCATTTGGTTAGTAGGCTGCCCCAGTGTCATTGGCCAAAACCTGTCACCACTCCCCTATCCCATCCCACTTTCATGTGATGTGCTATATGCCATCTGCCTTACTCCACACCAGGGGTTATATTTTATTGGTGTGCATGTCTATTGATGAAGTGCTTTGGGATCCTTCAGGATGAAAGGCATTATATGAATGTAAAATATTCTTGATAAACATTCAGTTTACTGATAGCTTTTTTTCTTCAGGTGGATCATCCCCCCTCCCCCATTGAGTGTTGTGGATGGGATGCAGAAAGTGTGGGTTTTTTCATCGTTTTGAGGCTTTCATCTTTCTTGGAGGGGATTTTGCAGTTAGTGTTCTGGCACAGCTGTTGTGGGAGCCCTGCTGCAGCCTGTGCATGTAATTTGAACTACACAGAGTTCTTTTTGAGTGTCTTAAACTGAATATTCTCTTTAGCTTAAACTTTTTTATATATTGTTGAGCATAGTATTTGTGCTCAGAAAATTCAATATTTCCAGTTCATTTTTTTTGCTTTAGAATTTATGCTGCCCTGTCATTTGAGTATTGTCTCTAATTTCAGTTCCCTTAATATAGACCCATTACTTTGCGTCTTGAGAGCCTTGTAATTTCCACCCCAGATTCCAGGTTGATGGTAGTTGGTGTCTGTCTCAGTGGAGGAAAGGATCTTAAGGTAAAGAAAGGGCACAGGGTGGAGATTGAGGAGCGGTAAAACTGTTGTAAGAGGATAGTAGTAATTAAGCAGAACAAAACAAACTTGTAGAGGAGGAAGTTCATGTTCTCCCTGGATTTTCTTTATGGGCATTCAGTGGCTTGGGAGCAGGAACCGTGGATGGGATGTGAGACAAGGTTGAAGACTGGTAAAATTGATGGACTTGAAAGGGAGAGTAGGACTAGAGAGCAGCTGTGAGAATGGAGTCAAAAGAATTAACAATGGAATTGAGTAAAGGGAAGGAGTTTGGAGCTATAATGAAAAGATACTTGGGAGAGTTTTCATATGGGATTTGAGAGTTTCCTTATGGGATTTATGAAACCCTGCTCTTGGACCTGCCTCATGCTGCAATACCTCTCATATACTAGGAAACAAGTTTTTCTGCTGTGGTGTACCTCTACAGCAGGGATCGGCAACCTTTGGCACGCGGCTCACCAGGGTAACCAACCTGGCGGGCTAGGCCGGTTTATTTACCTGCCACATCCACAGGTTTGGCCGATCGTGGCTCCCACTGGCTGCGGTTCACCGCTCCAGGCCAATGGGGGCTGCGGAAAGCAGCGCGGGCCGAGGGATGTGCTGGCCGCCGCATCCTGTGGACGCGGCAGGTAAACAAACTGGCCTAGCCTGCCAGGGTGCTTACCGTGCTGAGCGGCGTGCCAAAGGTTGCCGATCCCTGCTCTACAGGGTGCTACCAACGATGGAAGCTATTTAGACAGCTGTTCAGGATTAGGTGAAATAATGGGTGAGTTGCCTGATGATGGAAGCAGTGCAGAAGAATGCTTCATTGTCCTAGGGTAAATGCCTTGCCTAGAGGAGGCAGTGGGGTGGGAGGGGAAGGAGGAAGGACTGTAATTCACCTCTGATGCAGCTCCATCAATGGTAGCAATAGTGGAAGTTCTGGTGTAGACAGCATGTGGGTATTTTTACCTACCATGTTGTTCAACCTGTCTCAGAGTAGGATCTGATGACAAGGTAATAACACCTGAACCCTATCTACATTAAAACATTCACTGTTGCTATCATTGGTAGAGCTGTACTTGTTGACTCCATTGATGAATTTTGGACAATGTTGAAGCAGCCTATGTGATGTCATTGTGTGTAGCAATTTTTTGGTATTCTGTACATGATGCTGAGATGTTTGGGAGCTAGCATGTCTTTTGGATTCTGCTTTCCTCCTCCACCATGGTAAGGAAATTATGGTGTGTAGACCCTTGCAGTGCCAGAAATTAATTTAAATCCAGGATCATGGTGTTGGCCCATTACAATGTGTTGAAATATTGATGGGATTTTTTGGTTGTATGTTGCACTGAGAGCCTTGGCAAGGGGAGGGGGACATTTAAAATATGTCAAGTATCAGAGGGGTAGTCGTGTTAGTCTGGATCTGTAAATGCAGCAAAGAGTCCTGTGGCATCTTATAGACTAACAGACGTATTGGAGCATGAGCTTTTGTGGGTGAATACCCACTTCGTCGGATGCATCCGACGAAGTGGGTATTCACCCACAAAAGCTCATGCTCCAATACGTCTGTTAGTCTATAAGATGCCACAGGACTCTTTGCTGCATTTAAAATACAATACTTCTATCCCATTGAAGGTAATACTTGTCTACATTGCTTTCTGCCAGCTCACTAGTTATCTATATTGAATGTGAATTGTAATCTGTTTTGCAGCATTTGTCTATTCATGGTTGACTGTTTGTTTTTAACTATACCAAGACAACCGTACAAATAAACTGCTTGCTTTGTGCTTAGGGGGGCAGATAAACAAATGGCCTATCTGAAAATCTAGTGGTAGATGAGTTGCTAGTAACCATGTCATGGTTGCTCATGTAGAATCACTGTGTGTCTTTCTCTTTCTCCCTCTCTCTCTCTTTCAGGATGCTCTTTAAAGAAAGCCGAAGTGTTCACAATCATCTCACTTCTGCTCCGTGAGTACAAATCTGGCACCTGCTGGTATCCCTTCCTTGTGCTTCAGTTGTCTGGGTAGCTGTGGCGAGCCTTGTGTGTTGCTCTGTTCCTTAGGAGTTCAGACAGATTCTGGCTTATTTTCACTGCTTCTATCTCCTGCTTTTTGTTTGTTTTTTGCTTGAGGAGCTTTAGAATACACCAGGATTTTTTCTTTTAATAATTTAACTCTCTGACCTACAACTTTGGTGGTGTTGACGCACTGTGGTTTGCATAATTCAAGCGTGAAGTGGTTAAAAAGCTGAAACAGATATTAATACTGGTATAATGCCTTTCATCCAAGGATTTCAAAGTGATTTGTAAATCCTAAACTTCACACCACCCTTGGCAAATAGGTATTATAGCATGTGGGTATTTCTTTCACTCTTTCTCTCTTCGTTCCACTCCACAAAAACACATCTACTAAAATATCCACTGTGATTTGAGTGAAACTCTACCTTCCCTAGCCCTCAAACACTGCTGCTCTTGTCTGTGAGGAGTCATTGTAGTTCAGACAGAATTGGAATATTCATTTATAACTTTGAGCACCAAGCAAATTGTAACTCCTGTAATAACCAAAAAATAAAACAAAACCCCAACAATTCTGTGTTAATCTTACAAATAAATATAGTGTCCTGTTTCAGAGAAGTGCATAAAAACAGTACAGTGCACTAAACTACTTAATACTTTTTGAGGAAATGGAAGGGCAAAGGTATGTGTGTGGAGGAGGATGCAGGTGGGAGTATGGTACTCCTCAGACTTTGCAGCTGAGGATTGTTAAGCCCTTATTGTTGTTCGAGCTGGTATAACGGCAGATACTATTCATATTCATTTAAACGTTTAAACTTTTTTGCATCTTACTAAACTGGTTGCCTCAATAATATCACAGAGTTCCAAAAGTTAATATCGACATTTTGCCATTTTATTAGCTAATCACACAGAAGTTCAGTCTTTATTGCTCTTTTATCCTTAATATTTATTTTTCCTGTATGGTTTGATAACAAACTACAGATGTGAAAACATTCAGGATACCCAGATGCTAGGTTGTTCTCGAATCCAATAGCAGGTGTATGAGGCACTTTTATCTATGTAATAAGATTTCATAGTTGACTCAGACATTAGGCTTCAAAGTGACAATATGAAGTGACGGAAACCGCTACAAGCATGTTTGAGAGTTCTTTTTATTCAGAATATCACCAGGTTCAATCATCATTAGGATTTGCAGTCTATTACCATCCAATTCACAAGTTTTAAGTCATTTTGACTTGACAAACTAAACCCATGCAACAGCAATGCATGTATCAATGCCATGTCAAGAGTTCTAGACCATTGTGATATCAGTGGTAACTCAACCAATCACCACCCTTGCTGTATATCTAATTTACATGCAACAGTTTCCTTGATCATATGAGGGAGACTGTATATTGGTGGATTACTTCTCCCAACTGCTACACCTGTGGAGCAGCACCGGCTTTTAGTATGGGTATAACTGTCATAGATCACTCCAGATTGCACAATGCTATAGCGGCTACCCAGTAAGCAAACACAGTTGTGATTGAAATAGACTGAAATATGAGTTTACATTAAACAGTGTAGTCTCTATTATAATTTGGAATACAAATATTCTCTGCCTCAAAAGGGCTAAATGAGCCTCTCTTTTAACTTGGCATATATGAGGCAGAATTGATAGTCAGTAAGCGTATCAGATGCATCTAAGGAAGCACAGGGAAGTGTGACAAGCATGATAGAGAATCATAAAATATCAGGGTTGGAAGGGACCTCAGGAGGTCATCTAGTCCAACCCCCTGCTCAAAGCAGGACCAATCCTCAGACAGATTTTTGCCCAAGATCCCTATAATGGGCCCCTCAAGGATTGAACTCAACCCCTGGGTTTAGCAGGCCAATGCTCAAACCACTGAGCTATGTTGCACTACATATTATCTCTGCTTCCTCCTTTTCGCCTGTTCCCTCCCAGTCTTAACTGAACTTTTGTCTCAGGGACCTTTGCAGTTTAAATTAGGGGGAGGAACAGTCTTCTGTGAACTTGTTGCTCTGATGATTACATCTTCTAGAATTAGAATGACTAATCCTCTGTCTTTTCTCTTGATTTGTGTCTCTCTCTCTCTTTCCTGCTTTTAGGGCAAAGAAGAAGGTGATTCTGGCACCTAAACCCAAAGTGAAGGTAAATATTGCAGCCACCCATGCAAACGTTCAGGAAGTGATGTTGAACATGGTGCATGTTAAAAAATTTCCTTTTTCCATAGCTAAATCACTAGAACTGGTAGAAAACTTTCCAAGGGAATAGTTTTCCATCAGAAAATGCTGACTTCATGAAATCAAAATGTTTCATGGGAACATTGATTTTGTTGAAATTTTCTACAGAAAATGAAACTTAACATTAAAGTCAAAATTTTGCTTCAGCTTATTATATTTTGAATTATAATATATAACAAAAGTCTGTTTTGACATAAATTATACATGAAAGTCAAAACAAAATAAAAATGAAATGTATAATTTCAGTAAGATCAAACCAAAATATTTCAGAATATTTGATTTCTCAAAAAATATTGAGATTTCAATTTTTCATCCCAATTTGGGATTAAATCAGATTTTGGAATCTCAGAATTTCCTTTGGGCTAGAAATTCCATTTTTTTGACAAGCTCTTTTTATCACAAACTTGATCCAGGTTCTTTGAGTGGACCCATTTGGTAACCTCCCTAAAAGAGCATATGCACATTTTAAAAAAATCTGCCTCCTGTTCGTTGTGACCTCTCGAGTGTTTGGCTTCATTGCACTGTTGGCAAAGAGGAAATATAGTGGAATCCAGTTAACATGAGTTTGCACAATGGAATCTTTGTTCACATACTAAACCATTTGGCATGAATATATTGCTAATGATCCTGTTTTATATCAATTGAAAATCACTGGTTACTTGTTTCAATCAGCACTTAATTGCATGTGGTGGCATCACGTGCCGTTACTCACTTTAGAGACTTATGCCATAGGCTTTAAAGTGGGTAATATACCGTTTGGCTTTATTGTAATTTTAAATTATAAAGACATTAAAAATGGGCTGTAAGAAGGTACTAAATGCATTAAAGTAATACACATTTTTTAAAAATGCGTGCACTTTGGTGACTTCATTTTCGTCTTAAATTAGGTCATAGCACTGGAAAATTTTGCATATTTGGGTGGACAAGTTCAGTGTAGTAAGCTGATGTAGCCTCTAACTAGGCTTACCATTTCCTCTGAGTTCCATTGTAATTATGGTTGAGCTCAGATTTGCCTTAACTTTCAGCATATTGAAGACTAGCTCCGTAAGCCTCTATAATACAGTTTACTCTTCTTTACTGTGATATTCCAAGTGGAACTATAGCTCTAGGTCTTGTTCCTGTGAGCAACACTAGGTATACTGCTAACATACTCCAGGAGTATGTGGGCCTGGTACAGTAGATCATGTTGTCACTTTGTTACATTATATGCACAGGACTGAATTTGACTGAAACTACCCATTTTAAAATGTTGCATCCTAGAACTACTTCCTTGCTGCACTATCTCTTCTGTGTGTGTTCAGTCATGCAGGCAGAGAAAGGTGGGAAAGTCTGCCACAATGTGTAACCTTATTGATGCCTAGATATTAAGGGGTGAATGCTTTAATATACTAAATGTAAGTGTCTTTATAGATCTTTTGCAAACTCTGACCCAGATCCTCAAAAGGTATTTAGGCACCCAATTCCCATTTTAATCAATGGGAGTTAAGCATCTAAATATCTTGGACTCTGTTCATAGCATGACCATTATCTGGGCTTTTGCGTCAAGATGGCATGGAGGCCATTCACAATGCCTTACCACTTAACTCACATATTTAAATTCAGTATACTTAATATGATCACTTGAAGCACATAATATCTGTTCTTCATAGCTGAATACGGTGTTCTCCCCTTCCTGTACCCTACTACCTGGTGAACAAGGTATTCAGTACTGCAGCATCTGGGTATCAGATAATGCTGAGACTATCTTTAAAGGAAAAATATAACAGTAGAGCTATGCTTCTGGATTTGCGGAATGATAGCATTGCACTAAAGTTGCACTGATTTGCTTTGGAGAGGGCATTGTGACTTCCTAATGTTTTTTTTCTCTATTTTTATCCCATACCCCGCCACCCTCCACCAGGACTCCAGTCCAAAGAAAGAGCAGAAAACCTGTACATCTTTGGTGACTTCAGCTTGTGTTACTAATTCCAGCGCACCTATCAGTACGGTAGCTAGCTCTATCTGTACATCAGCTCCAGAGACCATCTGTTTGGATGACTCACTGGATGAAGACCTCTCTTTCCACCCACCCTCTTTGGATTCTATATCTGATGCTTTGGCAGTTATCAACAATGGAGCCAAGATCTCGCCTGTGGGGTCCACCATAGACACACCAACCTCAAGACCTCGCCCTGGGCTAAGAGAAGAGAAGCTAGCAAGCATCATGAGTAAGTTGCCTCTAGCAACTTCAAAGAAGGTAGAGCCAACTCAGACTCCACATTCATCAAGTCTTATTGCTGGTCACACAGGACCAGTACCAAAGAAACCCCAGGACTTAGTTCACACGGGCATCTCTTCAGGCCTTATTGCTGGCTCTTCAATTCAAAACCCCAAGGTTTCCTTGGAACCTTTGCCAGCCAAGCTACTTCAGCAAGGACTACAGAGGTCAAGCCAGATCCAAGCTGCTTCCTCTTCGCAGACCCATATTTCTTCCTCCAAGGCCCAAGCAGCTACTTCCTCCTCCTCCTCCTCTCAGAGGTGCAAGGATGCTGCTATCCTGGTATCCTCTTCAGAGGGCCAAGGTGGTTCTTCCTCAACATTACAAGTGACAAAGGTACACCAGCATTCAGCTGTCCAACAGAAATACGTGTCTCCTCTACAAGCAACTATTACTAAGTCACAGACCAATCCCGTGGTGAAACTGAGTAGCAATCCCAAACTCTCCTGTTCATCCCCAGTTATCAAGAGTCCAGATAAGCCAGTAATGTACCGCCTTCCTTTGTCTAGCCCCTCATCTGGAAGTGGTTCTCAAGTATCCCACCCTCTAGTTTCTCGGACAACATCCAGCACCTCTACCTCTAGTAACTGTTTTGCCAAGGCTATGGTGTCGCAGGGTTCTTCCCAGGGTTTCAAGCCTCCCTTCTCCATGGCTGCCTCTCCTAAACCGGCTGCCTCTCCCAAGCCCACTTCATCCAAACCCTCTGTCACACCCAAGCCCACAGCATCTCCTAAATTTCCATCTAAATCAACCTCATCCTCCAGGCCTACAACATCACCCACTTCTTCCAGTTCAAGTGCACTAGTACCCCAGAGTAGTCACTCCAGTAGCAGCCCCCTTCATAAACAGCCCAGTGGAGTAAATATCAGCCGGCAGTCTCCCACCATGAATTTGCTGCCATCTAGTCGCACCACAGGCCTTCAGCCTGCAAAGAACCCTCAGGCCTCTTCAAAGTTGCCCAGCTCTTCTCCCTCTGGGACTATTGGCAAAAATAACTTGAGTGGAGTCGGAATGAATGTACCTGCCAGCAGAGGCAGTAACCCTAATTCAAGCGGAGCAAGTAGGACTAGTCTCTCGGGGGGAGCAGGAAGTGGAACACAGGGTGCTACTAAACAGTTGTCGACGCCACATAGACCATCTTCTGCCTCAGGGTCTCCAGTTGTAGCAGCCAGCGTGCAGGTATGTATCTAATGAGACTCAATTGTGGGTCTCATAATGAGATTTATTTTGAAGTTTCTTTTTGTCACTATCCTTTCTCATAAATGTGATTGAAGATTGGTCATGAACATGTTTTCACTAAATCTTTCTAATGCATGTGCTGAAATGGTTTCACACTGGTGAAAGGGGTGTTTCTTCACAGGGGCAGGGTTCCAACTGACCTTAGGGTTCGGGAGGGAAGGAATTTTCATCACAACATATATTGGCAGGTCTGTGGTGTAAGGGAGCAGAGTTTGTCTTCTCTAGAACACTGAGAAGAGAGATGTTCGATTCTGTGGACTGCAACTACTTAATGGTATTTCTGGAGATTGCAGTGGGATCAAGCATTGGTAAACTGAGGCCATTCCTGTCTACATCTTCTGTGTTTGATTTCCTTTATTGTAATGGTACGATAAAGAAGAGTGTCTAGTACATCTGCTGCCACTCTTCCAGGATTGACTTGCACAATGAGAATTAAGTTATGTAGGGTTAGAATAGCAAGCATGACCTCTGTTAAGTTGATGGATAACCAGCATAGTTTTAATATTTATGCTAATACATATTATTATGTATGCTATGGAATACTTTCAGAAGGAATATGAAAGCCCAGGAGTACACATATATCCTGGAAACGAGCTAAGTAAAAAGGTCTTGGGCAAGATTTGCTTGTACATGAATAAAAACAGCCCATGTAAGATTAGTCTTCATAGTTGCTCATATGAAATAGAGTTTGAAAATATGCCTTGGCCAGACTTGACGAAGCTCTGGTACCACTAACCAGGGAAGAGAATTTACAATTTCTAGAGTATTCTGTTCCACTTCATAGGAATAATTAGGTTCTTCTTCGAGTGCTTGCCATATCGATTCCAACTAAGTGTGCGCGCGCCGCGTGCACATTCGTCGGAAGTTTTTTACCCTAGCAACACTCGGTGGGTCGGCTGGGTGCCCCCTGGAGTGGCGCCGCTCTGGCACCGGAAATATACGCCTGCCGACCCATCCGCCCCTCAGTTCCTTCTTACCGCCCGTGTCGGTCGTTGGAACAGTGGAGCGCGGCTTAGCTGACCTCCACTTCCCTAGCTACTCGTAGTTCTCTCGTTAATTTTTGTATATATAGTTGTAGTTAACTTTATTCGTTTGTAGTATAGTTAGTGTATATATTTCAGAGGGGTTCGGGGATTATCCCCTTCCCCGCACCCGGTGCCGGGGCCTATGCCCGGTTCACCGGGTTTCAAACCATGCTCGGCCTGCCACAAGCCGATGCCGACAAGAGATCCCCACGACTCCTGTCTTAAGTGCCACGGGGAATCTCACCTAACAGATAAGTGCCGCGTTTGTAAGGCCTTTAAGCCGAGAACAAAAAAGGAGTGGGACTTTCGTCTCAAGCAGCTCCTGATGGAGGCAGCTCTTACTCCTCCGCCCTCAGCACCGAGCGCTGGACAGTCTTCAAGAAGCGCTCTCTCGGCACCGGATCGCGCTGGTACTGCCAAGGCCTCTTGGCACCGGCCATCGCCGGCACCGACATCCGCTCGGCACCAATCCCTCTTCCCGAGGGTGAAGAGGCACAAGACTCCTGCTGCGTCCGAGCCGCCTGCTCCGCAGCCCGAGCGCTATACTAAGTCAGACCGCCCGGCACCGATACCTGCCGTGGCACCGACAATATCGGCACCGTCAATTCCGGCCACGCAAGAGCCGTCGAGTCCGGTGCCTGAAAGCTCCCCGGTGTGAGCCGTGGTTGAGCTCACTATTCCCTCCACGCTGGAGACATTTTCCACGGCAAGGGAGTTGATTGCAATGACAGTGTCTGTGCTACCTCAACCCCCGGCACCGCTGGTGCAGGTTATATAGTCGATCGGCAAGCCTGCCTTGATCAGACCACCCTCCGTCGGCACCACAGAGCGGCACCGTTCACGATCGCGGTCCCGCAGATGTTCTCGCTCCCGTTGCCAATCCATGTCCCGACGCCGCTCGCAGTCCTGGCACCATTCTCCATTTCGGTACCGGTCGTCCTCGCAGCACCGGTCAGCGACCTGTTTGCCGGCCCGGTACACTCGGCACCGATCCAGCTCCCATGTAATTAAACACTGTATCATAATGCATATGCACAACTGTGCTGACTTAAAGTTGCATAGACAACCATAAATTTGGCTTTTTCTAACTTCTTGAGAGCTTGACTTTGCAACCTAAATAATAATCCTTTAACATGACTTTTTGTATGTAGTGTCCTAGATTTTTTTTTTAAGAAAAAAGTAAAAACAGATATTATGTACATCTGTAATGGCTTCCTTCATAATGCATCATCAGCAGGATTTGAACCCTAAATCTGTGCTGCAGTGCTAAAGATTTGTAGCACTTACAGGACTCACTATATTAGCTGGCAGCAAGAAAAAGGCTGTTTATGCCACAGTAAAATGGGATTTACAGGCACCATATGCTGAGTTTGGAGGTTTATAGGGGAGTCTGGCCCATTTTTTTTACTTCCTGCTTGAGGACTTGGGGGAGCTCCTGCCCCATGTGGTGCCCCCACCAAGGAAGGTGGATGTGATGCTGGGGCCATCCACTGAGTTTGAGGATTATGGTTCATAGATAAGGCCAGAAGGGACTATTGTGATGATCTAGTCTGGCCATAGGACTTCAAACAGGAATTAATTCAAGGAATTAGAGTATCTTTAAAAAAAATAATAATCCAGTCTTGATTTAAAATTTCCAGATTTTCACAACCCTTGCTAAGTTATCCCAATAGTTTATTACACTCTCTGTTAAAAACTTGTGCCAAATTTCTGGACTGAATTTGTTTAGTTTCCAGCCATTAGATTTTGTTTTACCTTTGTCTGCTAGATTGAAGAGGTTCCTATTATCAAAGTTTTGTTTCCCATAGGTACTCATACACTATGATCAACTCACCCCTTAACCTTCTCTCTGATAAATTAGATTGAGCTCAAGTCTTTCTCTATAGGCATATTTTCTAATCCTTTAATTGTTTTTGTGGCTCTTATCTGAACCCTCTCCAATTTATCAATGTCCTTCTTGAATTCTGGACACTATTCTGATAGCAGTCACACCTGTTCTGAATTCAGAGTTAATATAACCTCTCTACTCCTGCTCAGTATTCACTATTTATACATTCAAAGATCACATTAACCCTTTTGGCCATAATGTTACACTAGGAGCTCATGTGTAACTGATCATTTCCATGATCCCCTAGTCTCTTTCAGAGAAAATGTTTGCCAGAATAGATCCTCCTTCCTGTAAGTGTGGTCTGCATTCTTTGTTCCTAGATGTATGACTTTGTTTGGTTACTGAAATGCATGTTTTGCTTTCTTCCAACTTTCCAAGCAATCCAGATTGCTCTGTATCTGTGTATCTGTATCCTCTTCGTTATTTACCACTCACAAAGTTTTTCTGTCATCTGCGAACTTTGTCAGTAATGGTTGTATGCACGTCATTGATAAAATAATTAAATAATATAGGACCAAGAACTGATCCCTATGGCATCCTACTAAAAACACACCTGCTCAGTGGTTCCCTGTTTAAAATTACATTTTAAGACCTGTCATCCCATTTTAAATGTTTAATGTGTGCCATGTTGATTTTTGCATAGTTCTAGTTTCTTACTCGAAATGTCATGTGGTACTCAGTCAAATGCCTTTAAAGGTCTATTATGTCCACATTATTACCTTTATCAACCAAACTTCTAAGCTTATCAGGAAAAGAGATTGTTACTTTGACAATCTATTTTCCATTATATTACTCTTTTAATTCTTTATTAACTGAGTCCTGTGTTGGTTATTCCATTTTATTTTTTTTTGTCTGGAATTGATGTCAGGCTGACAGGCCTAACATTACTCAGGTCATTGTGTTTACCCTTTTAAAATATTGGCACAATAGCTTTCTTTCAGTACTTTGGAACTTTCCCAGTGTTCCAAGACTTACTGACAATCAACATTAATGGTGCATTCAGCTCCTCAGACAGCTCTTTGAAAACTCTTGGATGCACAATATTTAGACCTGCAGATTTAAAACTGCCTCAAGTGGCTGCTGTTTTAACTTCCGAGTTACTGCTGGAATAAGTATTTTATAATCATATAATATGAATAAATCTGTATTTGGGGAAAAGCCAGAACAGAAATATTTATTGAAAACTTCTGCCTCTTCTGCATTATTTTTGACTTTTCTACCATTTCCATTTAGTAATGGACCAATACCATTGTTAGGATTTCTTTTGTTCCCAATATATTTTTAAAAATACACACAAAAAACCACAAACCACCTCTTCCTTACTATCTTTATCTCTTCTGGCCATTGATTTCTATCTTGTGTGCTTTTTGCTTTCCTTAGTATTTTTCTATATTCCTATTGTCTAATTTTATATTCATTGCTATCAGCATCTTCTTTTGTCCGTTTATTTTATATTATAGCTGCTTTCATTTCCCCTATAAGCCAGGTTAACCAATGTAGTCCTTTTTTTTTCCCCCTCTTTTCGCCCCTCTCTATTTGTGGATTTGGGGGGCGTTTAATAAAATGTTCTTAAATGGTTCCCAATTATCATTCACATTTTTCTCTAAATTTTTTTCTTCCAGCTGATTTGAGTCATAATTTTTTTCAGATTTGTGAATTGGCCTTTTAAAGCACCCAGTATTTGTATTAATGGTTTTTGGACTTCTTTCTGTTTGCACATAAAAATACAACTCTCTCAAGTCATGATCACTTTTACCTAAGCAACCACTATTTTTTATTTCTGTGATCAATTCCACTTTATCTGGCAAGATGAGGTTTAATATAGAATTGCCCCATGTTAGATGCAACAGATTTTGAGTTAAGAAATTGTAATCTTCAATTTTAGAAATTCCAAGAATGTTTTAGTACTAGCCATATAGCAGGGCCACCTTAGCTGTTCTGGTTTCAAGCTAGCTGCTACTTCTGTTTCTCTCTTCAGTTCCCCAATAACTTCAACATAAAATTTCATGTATTGAGTTAGAGCCCTTCTTGGGGTCTTTGTTTATTAACTAAGTTTTCAAAGAAGCATGAACTCCTACCCAGTCTTCCTTGCTTGCTCACAACTGTTGGTACAGGGTTTGTAGCCCTGTCTGCTGAGGCTATCCTCTAGCAGACTTGCTCTCTATGCTCAAATTTTCCTAGTTGGCTCCCGCTTTCTGCAGGCTCCAGGCCCTCTGCCTGGGAGCTACAGAGAGCCTCTGTGTTAAAGCTGCTTATTCAGCCTTGCTGCTCCTTTGACTCTCTAGCGAGCCGTCGTGTTCAGGGCTTTCTGCCTGAAGTCTTTCCTTCTCTTGTCTTCCCTTTGGCTCTCCACAGACTTCTGTTTTATCTCCACCTGATTTAACCACATGACCTACTTGTCATGTGACAGTCCAAAGCCTTGCCCATCCCAAGGCAAGCTCTCAATATCTACCAGAACCTCATTTCCATTGACACCAGACAGTTTGCTTCTCTGCCTGCAGTATCTTTAGTATTCTAGGCCTCCTCATATTTTCTTGATGCTATGTGCAAATAGGCAGAGCTTCCAGTCATTGTTCATATAGGGCAAACCCATCTTCCACGTCCCACTTGCTCACAATCAATGCACACAATTGGCAGTGCCCATGCCTTATTTCCTTTCTGTATTTATGGCAGTTGACCCACTCTAGTTGCTGGACCTGCTTGATGCTGCTATTGCCTGGATGCTTTGAAAAACTGAAATCAGAACTCCCACAGATAATGCTGCCTCTCCATATGCCGGCTCAAGAGGGTGAACATCTCACCACCGATGAAGGAGTGTGGTAAAACTGTGCCTACAGTTTTACCACACTCCATAAGATGTTTGTGTTCTGATTGTTCTTTCCTCTAACCCTGGTTGGCCAAACTTACTGATCCACTGAGCTGCATACGACCATCTTCAGAAGTTCGAGAGCCTGCCAGGGCTCCTGCTGAAGCCCTGAGCCCCGGCAGGCACACCATGCGGTGCTGAAGCCTCGAGAACGCCTTCTGACTAAGAACAGTGTACTCCCTAGACAAACACCATACTTGTGGATTAGTTACAGTACATTGATCTGCTAGAACTTACCGTGAATGTGAGGAATTAACTGTCCTTTTCAGCCCCTTCCTTGACATCATTCATTCATTCATGCCCGTCACCCCAACCGGGGTATGGGCCGCCAACAACAGATCTCCATAGTCTTCTATCCTGGGCCATTCGCTCTAGCTGGTTCCAGGTATAGCCCATTTTTTTGCTATCAACCTGAAGGTCGCGTCGCCAGGTATTTCTTGGGCGGCCTCTTTTCCGCTTGCCTTGGGGGTTCCACTGCAGTGCCTGTCTGGTGATGTTGGTTGGCTGCTTGCGTAGTGTATGTCCTATCCAGCCCCACCTTCTCCTTCTAATTTCTTCCTCTGCTGGGAGTTGATGGGTCCTCTCCAAGAGGTGGATGTTACTGATGGTGTCTGGCCAGCGGATCTGGAGAATCCTTCTGAGGCAGCTATTAATGAAGGTCTGGATCTTCCTGGTAGTTGTTTTGGTTGTCCTCCAGGTTTCAGCTCCATACAGTAGGACTGATTTCACGTTGGAGTTGAACAGTCGAATCTTTATTGCCAAAGACAGCTCTCTGGAGCTCCAGATGTTCTTGAGCTGTAAGAAGGCTGCTCTTGCCTTACCAATCCTTACTTTGATGTCTGCGTCTGTGCCACCCTGCTGGTCGATGATGCTACCTAGGTAGGTGAAGGACTGCACTTCTTCCAGGGGGCTTCCATTCAGTGTGACTGGGTCGTTGCTGATGGAATTGATCCTAAGGATCTTGGTCTTGTCCTTGTGGATGTTGAGGCCAACCTGTGATGACGTGGCTGCCACGTTGGTCTTCTCTTGCATCTGCTGTTTACTGTGCGAAAGGAGTGCAAGGTCGTCGGCAAAGTCCAGGTCATCCAGCTGGGTCCACAATGACCATTGGATTCCATTCCTACGCTTGTAAGTGGAGGTCTTCATAATCCAATCGATGACGAGAAGAAAGAGAAGTGGTGACAACAAGCATCCTTGTCTGACTCCGGTTCGCACCTGGAAGCTGTTTGTGAGCTGCCCTCCATGGATCACTCTACAGTGTATGCCGTCGTATGAATTCTTGATCAGGTTGACCACCTTTGCTGGGATGCCATAGTGCCGAAGGAGCTTCCAGAGGGTCTCTCGATCCACGCTATCGAATGCTTTCTCATAGTCAACAAAGTTGATGTACAACGAGGAGTTCCACTCCATAGACTGCTCGACTATGATGCGGAGCGTTGCTATCTGGTCCGTGCATGATCTGTTCTGCCAGAAACCTGCCTGTTCATCTCGTAGCTGTGGATCGACGGCATCCTTCATTCTCTCTAAGAGGACTCGGTTGAAGACCTTCCCTGGCACCGACAGGAGTGTGATTCCTCTATAGTTGGCACAGTTGCTGAGGTCTCCTTTCTTGGGGATTTTGATGAGATATCCCTCTTTCCAGTCAGCCGGAATCACTTCTTCCCATATTTTCTCAAAGAGGGGGTACAGCATTTCCACTGAGGCATCCAGGTCTGCTTTCAGGGCCTCTGCTGGGATATCGTCAGGTCCAGCCGCCTTCCTATTCTTCATCATGGTGATGGCTTTTCTGATCTCGTCTCTGGTTGGTTTATCGCAATTGACCTTCCTTGACAGTGACGCTTATTATGGATGCCTTAGGGGCAGGTTGGGCTGACCACGAGAATCACCTCCAAATATGAGAAGTGTAGTTCCCGAATCATCTGAAATTAAACATAGAATCATAGAATATCAGGGTTGGAAAGGACCTCAGAAGGTTCATCTCATCCAACCCCCTCCTCAAAGCCAGACCAATCCCCACAGGAATGACCTATTCCTAAGGGCCATCAGGCTAGCCAGGATTGTGTTCCTACCTGGAACTCTGTAGTGCAAATCCTGATAGACAATACCTCCATGCATCACCTACCACTAGTTCTTCATCCCCCAGGGGTCAGCATTTCAGATTTCTTGAGCAGAAACATGGTAACCAACCATTAGTGGTCACTGCAGAAATCCAGCCTGTACTGATATTCCGAAGGTGGTGTACCCTGATCATAGACCTATTCACCTCAGCAGGGAACGCCAAATGTGAAGCCTTTTGCTCTAGGGGGCAACATGAGTATAGGATCTCTGCCAGACACTTTTCTCTTTGAGTGGTCTCATGCTCTCCTCTGTGCCTTCCCACTGATTCCCCTGATCCCCAGGATAATATCCAAGATCAGATGGGACAAGGTCACTGTCATAATAGCCCCATGCTGGCCAAGACAGTTTTGGCAAACACACCTACATTAGATGTCCAGCCAACCTCCCATGCCTCCCCTCTTACCCAGACATAGTATCTAGGGTGTCAGATGCTGCATCTGGACACACAGTTGCTGCACCTGACAGCTTGGATGCTGGCTAGATGAGTATCACTGACATGGAATGCTCCAGACAGGTGCAAGAGTGTCTTATGAAGAGCAGGAAGGCTTCCACAGGAAGAACCTACTCTGTGAAATGGAAACATTTTTTGTTTTGGTTTGGTTTTTATTTAATATGGCCAATTTAGAACTATGTGAATCTGGTCAAAGCCCCAATCCCAATTATCCTGTATTATGTGCTACTTTTGAAATAGTCAGGGCTGACATTTCACTCTCTCAAAGTTCATCTAGCACCAATATCTGTGCATCTTGCACCAGTTCAGTCACCCCAGAGTGTTTTCTCTCACCCCAGAGTGTCTAGAGTCTTCAAGAGCCTTCTCCATGCCTGCCCTCCAGTTAGAGACCCGTTCCTACCTGGAACCTCAGTGTGATCCTCTTGTAGCTCATGGAGCCTCCCTCCAAACCTCTATCAGAATGTTCAGTGTACCACCTTACCATCAAGATGGTCTTTCTAGTCACCATTATGTGAACACAGGGTCAGCAATATTCAAGCCCTTATGGCTGGACTGCCGTGTATGTCATATCACCACCATTTCCCTATGAAGAGAACAAACCCCAAGTTCATTCCCAAGTTTGAAGATTTCACCTGAATCAGACTTTCAATCACCTTACCAGACTTCTTTTGAAAACTTCACTCCTCTCCAGGAGAAAAAGTCCATATCCTGGACACTTCCAGAGCCCTTCTCTACTATCTAGACAGGACTGAGCCCTTAGCTCACCTCCTTGTCTTTGTGGCCATATCAGGTATATCAGATGGCTCAATTGATCTCTTCTCAGCTACTTTCCAAGTTGATTACACAGTGTACTTCCACCTGTTACCAGCGCGCGCGCGCGCTCTCTCTCTCTCTCTCTGAATGTCAAGGCTCACTCCACCAGGGCATAGGGGACCTCATCAGTCTGCTTCAGAAATGTGCCAGTTTCACAGATTTGTAAGGCAGCTATGTGATGTAACACACCGGCCTTCATTAAACATTATGCACTTGAAATGGCAGCTAGGGCAGATGCCAAGTTCAGAAGACCCAGAATGTCTAGCTTTAAATCTTTATTTGATTAACACAACTGATAGTCCTCTTAGCCATGCGGAGGAGAATACTGCTTTCCAGGCCACCTACAATGGGATCTACACTGACACATACTTGAAGAGGAAAATATTGTTATTCAGCCTACATAACTGGTTCTTTGAGGTGGTGAAGTCAGTGTGGATTCCACAATTAGCCCTCCATCCCCGCTTTTCTGAGTCCTCAGCTGCACAGGCTTTGAATTGTGAGAGAACCGAAGGAGGATTTCAGCCATCCTCCTCTTTTATGCACTTGTGCAGGAGTATGAGAAGACTCCGGGCATCTGCACAGCCCCAGCAGATGCTACTAATGAAAGGAATTCAGTCTCATGTATGAGAGGCACATGTGCAACTACAATGGGATCCACGCTGACTACAACATCTCAAAGAACTACAGTTTCTATAGTGTAAATAACATATTTATCTCGACCCCAAAGGACTGATTTAGACACATGATCTGCCTGTCGTGTGACTTTGCTCACCTCCCCAGGTGGAAAAGATTAGTAAAGTTTCACAGTTGGGGCTGGTTCCGTCTCCCTTAAAATACCACTTATCCTGCTATGGGCAGCATGAGACTGTAAATACATGTCACTCAGATTGTCCACCATAATAGTTCAGCTTTCTTTCCAACACAGTATAGATAATGCTTACGGAGCCAGTCAAGTGTTCTCTAGTGTGATTTTGGTGGTCTGTAGGAAACCACAACTAGTACCCCATCTTGTGCTTTAGCTTTTAGGATATTGATCTGTAAGCATTCCAGATCATTTTCTTCTGAGTTGTCAGTGACTCAAAAACAGTTAAGGCCATTTTTGACCCCCTCCCCTTTTGCCCAGTCAATGCTCCATAAATAGTTTATAACCATTGATTTTTAATATTCAATTATGTGAATTTTACCACCAGGTTTGAGCAATATCAACTAGGCTGAACTTATGCTCATAAATGTTAAATTCTGATTTCTCTTATTACCAGATTCCTAGCATTGGTAAACATATGCAATTAAATAATTTTCTATCTTCATGTCCATGGGCAGGGGAGGGGCCTGGCTCAGTGCTCAAGTAGCACCCAACCATTCCCGGTATGGTTTGTGTTGTTGCTCCTGTGTGATGGCAGCATGGACCCAGCTCTCTAGAATGGTTCTTAAGTTATGTTTTAGTGTGCTATCAAATTTTTTCTGAGTGTAAGTGACAGAAGGGAAATGGTCATTTTTAATAGCTCACATCAGTTAAAACTGAATGAATTTTGTGAGACAAAGAAAATAGACTTTTCTATCACAAGGGCTTTCTCCCTGCCAAATTTGTAAAGGCCTGATGCAAACAATGGAGGTGTTAGAACTTATTTTAAAAGTTGAAAGTTTTATAATGTAAAGCCAGGTAACCTAATACAGGGGTCGCTACTAGCTCCTCTTTTAATGAATATCCCGTTTAAGAAAATGTCATGTAGCTGTTTGAAAAATAGTACCAACAAAAAACCAATTGCTTGCGCTCTCTGACTCAGTAGAAGCAATTAACTAACACTTATTAGTTGCATTAAACCCTGGTTGAGAATTGTAGGATTGGATTATATGTATGAGCACATTTTTTTGCTCTGTTGGAATTGCTGTTAATACATAAAGAAGCAAACAAATTAGTTAATTTCCAAGTCAAGTAAAAATATGGGAAAGGAGGACAAAAATAAGGGACATTTATTTTCAGCATTCTAAGAGAGTTGGTACCACTTACAATGGAAAATTAAAATGTAAAGTGTTCAGTGTGTGTTTTCAGAATGATAAATTCCAGAATAAAAATAAAAAACTATTGAAAGGCTTGTGGAAAAAGTAGCATGCCATACAAGATTGAATTAGTGGTCCATGTATAGAGCCCTGTGCGGATACACAATTTATATCCACAGAGTTGTGGGGCTTTAGTGACAATGAGAGAGACCAGGAGGGCCATGGCCGGCAACCGGGCCAGGAACTGCAGAGGCGAAAGCAGCAGCATGTCAGGCCACTGCTTACAGGAGCAAGCACCCAGCCCAGACAGCTCCTCCAGCGTGGCTGTGCTGCCCTCAGCCCTGGCGACTGGAGTGGGCACCAGGCTCACTGACAGCTGATCCTGGTCATGCTGGTATGTGCAAGAGGCTCTCACACTCCCGGACAGGAGTCCTGTCCACACTAGTATTGATCTTTGGAGCACCTTACTGATTAAACATTGGCCATTGCAAAGAGTGAGAGTTTATTCTTACTGTTCATATTTGTTTCTTAGGCCTTCCCTACATTGAGTTTCTCCAATTTAACTTTAACAAAGGTGTGATTTTAAACAGTTTTAAACAGATGCAGCTTTTAATATAGATTAAGATTTAGCCAGTTTCTAACGCCTGGGAGTACTTTTACTATTAAGTAGCCACAGCGTAAAAGCTTTTTTGAAATTCCAAAGGCTTTTTAAATTCCAAATGAACAGTCAACTGGTTTTCTTTTATTCACTGTTTTCGCCACACACATGAAGAATTTCTGTAGAGTGGGAAGGCATGACATCTTTAAGGAAGCTGTGCTTGCCTGTTCCTTCATAGATGAATTTGATAAGTGTTTAATAATTCTCTTTTAAATTATTTTTCCAACCAAGTTGCCTGGTACCGAAGTAAGGCTCACTATTCTGTAACTTTTAGGATGATATCTAATATCTTTTTCTTAATTATAGGTGCAACATTTACTATCTTCCATTCCTCAGGTACAGTTGCTCATTTGGATGAGATTGCATATTTTTGTTAACCACGTAGCCACTTCATTCTGACGTTCTTTCAAAATTGGTGGATATACACAATCTGATCCTGTAGACTTCTTGTTTAATTTATCAGTGTATTCTGGTGTCTCCTCTTTTGATACTTCAATCTCTGACAGTGCTTCATCTTTATTACTGGGAATGGGGGAGGCATCTCCCAAACATCCTCCATGCTGAGAACCGGAGAGAAATCATTTCGCTTTTCTACAATGTCGTCATCTTCTCTAATTAATAAGAAACCTAGATGGTAGATTTTTAAATAGATGTATGTCTTTTCTTCTTCTCCCTTGTCAGATGGGAATACCTACATCACACTGTCTGGGTTCTGGAAACTTCTTCCTTAAACCCTTCATATCCCCCTGCCCTTTTATTGCTTTATATCTATTTATATCCGAGGAATGGAAGGCCTTTCGTATGAAAGGAGACTTGAGGAGCTCGGTTTGTTTTCCTTAACCAAAAGAAGGATAAGAGGAGATATGATTACACTCTTTAAATATATCAGAGGGATAAATACCAGGGAAGGAGAGGAATTATTTCAGCTCAGTGCTAATGTGGACACGAGGACAAATGGATATAAACTGTCAGTCAGGAAATTCAGGCTTGAAATTAGACGAAGGTTTCTAACCATCAGGGGAGTGCAATACTGGAACAGCCTACCAAGGGAAACAGTGGGGGCGAAGGACCTCCATGACTTTAAGATTAAGCTAGATAAGTTTATGGAGGGGATGGTATGATAGGATAACGGGCTTAGTCAATAGGTCAATTAAGTGCCACACTGGTAAATAGTACAATGGGTCAATGGTATGATATAACCTTTTCCAGAGGGTTTGGCTGGAGAGTCTTGCCCGCATGCTCGGGGTTCAGCTGACCGCCATATTTGGGGTCGGGAAGGAATTTTCCTCCAGGGAAGATTGGCAATGGCCCTGGAGGTTTTTCGCCTTCCTCCGAAGCATGGGGCAGGGGTCGCTTGCTAAGGCGTGGGTGGATCGGCTTATGTGGCCTGCATCTTGCAGGAGGTCAGACTAGATGATCATAATGGTCCCTTCTGATCTTGAATTCTATGATTCTATGATTTACATTCACAACAACATTTTGGTCTTGTAGAACTCTATTTGATTGCAGGAATTGCTGTTGGGTGGTGTGAGGCATTGTCCTCTATCCCCACCCCACTCACAGATCCTTTTGGTCCATGGAAATCCTAATTTAATAAAGGTGATTGTGTGTTTGAGGTGTGTATTACTTATAAGACTTTTAAGCCCTATTGCAGACTCCCCAGGATAATGTTTTCCACATCAAACACACTCTGGCCCTTACCTTTGGGTCTGTCCAAGGAGCACTCTGTGAAAATCAGAGTAGGGACAAGGGTAGCTTTGTCCTCCCCGCCCTGACCGTCGGGCACCAGTCCAGTCCCCAACATACACGCTCTAATTTACTCCAGCAGCCAGTGGCCCTCAACAACCATAATCGTGTTGTCAGCTTTCACAATTGTATCGCAAATCTCACAGTATTAGGTATTTTACTTAAAGCTCCAGATTTTTTAAGCCAATCTCATAATTTGAATCATAGGCATAATGGAACACTGGCCATTCCCCTGTCACAGTGTCCAGAAGAAAAATAGTGGCTCTATGCAAAGTGAGATTCCCCCTACGTTGGGGTGATGGGCCAACCTGTGGCTGGTTAACCTATCTTTAAGAGCTGTTTTGCGCTGCCAGAGAGGCACAGAGTATCTCTAATGCACCAGAAGTGGAGAATCATGCCCACTGTATCCAAAATAAAGGATGATGTTTTATTTCCAAAGGTTTGTAGGGAGGAGGAAATGAAACCAAAGCCTGCATTCTTTGAGTGATGGTCCCTATTATGTATCCCAATTTTTGGTGCGCATGCATGCCATGCGCCGGAGACCATAGGTTTTCGTAGCAGTGTCCATTGACCTGTTCATGTGTAACCTTGTGCTCACAGCCAAGGTTATGATAAGCCATACGGGTTGACGCCTCTCCAGTTCCCTCTTACTGGCACATGGCTGGAGTTAGAACCTCTGTTCCTCTGCAATCTTAGTGTTTACACTGAGAGCTTTTAATCTACCTTCTATATAGTTCTTCTTTGTTGGTTTTTTTTGTAGTGTAGATAGTTTTACATAATTCTGATAGTTACTTAGTGATAGTTTTCCCTGGTTGGAGTCTGACCTTGACCACCACCACCTCCTCCCGTGGACTATGCCTTCCAATCCTGGGTTTAAGAACTGTTTCCTGCCCTTGCTCATTCTCCATGAATGACTAGCACCAGCACTGTCTCTACTGCCTCAGGGAAGCCCATATCGCTGTTTGCTTTTCCCGCCGCAGAGCTGGGAGGTGTGACAATTTCACCTCAGAAAGCACCTCAGGGAGGAAGCTACAGCAGACGGCTGTGGACACTGCCGTGTGTTGTACTGTACTACAAGCTGCGTTTCCTCCTGCATCCATGTATCCACCTCCACACTGATTACTGCTCACTGCTCTCCCATGATTGGAATACATACAAGGACCATCAGTTGAAGAAGAGGCGGTTACTTAGCTGAAACTGGAGGTTCGAGATGTGTGGTCCCTATTTGTATTCCAATAACTGCCCTCCATCCCCTCTGCTGTGGACTAACGTTATCAGCGGTAAA
Organism: Mauremys reevesii; assembly: GCF_016161935.1. Taxonomy (NCBI): domain Eukaryota; kingdom Metazoa; phylum Chordata; order Testudines; family Geoemydidae; genus Mauremys; species Mauremys reevesii. Next base: position 272,105,208 of record NC_052623.1, on the reverse strand, counting down.
AGGGTCGCTGGAGGGGCATCAATCCGCACAGCCTGTTATAACCTTGGCTGGGAGCACAAGGAGACACATGACATGTGTGGGTCAACAGACACTGCTACAAAAACCCTCTGGCGTATAGCCTGCACGTACATCCATGATTGGAATACGAATAGGGACCACACATAAAAAGTTCTCGAAGAACTTCCAGTTACAGGTAAGTAACCTCCTCTTATTCATTAACTCATCCAGCCAGCATGAACTTGCAGCACTTACAAACTAGCCAGCAAGCCAACTGTTCAAGTCTGCTTTGAAAGTGTGAACAAAGAAATCCTTTTAAATGAACTGCCGTTGTGTACCCATGGTATTGATCAGAGAGCTTTGAGAAAGTTTGTTGTGTTTTAACGTCCCATCCGTAGAACCTAAAGCAGCAGTTTATTTGAAATTTTTTAAGATGCACTAAGATCCTTCTCCCAGTTTTCAAAATAGCTTTATTCTTTCTGCTTAGTCACCCTCTTGCAAGCTTGAAACTGACATTTTCCCATATTGTTCTCAGTGATTTATTCTGATGTATGCATTCTGGTTGTAGTGTAACACTGGGAGTGCTGGGGCTGTATGGGTTTTTTTGCTTAGTTTTACCGTATGGCTTTTACCGCTTCCATCTGATGCTGTAATCTCCTCAGATGTAAACCAAAGTGGTCGTACCTGATCAGAACTTGCGATAGAAACTTCCAAAGAGGAGACCCAGCAACTCATTTTTGGGAGACTGTGTGATCTAGTGGATAAAACACTTAAACTGGGATATGGAAGACCTGTGTTCCATTTCCAGTAGCTTCCTGGGTAGGCCTGATACCTCCTTTTGTAAATTGCTTTGAGATCTACAGATGAAAAGCATTTATATGGGAGCAAAATGCAGTTACTAATTTTTATTAAAGAATACCCAGGCTTCTGTAAATAAAAGGTATTCATGATTTAGTGAATGGTATTCTTCCCACTGAGCTGTTACTGTACCAATAGCACAGTATCCTGTTGTGAGGTGCTGGGTTTCTGTCAAAATGTCATCTTTAGAATGAGATGTAAAATAGAACACTTGACCTCACTCATCGCCGTTAAAGATTCCATGCTACTTTTGGAAGTGTAGGAACAATAGCTCTGGTTATTTGGCCAAATTCCAATTAGGGTAATTATATTCTGCCTACCTAAACCAAAAATTAGTCCTACAGTTACACCTAGAAAGATTCTTTACTTTCTGTTAAACAACTGCAGCATTTTACAACATATGACTTGTGGGGATGGGTATATATGCTATCTGTCAAGCAGCGATACACTTTTTAAAACATGCTGTTTATTGCACCATATACAACATCATATAACTCCAACTAATCAAAGCATGTATTATGTATGTGTACAGGATGTACACAAAGTATTAAAGGCTTCAGTTCTCTGATACATGCACTTATGTTAAAGTACAATGCAAGTAAAAATACACATAATCTACTGAAATGCACATGAAGCAGACAGGAGCTTGATTATTAAGGTTTTCTCTACAGATCTACAGAAAGTAAACTGACACTCCATTTATCTGTCTCAGAAGGTTAAGGAGCTGATTGAGTTGACTGTTAGAATATGAACCTGTGGTTCCTGGAAGAATAGGTATTTCATACTTGATGCTTTCTCCATTAAGCTATTACCTGCTGAAGGCTGGAAGTTTTATTTCTGTGGAATGTCTTTTCCAATTAATGGAACATCCAGCCACATTGCATAACTACATTGGCTTGATTTTTTTACCCTAAAATGTAAAATTGTAAATTATGACCATTTGAATGTCAGCATAGTTACTGCAACCTTCTCTCCAGCTTGTCAGTCTTGGATATCTTCCTGTTCCAGTTAATCTAAAATGCAGTTTCCTTTTCCTGACCCTCTCTTGCGTCTCAGATTTCTGCATTTTCCTGCTATAGTTCCTGCTATTTTCCTGTATGAAGTTCAAGCGTCTCTTCACCTTTATGGTTTCAATAATTTCACCCTGGTCATTTTTTTTTGCCTTCATCTCCTTCCACTACCTTCTTTGCTGCTTTCTGCACCACCTGATAGGTCTGAAATACCCTTCCCATTAATAAACAATAATTTCCCCTCAACTTCTGTATGAAGAAAGTACTAAAGCCAAAATATATTGTATGAAACATTTGAGCTTCGTAGCCAAGCCTTAACTGTGTCTCCTCCCCTGTCTTGTTTTCACTTGTGCCTTTAGTTGATGAGCCCTTTGGGTAGAGGCATGTTATGTTTGGCAGTGACTCATTTACAGCAATATTTAAAGGATGAACACAACTAGGTTTCAGAATAATAATGTGGATCACATTTTGCTGTGGTGGTGGTTCAATTTGTCTGTAGATTCAGGACAGCATTGCCGTTCACATTGGGAAGGTTTTCTTCACAATGAGGGAAGCTAGTAACTTGTTTTAAATGGAAGTTTATATTTTATAATTCCCACACACCCCAAAAAAAGAACCAAAAAAACACCCAGCAATGAGTGATACCGTTGACAGTGGTTCATGTGTAGTAAGATGAGGTCCTGAAACATAAATTCTTACCAGAGGCCCAGTATGAGGCCTAAGGCCTGAACTAAAGCAATGGTCAAGATTTTGCTACATAAAGCAAAGTTAAGCTGTGAGCCAGAGGCAGGCCCTGCTCACAGAAGCTGGCAAGGAAAGGGCTGATGCTGGAAAAAGAGATATACCTAAAAGGTACTGGACACCAGATATCAGAACGTTCGCATACTTGTACATTCCACACAGATAACAAGGAACAAGCTCACCCATCCCAATGACAGGGTAATATGATAGTTGTTTTGTTCGAACCAATGTGTACAAGGTGAGAGGCGGCACCTTACTTTGTAGTGTGGTTGTACCTTGCTATGTAGAGGGGTTGCATCTCAATACGTCAGGAGTGATGTGTAACTTGTTTGTACCTGTGTATAAGAATGCACCCCTGAGTGGATATCTTTGTCTGGCCTAGGGGGCAGTGGAAGGTCCCGCCACTGACTGAGCCAGTCCATTGTCAGGGAGCACATATGTACTAGCTAGCAGCACCTTGTATATCTAATCCGGGGAGCTGGAGACTGTTTCTCTCTTCGACAATAAACCTGGCCCGGGTGCCTTCGTACCTTACTAGAGTCTGTGGTCCTTGGGGGTTCTCTTGGGGTCTGCTGTGTCAGCTATCTGCGCAGAGCCGGGGCAGCACACAGAGAGAACACACACGCAGCGGACTGATAGCAACGTTGAAGAGAGCAGAGCACCACATCGGTAGCGTCTGACGACATCATGCACCTTCATACCTTATGGGTGTGATTGTTCTGATTATTTTAACTTCTCCAGATAAAGTATGGAGGCTTTGTCTCCTTTGTCCACCGAGCTCTTGTTGAGAATATCAAAGTTTTCTTGTATGACCAATCTGAGATCAAGTGGGGAAAAAAGCAATGTAATTGTCTTGAATTCTGTCCTTAGTGGTCCATGTTACATACACAATCCTGTACTGATCCATCGGATCAGACAAGGTGTTTGATTGACAAAGGTAATAAGTAACTTAGACTTCTGAACGGTATTTGACTTGATATCACATGACATTCTGATTTTAAAAAAATTAGCACTATACAAAATCAATCCCATACATATTTAGTGGATTAATAACATGTTAACTGGTGGCTCTCAAAGGAATTGAAAATGGGGAATTGGAGTCCAATAGCAATAATTCTAGTGGAGTCCCATAGGAATCTGTTTTGGTCCAATACTATGCACAAGAACGTAAGAATGGTCATACTGGGTCAGATTAGTGGTACATATAGCCCAGTGGACAGTGCCAGGTGCTTCAGAGGGAGTGAACAGGACAGGGCAATATTAGTGATCCATCCCATTGTCTAGTCCTAGCTTCTAGCAGCCAGAGGTTTAGGGACACCCAGAGAATGGGGTTGTGTCCCTGACCATCTTGGCTAGAAGCCATTGATGGCCCTATCCTCCATAAGCTTACATAATCATGTGTTTTGTTTTGTTTTTAACCCAGTTTTACTTTTGGCTTTCACAACATCCCCTGTCAGAGTTCCACAGGTTGACTTGTGTTGTGTGAAGAAGTACTTCATTAGGTTTGTTTTAAATCTGCCACTTATTAATTTCATTGGGTGATGTAAGGGGTAAATAACACTTTCTCCACACAATTCATGATTTTATAGATCTCTATCATATTCCCCTTCAGTTATCTCTTTTTCCAAACTGACCAGTCCCCCAGTCTTTTTAATCTTGACTTACATGGAAGCTGTTCCATACTCCTAATCATTTTTGTTGTCCTTTTCTGTATTTTTTCCAATTCTAATATATCTTTTTTTTAGGATGGGATGACCAGAACTGCACAGAGTATTCAAGGAGTTTGCATACCAAGGATTTATATAATAGCATTGATATTTTCTGTCTTATTATCTGTTCCTTTCCTAATGGTTCCTAACGTTCTGTTAACGTTTTTGACTGTCGCTGTATATTGAGCAGATGTTTTCAAAGAACTAGCCACAATGACTCCAAGATCTTTCTTGAGTGTTGACAACTAATTTAGATCCCATCATGTTGTATGTTTAGTTGGAATTGTTTTCCAGTGTGCATTATTTTGCATCTATCAGCATTGAATTTCATCTGCCATGTTTTTGCCCAGTCACCCAGTTTTGTGAGATCCCTTTGTAACTCTTTGCAGTCTGCTTTGGATTTAACTATCTTGAGTAAGTTTTCAATATCTTTATCAGTGATCTGGAAGAAAACTTCATTGTTGGTAAAGTTTGTAAATGACACTAAAATCAGTGGAGCAGTAAATAATGGGGACAGGTTAGTTCTTTAGAGCAATGTGGATTGCATGGTAAGCTGGGCTCACTCAAACATGTGTTTGCAGCTAAATCCATGCAGGAACAAAGAATATAGGTCACACTTACAGGATGGGAAAATGTATTTTGGGCAACTGTGACTTCAGGGTCATGATGGATAACCAACTGAATGTGAGCTCACAATGCAATGCAGCTACTTAGAAAGCAAAGGCAATCCTTGGCTGTATACGCAGGGGAATATTGAGTAGAGTAGGAAGAGATGTCTGGCATTAGTGAGACCATTACTGGAGTACTGTGTTCAGTTCCGTGTCCATGCTTCAAAAAAGGCAAATTGGAAATGATTCAGAAAAGAGCTACAAGAACAATTCAAGGTCTGGAAAATCTGTTTTATGGTGGGACATTAATGATCAGTCTATTTAGCTTATCCAAGAGACCGTTGGATCCGGATAACTTGATCACTGTCTAGCTATCTTCCTGGGGAGAAGATTTCTGTCAGTCATAGGCTTTTTAATCTAGCAGACAAGGCATAAAAAGATCAAATGGCTGGAAGCTGTAGCTCGACAAATTCAGATTTTAAGTGAGGCACAAAATTTTAAGTCAGAGTAATTAGCCATTGGTCAATTCTCTGTTGCTTGAAGTAACTAAATCAAGACAGAATATCATTCTGAAAGATGCTGTGGCCGAACCAGAAGTTATAGGTTTGATGCAGGAATCAGTCGGTGAAATGTTATGGCCTGTGTTGTGCAGGATGTCAGCACAGATCAAAAAATATGGTCTTTATGACCATAAAATCTATGACAATGGTGGTGTTGGCACCTAGCAGCCATGTTTGAAAAGTACTTTTTCTTCTTTGAGTTGTTGCTCAAGTCCCTTCCATTTTAGGTGTGTGTGCACCTTTGCTGGAAAGTTTTCTGTTAACGGTATCCATTCGGCCACTCTAGTGCCCTCTGGAGCTGCACGCTTATGCGCTGGTATAAGGGGTGCTGCTGGCCCAGCACCCTCGCAGTTTCTTCTTACCACCCGTGGTGGTCGTTGGAACAATCCTTCTTACTTCAGAAAGGCTTCTTCCTAGTGGTTTTCAGACTTTTTCTACATTTGTGGTTGTCATAGTGTAGTGTGTATAGTTTCAAGCAGTTTTAGTGTATATATTTAGCGTGAATAGTTAGTTCCTAGCGTAGAGGGACTTCTTAGCCCCAGGGGCTGGGCCTGCCCCAATCCCCAGGCTTCAAGCCTTGTGCCTCTTGTGGCAAGCCTATGTCCGTGAGTGACCTGCACTCTAGCTGCTTAAAGTGCCTGGGCAACACTCGCGTGAAGGACAGGTACCAGATCTGTTGGGACTTCAGATCCTACACCAAGAAAGAGGGGGACATCAGACTGAAGGCTATCCTCGTGGAAGCTGCCCTCAGACCTGTCTGAAAGCCAAGCTGCTCCGATTTGGTGCCGAGTACTTCGGCGTCAGTGTGAAGTGCTCCCCCAGCACTGAGGTCTTCCCGTCACCATTCTCCATCTCCAGTGCTGAGGAAGAAAAATAAGAAGCAGCACACTGAGAGGGCGCTTGTTGGTGCAGAAGAGAGGCAAGTGGCAAGAACAGAGTTTAGTGAGACCCATGCTGGGCCACTCTTCTACCCCCGGACCAACGCTGAGGGCATTGAGTCTGGTACAGGACCCTCCGTAGACACAAGGAAGCCACCATGGTGCTAACAGACTAATGGTACCATGGACCTCAGAGGCTTTTCAGGCGGCTAGGGACCTTCTCTCTCTTCTGGTTCCGCCAACCCCAGTGGGGCACCTACCAGCTCCAGTGTCTGGAAGCAGGAGGGAACAGGGTGTGTCAAACACCTTCCTGGCACTGGGTCCCCCAGCACTATCTAGGAGCAAGCCCTACCTGATCCCAGCCTCCCTATTTCTGGCATGTCACCAGTCCCCAGACCCCTGGCACCATATGGAGGCAGAAGTGGGTACCACGCCACCATTGTCGCCGAGAGAAGAATTCTCTTCGGAGTCCAAAGGGAACCTTATGTACTGCCGCAAGCCCACTATCTGTACACAGCCCACTCTCCACCAAGCTTCAGTGCCAATCATTCAAAGCTGAAGCTAGTCCAAAATAATGGCAGCCTGATTATTAAGTGGAGATAGCTTGTCCTACTGCTGCTTCATGAGCTGCTGTTGGTTTTGACCTTTTAAAGCTGTAAATGGCTTGGGTCTGAGTTACCAGAAGTCACCTCTTTCATTGTGCCTTGCAGCTGTAGGTAAGATCAGAGGCACTTGAGCTGGAACTCTCTCTGTATATGTCTTCAGTCTCGGAATGTTCTTCCCTGACCTTTACTCTGCCAGAGCCTGGATTTGTTTACTTTTGAATGTGCTGGAAAGCTCGTCTCCGTTTCTCAGACATTTCACAAGAAAACAGTTGGAAGAGATTAGTCATAAAGTTTAAGGTCAGAAGGGATCACCAGATGATCTAGCCTGACCTCCTATATATCACAGGCCACCAGCACTCACACACTAAAGCTAACAACCAAAATTAGACCAAGTATTACAGCCCACAGGAGACTGTGCCAGAGGCAGAGAATAGGAGGGACTGAGGTACACCAATGCCTAAGGCCTGTGCAATGGCAGGGAATTATCATATGACTTCTCTGTCTTTGCGGAACTGGTGATTATAATGAGCTGGACAGTTGCTGGTATTTAGATGGCAGGCTAATTAATGCATTTTGGAGGGTCTTGAAACCTGAATATTCTTTGCTTTTCTTGCTTCCAACCTGGAGATGATATTAACACAAATGCAATTTGGATATCAAATGATATGCAGAGATTATATTTTTTTCTGAGCAAGGTTGTTTTTCTCCTGCCTTCCTTCTGAAATTCTCATTTAGTGTGATTATGGCCACTTATTTGCAGTGCCATGTAGCTCTTGAAATTGAGCCATTTTTAAATAGAGTTGTGGCTTTCAAGACTCCTTATTGTAAACATCTTGTTATGAAATCAAAAAGCTACTAGTGTACTCAATGTTTTCAAAGTATATGTTTTGAAGGGGAAGAGGTTCCGTGCCTCCAAAAATTTCAGCGCTACTCTTATTAAATTAAAAATAATGCAAAAAATTAATGGGAAATTTCTTCTTTAGAGCTCTGATTACTCTCCTCGTGTACAACCAACAAAGAAATGGTGTTATGCCTAGACTGAAGGCAATCACATGGAGTGACCAGATGTCCTGATTTTATAGTACAGTCCTGATTTTTGGGGGCTTTTTCTTATATAGGCACCTATCTTCCCCCCCCCGGGCGCCCCATTCCGATTTTTCACACTTGCCCTCTGGTCACCCTACAATCACAAGAGATGAACAAGAATGTCATTATGCCTGAATCTTATAAAAGTGAAAGCTGTGCTTATGTAATAAGCCAGCAATGTGAAGAAAAAATCAAACATTGATAGCAGATACTTCTAAGGAGTTAAGCTTGGTATTTTAAGGAACACCAGATATAACAAAAACATTTCAGTTATTTAAATTTTGTTAACTTTTTGTTCTTGGTTTTATCCCAGTAGGGCTTTGATTGTAAATTCCTCAGATCAGGAACTGATTTTTTTTTCTCTGTTTGTACAGCACGTAGCACAATGGGGTCCTGGTCCAAGACTAGGGCTTCTAGGTGCTACAGCAATACTTTTTAAAAAAATGTTATTATTTGTAACCCTTGTCTCTGTACAGTCAACAGCAGGAGCATCGTTACTGGCAAATGCCTCACCTCTGACTCTTATGACATCACCCCTGTCTGTAACCAATCAGAATGTGACGTCTGCACCATTGACTCCTTTTGGGATGCTGGGTGGCCTTGTTCCTGTGACCGTACCCTTCCAATTTCCCTTGGAGCTGCTTGGCTTTGGGACGGACACAGCTGGAGTAACAACCACCTCGGGATCTACCTCAGCGGCTTTCCACCACAGCCTAGCTCAGAGTAAGTGAAGCTAGTTATTCACACCGCAATCTAATTCAGCGGTAACTGCATCCTTCCTTACTTCACCACTTGCGAACTCAAATTGGGAAGGAAGTGATGGAAACACCATTGCCTGAGTTCCTTTAAAGTTGGACTGGGCAAAGTACAGTGTTATAATGTGTTATATAAGAAGTCTCTAGTTGTGTATGATTCTAAAAATTAGTCACAATTTTCTTCAAGAAGATGACCAGCACTAACATGTTCATAGTATACAGTAGGATTTGAACTTGCTTTTTGTATTCATTTGTCCCACCTTTTTAGAAGAGAGAACACAGTTTTATTAGAGCAGTTTCTGTGCTATAAGTTTTACAGAGCAATGAATCAAAAGACTGGTAATGCAGAGACACTTGGTCAAGGTCACAGCCATGCTCCCCTCAGTAGCAGCTCACACAGAGCCTCTGATACTAGAACCATTTTTAACTGCAGAGGGGAATATTGACCAGGACAGGATTGATTATCTCCTAGTGTAGAAAAAGCCTTTAGATTTTCCACTTGGGATTATTACTGGAGGCAATAGGACCTTTCTGTTTACTGAAATAGTCCGAAGGATTGCATTTCTAACATGCCCCCTGCTCGGTACTGAATAAAACACATGGCTGAATGGACCAACTGTTGGTGATGTTAACCCATTGGGCCCTTTATCCCACATGTGATAGCGCTATCATGTAATTTTTGATCTCTCATTTAAGGTTTGGGGTATGGCTTCAAACAAGTAATGGGAATGTGCTGATGTGCATCTACTTATTTATGTAGCGCCCATCAATATAGGTCTGAAAATAAGAGGCTGCTTTTTTTAAACATCACTGCCTTCTTGTATACATTGGATGTGAATTCCTGCTCCCCCCACCCCCAATCTTTTCATTTCATTCAGATTTACTGAAAGGTTTGCAGCCAGGTGCCCAGCATGCAGCGACGCTGTCTCATTCACCTCTGCCTGCTCACTTGCAGCAAGCTTACACAGGTAAGGAAATCCTTTCCCCTCCTTCATTTCTCAGAAGTTAAAAACCTAAAGGCCAAATTTATCTTTTTGGCCTGAGAATTTATCTGGGCTTCAGCTTCCTTGCTGGGGACCAGATTGATGATGATCTGAAGATAACAAAGACAACAAAGGAAGTGGCTGGAATGTTCTCAGGCTGCAGTAATGGCAAATGGTGCACATGCTATTGCAGTTTTATATTTGGAAGTGGAATGGTGAGTCTTTCATGCATAAATTGTCACTACCATTGCCTCAAAAGGTAAAAAATCTTGGAGGTAGTGAACTTTCTTGCACTGGAAGCTAGAGGCCTAAGATTGCAATGAAATAAAATTAATACCCAGTAAATAATTATTTTATTGGTTACAAGATGAATGAGGGACTTATTTGTGGAGCTAGTCTTCCCCTTTGGAGGTGACACTGAACTTCCAGTTACCGGCTTCTTGATTTTTCTTTAATTCCTTTGTATGTATACAACACCTCCTACTTTAAATAGGACGAGCAGATTGAAAACTCTTGACAGATTAGCTCAGATAAATATTGTCCCTTCTGAGAGGATTAGTTTATTGATTTTTTTTTAAGGCAGTGTGGTCTAGAGCAGCGGTTCTCAAACTGTGGGTCGCGACCCCATTTTAATGGGATTGCCAGGGCTGGCGTTAGACTTGCTGGGGCTCAAGGTCTAACCCCGAGCCCCACCTCCTGGGGCTTTGGCTTTGGCTTCAACCCTGGGCAGCAGGGCTCAGGTTACTGACACCCAACCCAGGACTGAAGCCCTTCGGCTTTGGCCCTCCCGCCCATGACAGTGGGGCTCGAGTGGGCTCAGGCTTCAGTACCCCTTCCTGGGGTCATGTAGTAATTTTTTGTCAGAAGGGGGTCGTTGCAATAAAGTTTGAGCACTCCCGTCTAAAGCAGTGGCTCTCCATTTTTTTTGGGACCATGTGACAGGGTGCTGGGCAGGAACTGCTGAGCCAGCCCTCTGTCATGCCAGCTCCAATTAAGGGAGGTAAATTGGAACTGGCTAGAGAAACCTGTGCCTGATTGGCAAAGGGGAAACAGCTGCCAGTCTATTAGCCTGTGGCTATATACAGGCCCAGAGGAAGGAAGGAAGAGGGGAAGCCAGAGAGGGGTAGCTCTTCCCTTGTGGGTGCTGAGGCTCAGGAGTCCTCAAGGCTGAAAACCCCAAGTGGTATAGGATGAGAAGGTGGTGGGATTGCATAAACTGCACCGGTGATTGCTAAACCTAAGGGTCTCTGAGTGTTTTTTGGATCAGAGAAGAGGCAGGACTAAGGGGGACCCTGCTTCGCCCTGTTACAGTCCACGAGCTCAGTATGGCTGAAAAATAGTTCCACAGTTGTAAAGGATTATGCAATTTAGGACATGGAATTTTCTTGGCTACTTCATGAGTTGTGGCCCAAACAGGGAGTGGGGGTCTGAAGTGGGCTGAGTGGAGCTGGCGGGGTTCTTTACTCCACCCACACAATGCTCAGCTCCACGGGTTTTAGGAAGTGCTGTTTCAAGAGCCTGTGAAAACAATTCAACCTTTCTTACTCAACTGTTTGCAATAAGTTCCATAGGTTGATTTTTATATGCTTTATTGCAAAAAGTGCTAGAGACCTGAGGTTTAGATTTAGCACTCTCCCAAACAACAATTTAGCTGTTACTTCAAGAAAGAATAGTGTTTTCTGCTGAATGTTAAGCATCAACAATTATAGTGCAAATTAAATAAGCTGGTAAGAAGATAATGAGGGAATCCTCCACCCCATGAAGACAACACATTTTAGTAGTGTTTGAGTTTGGCATTCCCACTTAAAATTTATTTTTAAAAAACAAACAGAAGCCGCCCACATCCTGTAGACAGCTTATCAGTCATTCACAGCCTTTGGTGCAAACAAGTATGTTCATTTACTGCATGTCACAGTTGTGCACTCTCACTAGCTGCTGGAATTCACCTGTTCAGGACAACCAACAGGAATGCAGTTCAGTATTCTGCAGTGCAGGTTGCTTTATTCATAGTGTAACTCACATAATCACAAGAGAACTTTATATCTGTTTTTTTGTTCCTCTTCTTTCCCCCTTCAACCTACACCCCCAAATTCCAGATGGAGGCCAAAGTAAAGGGGACACTAAGTTACAGCGGAAAACCCAGTGACTTCTGGATGAGCACGGGAGCATGAAGCGGTTCTGATTGGCTGATGGAATCTGCCCGGTTGGGAAAGTGCTTACATGGTCACAGGGCTGCTGTTTCTGTCAATGTTTACATACTCTGATCCCAAGCACTGTGGTGAGAGGAAAGAAGAAAAAGAAAATACTTGATCAAATAGAGGAGGAAAAGGAGGAAAGGCTTTCATGCAGATTGATCAGAGTTTGAGCTTACCTAAAGAAACTCAGCCTTTTAAAATCTGTTCTGACTGGCAAGTTTCATTTGTCAAACCCACAGTGGCACAATGTTTACTTTCTGGGTAATGCCTAATGATAAGGAGGAAGCATGAAGAGAGATGGAGTAAATTTCTCCATCTGTCCTGGGAGGTAGGAAGCCATCCACTTTAACAACTTGAAGGTCCCTGCAAAAGAATATGAATGGGCCCTGAGTGTATCCTATGGTCGTGGACCATATGTAGTGCAGACCAGAGATGGTCTCTGCTTGGGCACTCTGTGGCATAAATAAGAATAAACTTTCCACAGATAGTTTCTGATACAGACATTTGTCCAACATTACCTCTTTGGAAAAGCCTAATGAATACAGGCCCTGCTGGGTTTTGTGGGTCCTGTGGCTAAAGCAGTCTCATTACTCCCCAGGCAGAGCTCTCTTTCAAAGAGAGAATTCTGTTGGAGAGGCAGGAGAAGAGTAAAGAGGAGTTTCCATTAGTCTCTACTCCCAAGTTAATTTTAGCATAGAGTGATTGGTATTTAAAGAAAAAAAATCTTTTTTTTTTTTTACATAAAATGGAATCTAAATTTTGTTTCAGATCAGACAGCATTCTTATCTCCCCACACCTAATTTTTTTTTTTTTTTTGGAAGATGAACACTATGGTTTTCCACCGTTAAACTTGCTTCATTTCTTCAATTGGTTCTCCTTGTGTATCTCTGCTATTTACAGTGTAGAATCTACATCCTTCATAAAACACAAGGGCACTTCCTCATCCCTGCTGGATCCGTTCCCTCTTCCATCCAACTACTTTCAAAAGCTAGACATAGTAGTGAACCCTTCAGCTAAGGAGAGCTGGATGAGGCCTACTTCAGAGCCAAGTTATACTGCTTCAAGCATTAGCCAAAGAGGAATCATTCAGAAGTGACCTGGGGTGCCTTTTCTCCTCCTGGGGCTGAATGTGTTGTCTCTTTAGCATTGCCGGCCCCTGCTGGCCTGGGGTACTCATGACCTCAACTCTGCCCTGGATGGTAATACAAAACAGCAAGGCTGGCTTTCATTTTTGGATAGCAATATATCAGGTAGTCCATTTATATGTTTAGGAAACATTTAGCACACATTGCACTTTTGACAATAGGACAGAAGAGGTTCTTACATTAAAACTTTATTGTTGAGTCCCATCTTTCTTTAAGTGGAAAGAGAAGCATGGCAGAAATTGCAACATAAAAGTAAGAAAGTATGGGATCTTCTGATCTGGAATATCACAATTTCTGATTTGAGGCCCTTTCTCTTGCAAACCCAGTATATCCCTGTGATCAAAGATACTGGAATTCTAGTCTGTCTTGAACTTTCCAGTAGTTCTGATCTGAGATTGTACTTATGACTGATGGTCACCTCACACCTTCCAAGTACAAACTTTGACCTCTGGCTATTAAATCTCTAGTGTTTTTGCTAAACCAACTTTTAGCTTTCCATTTTCTTTGACATGTGAACTATTTTTCTTAAGAACAGACAACAATTCTTTTTTCTATTTAGATCTCTTTAATTTTATATATATAAATTATATAAAAACATGAATTTAAAATAATATATATTGTATATATCATATAAATATAAATAAATGTTGGGTTGAGCCCAGCAATAAAGGATTTTGCACAAGGAATTTCTGTAAATGACAGATTGAACCAAAATAAGATCCATTAGGTTTTGAATTTCACCCCATGGCACTAGGCAAATTGTGTTTTTTCTGCTTATGTAAATGTTCTGTAGGTGGCATGTTGGCTAGACAAAATTACAACTCTTAGCATCAAGGTTAATTTCAAAAAGGGTGTATATATTCATACAGACCCTGGCATTCCTACTCAGATGAAAATTCTCCAAGGCATAAGATTCCATTAACTATTCAGAGGGTAGCATCCAAGTTTTGCTTTTGTGTGATCTTTTACCCCAGGAAGGGAGGAAGGAAGCAGATTCTGTGAAGCCAGAATTCTTTGACCTATGCCAAACATACCCCACACTTCTAATAATGCATGTAGCTGAGGGGGTGAAGTGGAGGGCCACCCAGCAGCAATATGTGGAAAAGACCCCCACCCCAAGAGAACTCTGCCCTCTTCTATACTTCCTCCCTCAAGGTGTCTCACACACATTGCCATCCTTTACTTTCATACTTTTTTTTTTTAAGTGAAATTCTAGATCTAGTGACAGGTACACAATTGACAGTCCTGGAGATTGGAGCCCTTTATCCGTACAGCACAGACAGTGACAGCACAAGTTTCCTTCTCCCCAACCCGCAAGTGTGCCTCATTTGCAAGGTATATCTCTAGGATTGAGAGGGGAGTTCAGTCTCCACAGCCCATTCAATCGTTGGCCTGTTTTCTGAGAATGGTAACAAGAAGGCATATTAGTACTAGTTTTGGAAATAGTTGTATGATGTGAAACTTCACTGAGGTCACAAACTCACTTCATATAGGCCAGTGAAACAGTTCTTGGAGTATAACTATTTCTAGTCACTACCAGCCTCGTGGGCCACTTTGGAATCAGTTGACCCAAAGGAGAAAGATTCTGTATTCCAACTCCTTTTCTATTCTCCACTTCCTCAACCCGGAAAAGCCAGGTCAAAAGATAACTATAGAGTAATTCCCAGGATTGCAGAACCAGGGAGCATGTGAAGGATATCTGCAACATCCCAATGCAAAATTAGACTAATACACTTTATTACTCCTTGCACAGCAACTTATTGTTTAAGCTGTTTTTCAAGAGTTACTACTTTTTAAGGGCCTTTGGTAATGTATATAAGCTGCTGTACATACTAAATAACCCTCAGTATTCACAAGCAATAAGAGCCAGTTGAGCTGTCTTTCTGGGCAGCTGACCTTCATTTGGGGATTGTCTGTGAGCTGAAGTATCAAGCTCACTCTGAACCTCAAATAATTCAAGCAATAATTTCAAACACAGGTTTTAGATGCTAAAAACCCTTTGAGTAATGCCTTCTGCTACATGTTCCAAAGCTCCAAAAGGCATAGGTAGCAATTTTAAATCCTCTGAGAACTTTGCAAAGAATAGAGAAAGGAACTAGGTTAGGTGAACCACAAGCTGCAAAGTTTCTAATCATTTGGATCATTATTTCTGTGTTCTCCACCTCCCCAAGATAGATGTTGATGGCCTAAATTGTTATTTTTTGCCCATCATTCTCTATTAGGTTGCTGTTAAAATGCATTAGTAATATTGAGCCACCAAGTCATGAGTGGATGCTGTGGGTTTAACATCTGTTTTCAGCTAATCAGAAGTGACTTTTAATTACCTGGGTTCTGGTTTTTGTTTGAATCCTGTCAAGGCTGTTTGGTGCATAGATTTTGGGTGAAGCAGGCACACAGGGTCTTGTTCCTTTCCCCCACTCCAACTGCCTGACACTTCCTCCACACTCCTCCTCCACTTGGTCTAGGACACTTGAGGACATGAAAGCAGAGAAATCCCGCAACTCTCCCAAGCTGCCATCAGTTGTGCAAACCATAACCTTCTGGGGGTTGTCTCTTAGGACTCCAACTAACTTTATCACATTTGCTGCTACATTTGTAAAATGAACTTTTGGCTGTATTTATTAGCGAATTTTAATCTAGTTTACAGTTCGTTTTTGGAGTAGTTTTTGCCCACAGATGGATTAGGCGTGATGGGGTGTTTGATTTTTTTTGAGTGCATTGTTAAAGGCACAGTGATTCCTCTTCGATTATTTTAGTTTTGGACTTTCTTTGAAGATTGAATTGCAGGAAAAAGCAAAACCTGCAGTCAAGCAAAGCTCTGGAAGGCTTACACCCCGGACTCCAGCTTCCCATTTTTTGCTGAGATGGGGATCACAGTAGGGACACTTGCTGTTTTGTTTTCTTAAAATGAACCAGAAGGTAAATGTGGTAGGTAAATGACTGGTTAATTAACACTTTATGCAATTTTAATTTTATAGAAGTTTAAAAATAAAAGTTGGTAGATTCTGATTGGTCCTAGCTCTGGTGAAATGGCTGTTACCCCTCCATGACTTACTTGATTCAGGCCTTTGTCCTTTGTTTAAGTGCCTTTTCTTTATTTTATTTCCCCCTCTCCCTTCCTTTAAACTGTTCTCAGAGATCCTAAAGTGCTGGGAGGCATTTGGGAGAAAAATCTTAAACTTGCCAAGATGACTTTATGCTGTTATACTATTTTCCCTTTTGTAAAAAGTGTGGTGTGTGTGTGTGTGTGTGTGTGTGTGTATAATAAGTTATAGCTGCTGTACCATGGCATTCATTCTGTATGTTCTCTCTCACACACAAAACAGTATTCCTAAGAATTCTGTTTTACTTCTGAAAGGTGGACATTTGGGCACAGATGACAGTATAGTAAGCTGTGTGTGAGAGACACAGAGGAGTTGGTTAGTGGGAAAGGAATTTGATGCATTTCCCTTTGGAGATCTGTTTGAATCTTGTTTAGGTCGCAAATGAGATTAGTTTGGTAATCTCAGTCTTTCTACCTGTAAGTATTAGACTGTCTCTCATAACCACTCCTAGAGTTTGGCACAATTCCCCACAACTGATAGCCCTTTTAGTAGAGGAGACAGCTAAAATACTAGGTTGAAACAAGTCTGAATTGAGATGTATTACAGGGAAGCTTTCATGGTGCTATCCACGTCTGCCCGACAATAGTCATTCTATCACTCTCTAGCTTAAATGAGTACTTAAATTCACCAAAGTTGTGCCACTTTCTCCCATACAATAGAAGAATGGAGTGCGCTTCCTTATATTGTTCTCAGCAAATTAGTCTCAGTAAAACCTTGCTATAATCCACAAGCTGCTTAAATCACACACCAGAAAAAGTGCATTTTTCCAGCTCTCAAAGATTGGAGTGAGGTGTCTTCTTGTTGAGACTTCATTATTTATAGAAGATCTACTAATTAGCAGTATAAATAATTTACAATATATCTTAACTACAGTGATCAAACTAAATGAACGTATCTGTTTTATTTGTTAAATTTTGCTTGTTATATAATAAGCAATCTGCTAATAGGTGTCCAAGTGATTTAATGCAAATTAGTAAGGTTTTACTATATGCTGAAAATAATTGAACAAATGTCTAGCTTGCATTTCTATAAAAACTTTCAGAGAAATCAGTGTTGACTAGTCAAAATCAAAATCAAATGTTGACTAATGCTGAATGTTGCTCAACCTACAATAACAAACAGAAGTAAGCTATGGTGGTTCTGTGAGGTATTTCTGCTAGGTAGTGACAGGCTTGGTCTGGTTGCAATATGGAGGAGGAAAGAGTGGGCTTTCCCCTTCCAGAAACCAGATCAAGGTTTGAGAACTTCCCTCCCTAATTAGGAGCAGAGTTAATCTAGAAAGTAAGGTGGGCTGTCAAGTACCAGGGTTTGGTTTTGTGAGAGAAAATAGGGTATGACTGTAATTTTAGTTATTAACCTTACCCGAAAGCTTTTTTTAACCTGTTGAAAATCACGACTGTATCTATATAAATTAGTGATCCTATCAGCACAAAGCAACCCCAAAGCTGGTTTACCCAACTTTCCTGAGACCCAGCAATTTCTGGCTGTTAATTAACATAGCCCCTTGGGGCTATGGGTAGGTGAAGTAACTTAGAGAACCTATGAATCTGCTCCAAGGGACCAGCCTGGCGTGCAGCTGTCCCATGATTGGAGGGGGCAGAAACAAAGGTGTCCTCCAGCCATGTGTGCACGCCCTACCTGAGTTGTGCTGTGCTCTCCTTAGCTGAGGCAAAGGATGTCTGTCTACATTTTTAGTATCCAACATGTGATAACTGTAACTCTATAGAGCAACTCTTAGAATGAAAAAAAAAATTCCTACTTATTCCATCTTTCTAGAAATGAATTGCAACTTCTCCTTTTCTCTCATCACCCCCTTCTGGCTGTGAAGCAGTAAGCTGCTAATAAATTTGTAATACTAATGAAAGTGTCCAGTACAAGTGGGGTACACTACCTTTGGTTAACTTTGACAGTGTTCTTGACTGCCCAACAACAAAAGAGAGGATGTGAGAGAGGGAAAGAGCTCTGTTGTCCAACCAAAACAAGTTGGGAGACGCTACCAAGTTTAAGATAAACCAAATAGCTGATGACACCCACAGCTTATTTGGGACTGATTAGTTTCCACCTATGGGGGCGAAAAAACTGTTTTGTGTTCTCAGCTTTTTCCAGATAAGGCCTTAGTTTGATTAGTAGTCATGAATATCAACTATGCAGATAAGTATTCTTTACATGTTCCAGTGTTATGTACACTCCTCTCCCTGCCCCCATTAACAAATGTTAAACTTCTACCCAAAGAAACATGACGTAGTTTTTGAATGTCTGTACTTCAAAAAAAGTATTTTTTTCTAACAGGGAAAATGAACTTTGTATTCAAAAAGAAAAAAAAAAAGAAAAAACCCATTCTCTGGTGCAAACTCTAGTGTCACAAGTGTAATAAAATGGCTTTTGAAGGGAGACTAAAATCTCCAATTGGTGATAGGTTTGATTCTGAGAGCTTTTTAGATAGTTGCACAATATTCAGCTCTGCAGAACTGGACCAAGAAGCCACAGCAATCTGAAGTAATTCTGATGTATAGATTACACTTTTGGGTGGGTGAGGGATTGATTTCCTGTACCCTTCCTACCACTGAAATATAGGATTTAGTAAATGCAATGTTTAGTGAACTGACCCTTTCTAATTAAGGGGAGATTTTAGCTAGTCAGTGGCTGGATCTCTTATAGATGGAATCTCTTCTAAATAGAGGCTGCATTGGGATCCCCACTGCCTTCTCATCCACTGCGGTGTTGCACTTGTTACAGCAGAACAATCCAGCCTCAGAGGCAAGAGCTGTAATGAGTCTGTTTTAAAGTCAGTATTTCTATCTTGCTGTAGCAATTTGTGCAATTTTCTTGCATACATTCTCAAGGTTTAGACTGGGATTTGTTTCTCTCCAGAATATTTATTTAGGACTATTGATTTAAAGAAGTAAAATACATTACACAATTAATTATTCCTCTCTACTTCCCCCCAAAAAGTCTCTGCTGAGCATTGTTATATTTTAGCAGTTAAATTAGTCCCCTTTCTGTGTGATTTTTCTCCCTCTTCCAGCCTCCTTCCCCCAAGGGTTGGAGGTCAAATGCATTTTATGGTTAAATAATCCTTAGAATGCTGGCAATTTCTGGGCTCCCAGTCAAAGATGCTTACTATAGGAGGGTATCTGTTGCTCTAATTTAGAGAGAGAGAAAGCACTGTACTAGAACTCTTCCTTGTGAGCAGACATGGGCAAGTCCTTTTACCTCTGCCTAGAGAAGGGATTTGTTCAACAGCAGAGCTTCCAAGCTTAAAAGCTGCTTATTCTAATTGCAGCAAGAGTCCTCTCAGTGAAAGGGTTTAGGCTGCAGTATCCTGTTTGCTGTTTCATTAAAAAAATATATGAAAGAGTTAACCAGCTTAATTCTACTTGGCTGGCTGGTGCTCTTGAGAATGTAGATTATGTAAAGTGAGGGGCTGAGGGCCCTTTACCTGGGTACTTTCCTGACTGTCATTGCCAAGTTTAGGACAAAAAATTAGCAGGCGAGTGCTTATTGTGCCTCAACTAAACTTAAAAAGAAACTGTCAGTATACAGACTTTTGTGATCCTCCTTAATACCAAGAAAGGGAATGTACAATTCCTGTGTGATGGCAGACACATTTGAAGTGGGGATTCTGTGATTTATTTTTTTCTTCATTTTATTCCACACGAATTCACGTCTACTTGCTCCTTAATACCTGCTTACTTCAGAACATGGGGGGGAAAAGCCCTTGGCTTGGTGAAAGGAGAGCGAGCCCGTGTGCTTACCTGATGAACTCCCCTGTGAAATGCTTCCCCCATATGACAATAAGCATGTATAGCAGCCCTTGAGGAGAGGGGCCTGAATAACCAAATCCAGCTACTTATTGGTGACAGGTGCCAATTACTTTGGTTTTGTTTTTTTTACAAAGATGCGTTCCACTAACTTAAAGGGATACTGTATTTTTAAACAAGTGATTTTTTTTTTATTTCTCTCCTTATAAAACTGGACCTGAATACAAGTTTTGAGTTGATTTTTTTTTTGTAATAATCTCAGGACCTGAAAGATTGTAGCATTTAGTGTGTCTTAAAAATTATGTACTGTACCAGCCATGGATTTTGTAAATACACTTGTCTCCCTTTTTTCTATTTTAGTTTAAAAAAAAAAAAAGTGTATAAGGCTCTTTGCCAGAGAAACTGGTGCCTGCTTAATTTCCATCCTGAACTGGAGCAGGAAAATGGGGAAGCTGCTGCCACAAAAGTCTGCACCAGTTCCAAAATGTGTATGCTTGCTGATCAGTTTAATACATGCTAGCCATTTAACAGGGAAGCTAGTTTCCTGTGTGCATTCCCAACTGTGGCTGGCAGCGTGTTGGCCACCTGGGGGGAGGTTCCTGATAAAACTCTTCACCTTGATACTGTGATGTTTTCGCTTTCCTCCCAAATAATCAGGTTTATCATCCTGCATTTTGCAGGACAGGTTGAATTTTTTTTTTTTGACAGGTTGCATATCTGACATTCTGCAAGAAGAGCTGGTGGAACATAATTCCTTTCATCATGCTTTGGTCCCGCAGGATAAAATAGCAAAGAAGGCAGTGCTATCTCATAACCACATATGTGCACTCACTCTTGCAGATCTCAGTGTGGTAACTGAATCTACTGAACCTGCCTCACAGGTCCCAAACATGTTCTGTCCCTCCCTACTTTCACTATCCTAAATAAGGTGCTGAGATTTTTTGGCAATAGGCTTGCTCTGAGATTCCAAGTGTAGCTAGCAGACCTGTGTTCTAAAGTAAGAGCCTTATTCAATTGAGTGTAAATGTTTCCTGTCCTTAATTGGGACAGGGTTCTTTTTCATGAGTGTATTTTTCTTTTGTATGTGTCACGTGTCTGTGCTGTATTAAATAAAGAGGAATGTACATATTAGCACCGTGTATGTGGTTGTCAGAACTTTTCAGCATCACAAAGACAGGACCATTTATATCTATCTAAGTTTCTACTATCAACATCCACATCTCCCACCCAGGACCCTCCAACTCAGGAAGAGAGAAGAGAAAGAGAGAGAGGGCTGGGGGGGATACACACAACACATACACACAGCCAACCCAAATCAACATCACAGCACTGCAGCAACAGCCCCCAAGGCAGCGGAAAAAAAGAAAAAAAAGAAATACCTACGCGACCTTCAGGTTGATAGCAAAAAAATGGGCTATACCTGGAACCAGCTAGAGCGAATGGCCCAGGATAGAAGACTATGGAGATCTGTTGTTGGCGGCCCATACCCCGGTTGGGGTGACGGGCATGAATGAATGAAAGTTTCTACTGTAGTTGATAAATTACAGTTCCATCAGAGACCCAGGGTCAGGTAACATGATCAATCCCCCAGCGTTTGGGGAAGAACATACGTTGTTTCAGTCAGATGCCTCATCTTCAGGCTGCCAGCAGCAATAATGGGACAGAGCCTGAGAAAGATGCACAACTACATGGGTGATGGGAACTATTATTAAATAAACGTGTAAAGGCAGGGGTGCTAAACTACATCTTATCTTTCCCGTCCCACCCCCACAGCACAGCACCACCCCCCCGGAAACGGCTAGGGCTGACTCCGCCCACGGCGGTGGTGCTGGGTCAACAGGTCGTGTTCTCAACTTTGCTCCAGCCCCCTAGTTTGTATCTAGTCTGCTTGTTCTTGACACTGAAGAGCTCAGCATTAAATGGTGATTGGCCCATCAGTTTTAGTGCAACTGGCCTGCGACTGCAGAAGGGCGACTCTTAAATTAGCCGGGGACAATGTTGGGCCAGATTTGCTTGACCAATTAACCCCCAACCCCATGTGGCAGAAGCTGCTGACGGTGGACCAGAAAACTCAGTCCGCCCGGGGTCGGGGTGTGCTGGGGGAGCTGAGCAGCGGTACCTGCTCTACACCGGCACAGGGCGCCACTCGCTCCCCCTATGAGCCACCCAGCACGTGGCAGCCTAGCGCGGCGCCGAGTGGGGCCGGACATGATCTCAGGCCGCGGCAGTGAGCGACCGGTGATGGGCCTGGCGCGCGGCGGGGCCGCCCACTTTGCTCCGTGGCCTCTCCAGGTTCTAAGGCCACGCACCGCCCCCAGCGCCATCATCGCCCGACCGCCTTCGGGTAAAACTACACTTCCCAGGGTTCCGTAGGGGGAGAGCTGCCACTCCCATGACGTTGTGCGCTACGCTGGTGCGCAGACATGATAAGTCCCAGAAGGCTGTGCGCACAGCTTCCTGTGCGCAGTTGACAGGAGGGTGCTAATAGATGGGCCAATCAGTGTTCCTTAAGGGGGGGCGGGGATCACATGTAGGAAGAAATGAGCGAATGAAGAGCAGGCTTTTATGGTAGCCCCAGTGGCCTAATGGATAAGGCATTGGCCTCCTAAGCCAGGGATTGTGGGTTCGAGTCCCATCTGGGGTGAAGAGAGAATTTTTTTCCCCTTTCCCAAATTATTTATCCGTGGGACGCAAATTGCTCCTCAGTCGGATTTTACTCAGGACAGGTCTTTCCACACTGTGCTTTCAACTCGGGGGTGGACTGAAGTCACTGGGGGTGACTTGTGCCCAATATAGCCTTACGCAGAACTCTGAACACTTGAAGTGAGATGAGTTGAAGCGTAATACCTCATCCTCCCATCTGAGATTGTCTTTGACTGACTGCCCCACAGCGGGGGAGGAACCACACGCCTATCTTGCTGACCCTGATCAATAAAATGGCTTTTGAAGGGAGACTAAAATCTCCAATTGGTGATAGGTTTGATTCTAGGTGATCAACCTACAGTTGATAGGTAGGTGATCAACATACAGTTTTATCAACTCCAAGCCTTTAAATATTATGCGTTTGGCTTCAAAATTATGAGACTTTAATAAAAGTGTTGTGTTTTTTATTTGCCCACATTCCAGAAAGCAAATAAAAAATAATCCAAAATTTCTTATTTTAAAGTCTCATGATTTTTTAATGCTTGGGGTTAATAATATTATATGGCAATCAGGTTCAATAAGATGGAGTCCTCTGGTTGCCCACCCCCTCCTCCACTCTGGGAACATAGCTTTTGGCAGATACAGCAAAACGAGTTGGTTGGTTCATTAACAAGTGGAAGACAAAATATATGACTCTCAACGTCACAAAAGTAACCATTAGACTGGATGAAGAACCCCTAGAACAGGGGTGGGCAAGCTTTTTGGCCCAGGGCCACATCTGGGAATAGAAATTGTGTGGCGGGCCATGAAGGCTCACAAAATTGGGGTTGGGGTGCAGGAGGTGAGGGCTCTGGTTGGGGGTGCAGGCTCTGACATGGGGCCAGAAATGAGGAGTTCAGGGTGCAGGAGGGGGCTTGAGGCTGGGGATTGGGGGGGCGGTGAGGGCTCCACTGGGGGGTGTGAGCTCTGGGATGGGGCTGGGGATGAGGAGTTTGGGGTGTAGGAGGGTGCTCCAGGCTGGGATCGATGGGTTTGGAGGGCAGGAGGGGGATCAGGGCTGGGGCAGGGGCTCAGGGGTGCAGGCTCCGGGCGGCACTTACCTCAGGCAGCTCCTGGAAGCAGTGGCATGTCCTGTCTCTGGCTCCTACATAGAGGCGCAGCAAGATGACTCTGCACACTGCCCTGTCCGCAGGCACTGCGCCGTCCGCAGGCACCGCCCCTGCAGCTCCTATTGGTTGTGGTTCCTGGCCAAAGGGAGCTGCAGGGGCAGTGCTTAGGGCAGGGCAGCATGCAGAGTGGAACACCCTGGCTACCCCTATGCGTAGGAGCTGGAGAAGGGCCATGCCGCTGCTTCCAAAAGCCGCGTGGAGAGGCCCCCGACCCTTCTCCCCGGCTGGAGCGCCAGAGTGGGTCAAGCTCCAGACCCCGCTCCCCAGCAGGAGCGTGAGGCCTGGATTAAAATGGCTGGTGGGCCAGATCCGGCTTGCGGACTGCAGTTTGCCCAAACCTGCACTAGAAGAAGTTATTTTACCTAGCTAAGGAGTGAGATGTGTAATGATGATGACACCATGCTATTTGTCACATAACAAATATTAAAAAACACCAAAAATGTTCATAAACTTGAAAAGATTTGAAAAAGTAACATGATTGGCCCTCACACAAAAATACATTGCTGTTTTTTAAAGCTAGCATCTTGCCTTCCCTCCTTTATGGCATCATGGAAATCTATAGAAGTTGATACGAAAATCAACTCATAGTAAATGCCAATGGAAGATCTTCAAAGTCCATTTGAAAGACTTTCTTGCAACATCAGAAACTCTTTAAGTAGAACAATCTAACAGTGGCATGAAGACAATGGACATATTTAGGACACACATTAAGAATGACAACAACATGACTTCCATGGCAAATGATCATATGAACAGGCCACTTAGCGAAACATTATACAGACCAATTGAAAAAGAAGCCAAATCCATCAACATGACACTCAGAAGCCTGAACAGACCAGCACCAGAAAGAAATGGCAGAAAATGATGAATGTCTTGTGCTCCAAAGGATGAAGGGGAGAGGTCTGTATTTTTGTTTGTCTGGTTGGGGGGGGGGGGTGATGTTGTTTGAGGGAGAGTTGGTGGTGGTGGGATTTTTTAGCTTTTAGGATTCATGTTTTTGAGGTTTTCTCCACTACGTAAGAAATAGAAACTTTAAATTTAAGCTGAGAGGCTCATGTACTCATTTGACTCCAGTGGTTGGGAGATAGCAAAACAGATTGCAAAATTCAAAATAAAATAAGTTAGTAACACTAGCTTGTGAGCACTGAGCTGCACACCAGTTTGTTGCCGTAGATCTGCACACAAGGCACTAGGACTGCAAACATTCATTATTAAAGTGCTACTCATCAGTCCTAAGACTCCAGGCATTCAAAATACAGCAAAGGAGGCTTAAAAATAGCTCAGATGCCTAAAGCTCAAGTAAAACACATAAGGAAAAGTGCAAGTCACTTGTTTAGCCTGGATTAATGAATTCCTGGTCTCCTGCCCAGCATGAGTAGGTAGCCCAACTAAGTGTCCATCTCAGCTTGTCACTCGCCAGCCCCTAGAGCAGTGGTTCTCAAACTTTCATACTGGTGACCCCTTTCACATAGCAAGCCTCTGACTGTAACCCTTTATATAAAACACTTTTCTATATATTTAACACCATTATAAATGCTGGAGGCAAAGCGGGGTCTGGGGTGGAGGCTGACAGCTCACGACCCCCCATGTAATAACCTCGCGACCCCCAGTTTGAGAACCCGAGCTAGAGCCATTTCTCTGTATCCGGGCAGGGTCATGTGGCGGGTTGGGTTTATGTGTCCACGCTCCGTTTTATTCATAATGTGTTATGGGCTAATTTCCCTCCGCCTCAGAGTTTGGCAAGTGTCACAAAATACCCAGGGTTGCGCGTGCCCCGGTGGTGGGACGGTAACTGCACCAGGCCCCTGCAGGTAACACAGGGAAGTGGGGCGGAGCCTGGGACTCAGCGACTGCCAAAGGGCGCCGGGCCCGGCGGGATGTCTGGGCACTGGGCACCCCGGGGACGGGACCCGACAGCGCTGAGGGACAGCGGCCCCCCCAGTCCCCACTCGGGCTACAAACGGGGCGCGGGGGGGGCACTAAATCCGCGGGGAACGAAGGTCGCTGGGGCTGGAGGCAAAGACCGGGCCAGAAACCCCGCCCGCAGCCAGCGCGACTCCCCAGAGCTCCTTCTCTCAATTGCAAATCCGCCTCGGTGCTCGATTGCCCGCCCTGCCAGCGCGTTTGGTGGGTGCGATCATGCAACTCGGCCCTCTATAGCTCATCCTGGCGCTGTCTGTCCTGACGGCTTGTGCGGCGCCTGCTCTCCCTGACCGCGATGGACAGTTCAGCGCCCGATTGCACCGCCTCCCTGAGTTTGTTTGGGGTTTTTTTAGCGCTCGATTGCTTTCCCCTAGTTGGGGAGGAGTCTGCGCCAGATGTCTGCTTTCCATTGGCTGATTGGCGAGGCGGCTGCACCCCATTGGCTGAGGGCACAGGGAGACGGGCGCTGAGGGGGAAGATCGAGAAGATGGCGTCTCTGGGCTCGCCGCTCCGTACCCTGCGGAGCCTCCTTCGGGAGCTGCGCTACGTGAGCGCCCAGGCGGGCCGCCCCTACCGGGACATGGAGGCCTATCAGCACCTCCGGGAGGCCTTCCGCGCCCACCGGGTACGGGGCGGGACGCCGCTGGCCGAGCCGCCCCCTCCCCCCCGCTGTAGGAAGCTGCCGGCAACACCGCCGTGGCTCCGCCCCTCCCGCGTGGTCTGGGGCGCCTCGCGAAGCTCCACGCGGCGCTCGGAGTCCGTGCCCCGCCCCCAGGAGCCAGGCGGGGCGCTGCTCTCTGCTGCCCCCTGCAGCTCAGCCTGGCCGGGGCTCCGCCGCCGCGTTCCTCGCCTGGCGCAAAGTCGGGCTGCGACCCCGGGCCCGGGTTTGCCGGTCACCCGAGCTGCCTACTCGGGCGGGGCGGGGCGGGGCCTCCGGGGTGGAGCTGAGGTGACCCAACGCCCCGCCGCTGCAGGAGCGGGCCACTGGCCGTGCAGCGCTAAGCGGAGCGAGCACGTGGCGCGCAGCCAGCCCCTGGGTGCCCGGGTGGGGGACGTTGAGGCCAGAAAGGTCACCGCGTGTCTGCCTGTCGGGTGTGTGCTAAGCCTGTTGTCTGGCTTCCTCCTCTCTACAGATCACCAGTGAGAAACTCTGCAGGGCCCAGCATGAGCTGCATTTCCAGGCGGCTACTTATCTCTGTCTTCTGCGCAGTGTCCGTGAACACCTAGCGCTTCACCAGGCGTACCATGCCAAAGGGGAGCGCTCCACTGAGGAAGCTGCTGGCCTTGTGGGCCTTAAACTGCCTCAACAGCCAGGAGGGAAAGGATGGGATCCATAGGAATGGAAGAGGTCACTAGAAAGGTTTCAGAGTGGTAGCCGAGTTAGATTTTTGCTTTGTTACAATTCCTATTTATTGTTAAATAAAAATCAGTTTATTGAAACTTCTTTATTTAGGATTCCTCGCTTAGGTTTTCTATTATTCTTAGGCTTAGATTCTCACCTTAAGGAGACACAATCTGCTTATCAGATGCTAGTCAGATGCTTATCTGATGTGACAGACAAGGTCCAGGGAAACAGGGCAAAAACTCTCCCCTGACATGAGTGCTGAGTTGTCTCATTTTCTAGAAACTTTCCTGAATCTCTGGATGAGATTGTACGTGTCTAATGTTACCTGGATCCTTCAAACAGTTATTTTCTACCTGCCTTCCATATAGTAATTGGCTGTTTTAAGAGTGAAGACTGCTTGTAAGAAAAATACCAGAGGATTCCTAATGAGCACAAGAGGTCAAGACCTCAGATCTGTGCTGAATTGGAAAGATTTCACTAGCACCTACGACCACAATAGCCCATGCAATAGTAATTCAGAGAGAAGAGCACCACCTACCGAATCATCAATTTCTACCATAGCTGGGTTTTTTAAATTTCTTCAGGGAATAGAATTAGGTTTTCTCTAAAGCCTTCAATATGTTGTATCTTAAAATGTTTCACACAAGAGACCCGAGGGACATGGATTATTTAAGTAAATATGGCTACTGTTCTTTGCTTAGCATACATGCTGGAACACTAAAGGGAAAAAAAACTAGCAACATGCTTTCCTATTAGTCAGTAAATCAAGGTCTTCAACCTTTCATGATCCACCCAACTCTGAAAAAAGTTCTATCCCCAACTGTCTACTTTGAGACGGGAAGAGGGTATGAACTCCAAAGTCATGGGGTCTTCATGGAGAATGCCCTACCAGCAGCTCCTCTGTTGACCTCATGTATAGACGTATTACAGGAAGAGAGGTGGTATCTCATGTAGAAAGGTCCCAGGCCATTTAGGGGTTGATAAGTCAAACTACTTGAAAGTCAAGAAGCAGCCAGTGCATGTCCCAGAGACAGATGTAATGTAGTCAAAGAGCTATTTTAGGCCTGGTCTACACTAGGCGTTTAAATCGGTTTTAGGAGCGTAAAACCGATTTAACGCCAAAACCGTCCACACTAGGAGGCACCTTATATCGATTTTAATGGCCCTTTAAACCGGTTTCTGTACTCCTCCCTAACGAGAGGAGTAACGCTAGTATCGGTATTAACATATCGGATTAGGGTTAGTGTGGACGCTGATCGACGGTATTGGCCTCCGGGAGCTATCCCACAGTGCACCAGTGACCGCTCTGGACCGCAATCTGAACTCGGATGCAGTGGTCAGGTAAACAGGAAAAGCCCCGCGAACTTTTGAATATTTCCTGTTTGCCCAGCGTGGAGCTCCGATCAGCACGGGTGGTGATGCAGTCCGAAATCAAAATAAAAAAAGAGCTCCCGCATGGACCATGCGGATGTGATCGCTGTAAGGGCAGGCAAATCCGTTCTATCAGCGCTCCGTTACAGAAGATGAAATTCAGAATCCTTTTTTAAAAATCTCCAGACAGACGCCATAGCAGGGACTCAGCGCACTGCAGCGTGACAAGCGTAATGGAAAGCCAAAGAATCAAATGGATGCTCATGGACTGGAGGACTGAAGCTATCCCACAGTTCCTGCAGCCTCCGAAAAGTATTTGCATTCTTGGCTGAGCTCCAAATGCTTCTAGGGTCAAACACAGTGTCCGCGGGTCAGGGCATAGCTTGGCAATCTACTCACCCACCCCCCACCCACCCCTAGAAGCGAAAGGTAAAACAATCCTCTGACTCTTTTACATGTCACCCTATCTTTACTGAATGCTGCAGATAGACGCGATAGTGCAGCACTCAACACCAGCATCCTTGCTCCCCCCCCCCCGCCATGGGCGGCTGATGGTACAAAAAGATGGAAATCCATCCTCATCATCAGCATCAGCTGATCGTGCAAAAAGCTGGAAATCCATCCTCATCATCAGCCTATTGGCCCTAATTTTTTTTCTGGTGGATGGATGGTGCAATATGGCTGGTAACCATCCTCATCATAGCAACAGGGGGCTGAGCTCCATCAGCCCCCACCCTTCATGTGTAAAGAAAAGATTCAGTTGCCCCTGGACTAGCAGTGGGATGCTGGGCTTCTCTCCTACACACTGCTTAATGTCCTGTCTGGACTATCATAGCAGCTGGAGGCTGCCTTCCACTCATTTCTCACTAACAAGTCAGTGTGTCTTATTCCTGCATTCTTTATTAATTCATCACACAAGTGGGGGGACAATGCTACGGTAGCCAAGAAAGGCTGGGGGAAGAACGGAATCAACAGGTGGGGTTGTTACAGGAGCACCCCCTGTGAATAGCATACAGATAATTTCTGCGGGCTCTGACACAGAGCAGGTGGTTCTCTAGCACACTTGCCTATATTAGGCAGCACAGATTCTATTTTTAGATACCAAAAAGGAGGGATTGACTCAGGGAGTCATTCCCAATTTGCTTTTGCGCCCTGGCTGATCGGCCAGGGGCACTTATGACAGCAGCCAATGGTACAAAACGATGGAAGGTACAATATGGCTAGTAACCACTCTTGGCTTTTGCGCCCCTGGCTGATTGACCAGGGGCACTAGCAGCAAATGGTACAAAAGGACTGGTAGCCATGATCATCCTCAGTTCCAATTTATGGAAGGGTTTGGATGGTGCAATATGGCTAGTAACCATCTCTGCTGTCATGCAAAAGCAAAAGCATGCTTCTGTGTAGCGCTGCTGAATCGCCTCTGTGAGCGGCATCTAGTACACATACGGTGAGAGTCACAAACGGCAAAACAAGCTCCATGATTGCCATGCTATGGCATCTGCCAGGGCAATCCAGGGAAAAAAGGCGCGAAATGCTTGTCTGCCGTTGCTTTCCCAGACGAAGGAGTGACTGACGACATTTACCCAGAACCACCCACGACAATGATTTTTGCCCCATCAGGCACTGGGATCTCAACCCGGAAGTTCCAAGGGGCGGGGGAGGCTGCGGGAACTATGGGATAGCTAGGGAATAGCTACCCACAGTGCAACGCTCCAGAAATCGACGCTAGCCTCGGACCATGGACGCACACCACCGATTTAATGTGTTTAGTGTGGCCGCGCGCACTCGATTTTATAAAATCTGTTTTACAAAACCGGTTTATGCAAATTCGGAATAGTCCCGTAGTGTAGACGTACCCTTATTTAACAAGTCAGCTCCTCGATTTTGCTCTAGTTTCATTTTCCAAATGGATTTAAGATAAAGCCTCATGCCAAGCTCATTGTGGTAGTCTGATTTAGAGATGACAAATCACTCCAGCCACATCTGAATCTATGAGGAAATGTTGCAATCTCTAGGCCAAATGCACATGGGAAGGAGCACTCCAGGTTGCTTCTATCTGATTCTATGAGAACAGTTGGCGTTTAGCCACCCCCCACCCTTCAACCCTAAAGGTTCCAGTGTTTGGGAGGGTTCAAGGATCATTGGAGTCAAATGGGGGGTGGATATAACCTCCACTAACTCCTCAAGATGCTTTCCCCTGCCTAGCATAATCATTTGGATTTTATCAGGACCACTATAGGCTGTTAAAAGCCAAGATGGATATATGCTGGGAATTGAAATGAGTAATGTGATTGATTTCCATAGCACGATTAAGTGTGCCTCACTGCTCAGTCCAGTGAATGTGATGAAAGGTAGCTGTATTATGTGCATCTTCCTTGTCAGATTTAAAAGCTTGGTGACACACGTAGAATTACCAAACTGCAATGTAAATTAACTAAATGAGTGTGAGACAAATTGATGATGCTTCATAGAGACAGTGGTAGAAAAGCAGAGTGTGTTGAGGTTAAAACCTAGTACTACTAACTAGCACTAAGCACTGGCTCCCTGGGCCAACCACCTTTTCCTTTCTAGCACCTCTCAACCTAGTTTTTCCCTCTTCTGTGGAGGGGGGTGGTCCTTCATATACCTCTTGAAACCCTCCATACACAAAAATATAAATATACACATTATTCCCAGCTTTACTTTGCCATTGTTGTAGTGATTACCCTGTCTCCAGCTGAGAAAGGGTGGGGGAGAGGAGGAGGGGAGATTTCCCTTCCTAACCTGGTTAAAGCTGGTTATTTTTGAGCAATGCAACATACTTTTCCCCCCCTTCAACTCAAACTTTTATCAAGAACTTCAAATCTATAATCTTAAATCTGTTTTTTGTTTTACATTTTGGTTCAATACTAGCCATGTGTAAAACTATTTTATTGTGTTTCTGTCAGGGCCGGCTCCAGGCACCAGCTGAGCAAGCAGCTGCTTGGGGCGGCCAAGGGTGAGGGGCGGCATGTCCAGGTCTTCAGCAGCAATTTGGCGGTGGGTCCCTCACTCCCTCTCGGAGCAAAAGACTAGCTGCCAAATTGCTGCCAAAGACTGAAGCGATCATGGCTTTCCTCCCTCCCCCGTTTTTCCTGCTTGGGGTGGCAAAAACCCTGGAACTGGCCCTGGTACCTGGATGCAGACGGAAGAGTCTTTGGCTCTCTTGGGACTTGTAGAAATCAGTGGCTCTTTTGGGACACTAGATGGCAACATCGTTCTAGGGATTGGATAACTCGGAGGTTTGTGAGTTTGGATGGATAGCAAGTGCAGCGTTATCTTGTTTTTATCCTGGAGATCTCTCTAGTTTGAGCTAATTCTTGTAGCATTGCTCTGAAAATATAAGAAGCACATCCAACCCACTGGTCTTGCCAGATACACCCACAGGGACCTCTATGTTAGGGGAGGGGTTTCTGAAGAGCTGCTGTTATGACCGTCATCTTTCTACCTGCACTGCCATAATTTCATTCTGCATTTTAACATGATCTCTCTCTCTGAACTTACCCTGATATGAAAAGGGGAACCTTAAGGTGATGCTCAATTCCATCCAAACAGAAGCTCAGAGGGGGAAAAAAATAACTTGTAAAAAAAAATTTGCTCAGGCATACATTGTTGCAGGTGCTTTGACACACAATTCCATTCAAGTATTGGCATTAAAGTTGTACAAATATTACCACACTGTAAATGACAAAACAAAAGTATGCCTGTAGCAGACGTAGATGCATTAGTCCATAAGCCAGGCAACCTTTTGGTACCATGGGATAGGCAAATTCCCATTTTCTTATTTTTTAAAGTCCATGCATACGTATTACAAAAATAGTTGATTGACCTTTATGTGTGGTAGTTTAAAGATGGAATTGTATGGTTTCCCAGGAAACGATGCACGTAAGAGTAGACACTGGGTGAAAAACAGATATGGGCCATATTTTGACTAAAAATGAATACATCTTCACTCAATCTTGGGTAATTTTTGCCATTAAAATAATGAAAACTATGCCCCATTGCCATGGCAACCACTAACAACCTAACTGGGGGGGGGGAGGGTACACCATGCTTCATGTGAAAACATGATTCTACACGCATTAAAATCATAAATCCGTTTTACTCTGTATAAATCTTATACAGGGTAAACTCATAAATTGTCCAACCTCTATAACACTGATAGAGAGATATGCACAGCTGTTTGCTCCCCCAGGCATTACTTACTTACTCTGAGTCAATTAATAAGCAAAAGTGATTTTATTAAGTATAAGAAGTAGGACTGAAGAGGCCCAAGTGATGACATCTTCATCATCTGGACCCATGGGAAGGAGGCCCTTGAGGAATTCCACCAGGATTTCAACAATTTCCACTCCACCATCAACCTCGAGCCTGGACCAGTCCACACAAGAGGTCCACTTCCTAGACACTACAGTGCTAATAAGCAATAGTCACATAAACACCACCGTATACCGGAAACCTACTGACTGCTCTACTTATCTACATGCCTCCAGCTTTCATCCAGACCACATCACACGATCCATTGTCTATAGCCAAGCTCTAAGATACAACCACATTTGCTCCAATCCCTCAGACAGAGACAAACACCTACAGGACCTCTATCAAGCGTTCTTAAAACTACAGTACCCACCTGGTAGAGTGAAGAAACATTGACAGAGCCAGAAGGGTACCCAGAAGTCATCTACTACAAGACAGGCCCAACAAAGAAAGTAACAGAACGCCACTAGCCGTCATCTACAGCCCCTAACTAAAACCTCTCCAGCGCATGATCAAGGATCTACAACCTATCCTGAAGGATAATCCCTCACTCTTACAGACCTTGGGAGACAAACCAGTCCTCGCTTACAGACAGCCCCCCAACCTGAAGCAAATAATCACCAGCAACTACAAACAACACAACAAAAACACCAACCCAGGAACCAAACCCTGCAACAAATCCCGGTGCCATAGGACCTAACCACATCAGCTGCCTGTTCACCTGCACATCTACTAATGTGATATATGCCATCATGTGCCAGCAATGCCCCCCTGCCATGTACATTGGCCAAACTGGATAGTCTCTATGCAAAAGAATAAATGGACACAAATCTGACATCAGGAATTATAACATTAGAAAAATCAGTAGAACACTTCATCTCCTTGGTCACTCAATAACAGAGCTAAAAGTGGTAATCCTTCAACAAAAAAACCTCAAAAACAGACTCCAATGTGAAACTGCAGAACTGGAATTAATTTGCAAACTGGACACCATCAAATTAGACGTGAATAAAGACTGGGAGTGGTTGGGTCATTACAAAACCTAATTTCCCCCTACTGTTACTCACACCTTCTGTTTGAAATGAGCCACTCTCATTACCACTACAAAAGTGATTTTTCCTCTGTTGGTATCCTACTGTTAATTGAATTGTCTCGTTAGACTGACCTCCCACTTGGTAAGGCAACTCCCATTTTTTCCATGTACTATGTATTTATACCTGCTACTGTATTTTCCACGTAATGCATCTGAAGAAGTGGGTTCTAGCCCATGAAAGCTTATGCTCAAATAAATTTGTTAGTCTCTAAAGTGCCACAAGGACTCCTTGTTGTTTTAGACAGAACAAAGTAAGTTACCAAGCAAAATGAAACAAAACGAGCAAGTCTAAGCCTAATACATTTAAGAAACTGAATGCTGGTAAATCTCATCCTCAGAGATGTTCCAATAAGCTTCTTTCACAGACTAGACTCCTTTCTAGTCTGGGCCCAATCCTTTCCCCTGATACAGTCCTTGTTCCAGCTCAGGTGGTAGCTAGGGGATTTCTCATGACTGCAGCCCCCTTTGTTCTGTTCTGCCCCCTTTTATAGTTTGGCACAATGCAGGAATCCTTTGTCTCTCTGGGTACCCACCCCTCCTTCTAAATGGAAAACCACCAGGTTTAAGATGAATTCCAGTACCAGGTAGCATGATCGCATGTCCTGAGAGCAGTAGTTTCCCCAGGAATTGAAATGGGGGGGGGGGTGTTCAAATTTACAGGTAGGGAGGGATAGCTCAGTGATTTGAGCATTGGCCTGCTAAACCCAGCGTTGTGAGTTCAATCCTTGAGGGGGCCACTTAGGGATCTGGGGCAAAAATCAGTACTTGGTCCTGCTAGTGAAGGCAGGGGGCTGGACTTGATGATCTTTCAAGGTCCCTTCCAGTTCTAGGAGATTGGTATATCTCCAATTATAGACAAAATTCAGGGGGAGTGTCAGGGCTAATGAGATATGAATAAAGTAAATGTTTTGTTAGGATAATGCAAGTTAAACATAACAGGTCTAGAATTCTAAAAAATATATAATTAAAAAAAAAGTATTTAATTTAAATTGACTTTTGAAGAGTAAGCCATCATGGGATAAGAGGGAAATCCTCTCATGGATCAGTAACTGGTTAAAATATGGGAAACAAAGAGTAAGAATAAATTATCAGTTTTCAGAATGGAGAGAGATAAATAGTGGTATCCCAGAGGGGTCAGCACTGGGACCATTACTGTTCAACATACTCATAAATGATCTGGAAAAATGGGTAAACAGTGAGGTGACAAAATTTTCAGATGATACAAAACTATTCAAGATAGTTAAGTCCCAGGCAGACTGCGAAGAGTTACAAGGGGATCTCACAAAACTGGGTGACTGGGCAACACAATGGCAGATGAAATTCAATGTTGATAAATGCACATTGGAAAACAATCTCAACTATACATACAAAATGAAGGAGTCTGAATTAGCTGTTACCACTCTAGAAAGAGATCTTGGAGTCGTTGTGGATAGTTCTCTGAAAACATCCACTCAATGTGCAGCAGCAGCCAAAAAAGCAAACAGAATGTTGGAAATCATTAAGAAAGGGATAGATAATAAGACAGAAAATATCATATTGCCTCTATATAAATCCATGGTATGTATACACCATGAATACTGTGTGCAGATCTGGTCACCCCATCCCAAAAGAGAGATATTGGAAATGGAAAAGGTACAGAGATGGGCAACTGAAATGATGAGGAGTATGAAACAGGAGGAGAAATTAAAATGACTGGGAATTTTCAGCTTAGAAAAGAGACGACTAAGGGGGGATACGATAGAGGTCAATCAGCACAGGCTAAGTACAGTTTTACTGACCTTTACTCATACAATAAGAACAACATTTCATTTCCCACCCCCCACGCCCTGCATTCAAGTGATTTGTAACCCAAACTCAGGCAAAATCTATCACTTGGGCAACACAGATCTGTTTGCTGGATACCTAGGTAGATTAGGTGTGAATGTAAATACAATCTGGTCCTGAAGCCTTTCCCCCCAGCCTCCAGCTCATCACTAGCTGTCAGGGAGAGCTCATTTAGACTTTGCTTACAAATTATCATTTGAAATTATTAGGTTGGCCAACATCACCGAAATGAATGCACTGACATTGTCATAAAAAACAGCTGTATAAGGAAGCTAGTCTATGTTCATACTTTTGAAATCTATTATACTTTTTCAGATATATGTATTTTATCATACACTGTATATGCTTTTAAAGTGTGTATTAATGTTTCAATTTAAATTCAAATTTCCAAACAGTCACTAAATTGGCATGTTTGAGAGTAGCAGTGGTGTTAGTCTGTATCCTCAAAAAGAACAGAAGTACTTGTGGCACCTTAGAGACTGACACATTTATTTGAGCATAAGCTTTTGTGGGCTATAGCCCACTTCATCGGATGCATAGAATGGCACATATAGTGAGGAGATTATATATATATATATATATATATATATATATATACACACACACACACACATATACAGAGAACATGAAAAGGTGGGAGTTGCCCAACCACTCTAAGAGGCTAATTAATTAAGATGAATTATTCTCAGTAGGAGGAAGAAAAAACTTTTGTAGTGATACTCAAGATGACCCATTTAAGATAGTTTGACAAGCAGGTGTGAGGATACTTAAAATGGGGAAATAGATTCAATGTGTGTAATGGCTCAGCCATTCCCATTCTCTATTTAAGCCTAAATTGATTGCATCTAGTTTGCATATTAATTCAAGTTCAGCTGTTTCTCGTTGGAGTTTGTTTTTGAAGCTTTTCTGTTGCAAAATTGCCACCTTTAAATCTGTTACTGAATGGCCAGAGAGGTTGAAGTGTTCTCCTACTGGTGTTTGAATGTTATAATTCTTGACGTCTGATTTGCGTCCCATGTATTCTTTTGCATAGAGACTGTCCGGTTTGGCCAATGTACATGGCAGAGGGGCATTGCTGGCACATGATGGCATATATCACATTGGTAGATGTGCAGGTGAACGAGCCTCTGATGGCATGGCTGATGTGATTAGGTCCTATTATGGTGTCACTTGAATAGATATGTGGACAGAGTTGGCATCGGGTTTTGTTGCAAGGATAGGTTCCTGGGTTAGTGTTTTTGTTCTGTGGTGTGTAGTTGCTGGTGAGTATTTGCTTAAGGTTGTGGGGGCTGTCTGTAAGCGAGGACAGGTCTGTCTCCCAAGATCTGTGAGAGTGAGGAATCATCTTTCAGGATAGGTTGTAGATCTTTGATGATGCGCTGGAGAGGTTTTAGTTGGGGGCTGAAGGTCGGCTAGTGGCGTTCTGTTATTTTCTATGTTGGGCCTGTCTTGTATTAGATGAGTTCTGGGTACTCTTCTGGCTCTGTCAATCTGTTTTTTCCACTTCAGCAGGTGGGTATTGTACTTTTAAGAATGCTTGATAGAGATCTTGTAGGTGTTTGTCTCTGTCTGAGGGATTGCAGCAAATGCAGTTGTATCTTAGAGCTTGGCTGAAGACAGTGGATCGTGTGGTGTGTCCTGAATGGAAGCTGGAGGCATGTAGGTAAGTACAGTGGTCAGTAGGTTTCCGGTACAGGGTGGTGTTTATGTGACCATCACTTATGAGCACAGTAGTGTCAAGGAAATGGATCGTTTGTGTGGATTGGTCTAGGCTGAGGTTGATGGTGGGATGGAAATTGTTGAAATCATGGTGGAATTCCTCAAGGGTTTCTTTTCCATGGGTCCAGATGATGAAGATATCATCAGTGTAGAGTAGGGGCATTAGGGGACGAGAGCTAAGGAAGCGTTGTTCTAAGTCAACCATAAAAATGTTGGCATACTATGGGCCACGTGGGTACCCATAGCAGTGCTGCTGACCTGAAGGTATATATTGTCCCCAAATGTGAAATAGTTGTGGGTGAAGACAAAGTCGCAAAGTTCAGCCACCAGGTTTGTCATGTAACTAGTTCACAAAACTCGGGGGGGGGGGAGAATTCAGGGGGGGTGTAGGGAAAGGAGACCCCAAGCCTTCATTCTTCCTGGCCTGGCTCACAGGAAGGCTTGCAAGTAAACAGAGCCATTTACAACCAATTGTCCTAGTTGATGGGAGCTATCAAGATTCCAAACCACCACCATTAATGGCCCACACTTTGCATAATTACAATAGGACCTCAGAGTTATATTTCATATTTCTAGTTTCAGATACAAGAATGATACATTTATACAAATAGGATGACCACACTCAGTAGATTATAAGCTTTGTAATGATACCTTACAAGAGACCTTTTGCATGAAGGATATTCCAGTTACATTATATTCACACTCATTAGCATATTTCCATAAAACATTGTGGAGTGCAACATCACACTCTTCTCCTGAACTTACTGCCAGAGACTTGGATGCTGTCCGTGGCGGAGGAAGTATACCTAAAATTCCTCTTTGGGCTCTCCTCTGGGGCAGACACTATGTCCCCCAAAAGTAAAGGTGACCCTGATCCAGCTCACAGCTATGACAGACCCTTCACTGGTCAGCAAAATCCCTCCCCCAACCCCCTTTTCATTCAGGTTAGGCTTGCTTCCAGCTACAGAGTCCTTGGGATCTGTTCCCACCCCAGGAGTCACTAGGACCCCAACTTCCACCTTCAGGATACATGTCTCTGAGCACCTCTTCCACTTCATTCCAGTTCATGCTTTTGGGTTTCAATTTGTGTTATCTCTGGGCCTCAATTTCTTTGTTTTTTTAAGTCCAGGGCTTGCTGGCTCTCGCTTTCCTTCTTAGCAATTTGTAACCTGTGCAGTTTTAGCTTCTTCTGAGCTTTACTCTTACCTATTTTGCTATTTTTTCTGCCTCTATTTCCCTTACCCCAAATAAGCAAACAGAAAAGAAGAAACCAGTAACCACTTTGTCTGTTCTCCAGCCACTACACTCAAAAGTCACTTAAAATCACTACCAGTGTTTGAAAGCAATCAGCTGTGCACAGAGCCTACCAATTATACCACTGTGACAGGTTCAGTCACAGAAACTCCCTCAAGACTGACACTAGATGTGCTGGGATACCACTGAGAACAAACTCCCCTGCCAGAGAAGGCTTCCCTCCACTCCTGTCTTGCTACGTAAGACACTCCAGTCAGCTTCAGCACAGACCCAGAGGTTGGGCCATGGCCTCCTGCAGTTCACTGAAACTGAGATCCACACAGCTCAGGGGCTCCTTAGTTAACAGAGACTTTCCCAACACTCAGTATTTTGGTCTTTCTGGGAGCCTAAACCCCAAATAAATCCATTTTACTCTGTATAAACTTTATACAGGGTAAACTCATAAATTGTCCACCCTCTATAATACTGATAGAGAGATATGCACAGCTGTTTGCTCCCCCAGGTATTAATTACTTACTCTGGGTTAACCATTAAGAAAAAGTGATTTTATTAAGTATAAAAAGTAGGATTTAAGTGGTTCCAAGTTATAACAGAGAGAACAAAGTAAGTTGCCAAGCAAAATGAAACAAAACATGAAAGTCTAAGCCTAATACATTAAGAAACTGACTGCAGATAAAATCTCACCCCACACAGATGTTCCAATAAGCTTCTTTCACAGACTGGACTCTTTCCTAGTCTGGGTCCAGCAATCACTCACACCCCTGTAGTTATTGTCCTTTATTCCAGTTTCTTTCAGGCATCTCTTTGGGGTGGAGAGGTCATCTCTTGAGCCAGC
The DNA here is from genome assembly GCF_016161935.1 of Mauremys reevesii. Taxonomy (NCBI): domain Eukaryota; kingdom Metazoa; phylum Chordata; order Testudines; family Geoemydidae; genus Mauremys; species Mauremys reevesii. The sequence continues at coordinate 272,065,762 of NC_052623.1, read as the reverse complement.
TAAAGACAAAATGGAGCGGCTTCCAGGGCCTTTTATATTCTCTCTCTTGTGGGTGGAAACCCCTTTGTTCTTCTGTGCAAAGTCACAACAACAAGATGGAGTTTGTAGCCACCTGGGCAAGTCACATGTCCATGAATGATTCAGCTTTTTGCAGGCCAACGCCATTGTTTACATGTTAGTTTGAACATTCCCAAGAAAGCTCAGATGTGGACTGGTGTCTCCTAAAGTCCATTGTCAGTTAAGTGTTTCTTGATTGGGCACTTACTGAGAATAGTCCTTTCTCAAAAAGCTGACCAAATACTTCACTGAGGCTACTTAGAATCAAACACATTGAGATAAAAGTACATAGCCAATATTCATAACTTCAAATACAAAAATGATACACACATATAGACAACATAATCATAACCAGAAAACTACAACTTTTCCATAGGCACCCCACTTGACTTCCTCTGTACAAGACCTGGTGCAACCATAGGACCCTGGTTGCAACAACGATTTATACAGTCACAGTTCATGTCAATAATGTCACATCCCTCACAGGCAACATGGGTTTTTTTTAAGATACTCAGTCAACAGGTATACCATATAAATCAGCTGAATGAAATGAAATGGACACAGCCCCCTGTCTACAGAAGTGAGTTAATGAGGATGAATCAGGTGTGGCAATACCATTCAAAATTCTGCCCTTCATCTCCACACCTTTGGCATATAACATCAACAGACTTGAGATATTCAGTGCAGGGATATCACTGAATAATTGGTATTGCAGTGCAGCCTCAGATACCAACTGTTAGAGAACCCAAGAAGCTTCCACGAGCAGACAAAGTAAATTGAGTTTTTCCAATATTTGTATTATTGTGGGCTTGATATGTCACTTGCCAATGCAGTTATGGCAGAACATACAATAACATTAGTAGCATGGAAAAAGCTTCAAAAACACGAAAAGAAACATTTCTATTACATTATGTAGTATTTAGATCTCAGGAGTGGTTTAATTATCTATTTTGTAGATTGAGATTTGAAATTAATGTCCTTAACCTGATATCAAAATGCAACGGTTTGATTAGATTTTATTCAACACGTTCATTAGCAAAGTGCGTTTCCTTTCACTGAAGTCCTTATCCAACAAAAATCTGCATATCAGGATTTTTTTCAAAAACTGATGGTTAACCAAAAACAACAACCAGGCTCAGTTCTACTAAACTACTCTGCAAAAAAACCCACCATAACTTTTCATCGTTCGTTGACACAGAGCTATTCACAGTCCAGGAAGAGATTTTGCCCATCTAAATGTTACCAATGGCCTATAGCTCAGACTACACCAGGCGTGTCCGAGCTGGTCATTGCGGGGACCGCGCAGCCACGCAGCTGCTCTATGCTCCTGAGGTAGAACGCGGATTGTACTATCTTGGGGGGGGGGGGGAGGAGGGGGAGAGGTTCTTCTTATCGAAAGGGAAATGCAACGATTGGGTTCGCCCGACTCGAAGGGGGGTATAGAGGACGTCACACAGAAAAAGAACGAGAGCCCCGTGTCCAATCAGCACGCGCGCTAGCCCAGCCAGACGAAAGGTTCTAGAGTCCAATCAGGAAACGCGGAGCCGCTTTTGTCACAGACAGATATTTGTCTACTCGCCCAATCAGCGGGTGCTCAACCTGATAGCGCTGACGTCGAAAGGGGGCGGGAGAGGAGAGCGCGCGCACTGCGCGCCTTTCCGTTACTGCTGGCGCGCGCGCGCGTGTAGCAAGCGTGAAGGGTCGCGCGCGGGGGAAGCGAAGTCGCGAGACCGAGAGCAGCGCGAGGCAGTTTCCCGCTTTGCCCTTCGGGCCGAACCGCGAACGTGAGGCGGAGGCGCCATCGTAGCCCTCACCGGCCGCGGAGAGAGGCTCCGCCCGGACCCGTAACGGGGGCGAGCCAGCGTCGGCCCGAAGCGCTGTAGGCCGCTGTCGGCGGAGCTCACGCAGACTCCGCCGGCTCGGCCCGGCCGGGCCCCGCGCGCTCAGGATGTCGGCGCAGGCCCAGATGCGCGCCATGCTGGACCAGCTCATGGGCACGTCCCGGGACGGTAAGTGCCACCCGGCCGGGGGGCGGGGCTGCTGCCCCCTGCGGTCATAGCCAGGGGCAACGGTTGGGAACAGCGAGCGCGCTGGGCTGGCAGCGATGATTGGCAGGACGAGCGCCAGCTTCCCCCTGCCGCTCGGGGCGGGGCTAGGGGGTTAAAGGGCGGTGGCGGCGGCGCACGGGGCCGGTCGGAGGCGGTTACACCCCGTGTGAGGGGCGCGGGCGGGGCTGGCTCTGCTGCGGGCCCCTGGTGGCTACGGCGAGCTCCTCTAGAACCGGGCTGCGAGTCTGTCATGAAACCCCCATTGCCCGCGGCCCCGCCCGCCCGAGCTCGAGCCCTGCAGCCGCGGGCGGCCCCACTGCCCGGTCAGGTGGTGGAAAAATCCATCCTTCGTCCTGCTGGTCGGCGCAGGCCTGTCTTCCGGCCGGCCGAGTCCGCGCCCAGACGGTGCTCGGGGCGCACGCCGCGCTCCGAGCCACCCCGCGCGCACCGCAGAGGACACCCCCCGCCAAGTCACAGATAAACACTTGTAAATCTTCCCTCGTAGCTCATGGTCCCTCGACACCGCACTTTGCATTGTTCGTACAGGCGAAATCAGCCTTTCAAATCGTAAGGTGCAGAGCCATGGCGGGAGGGGTAATAATCCGTCCCAGGGAAGTCTGACCCAAACCATCATTTCAATCAGCAGGCGGGAATGATGATCACTTTTGAAAGTGAGAATCGAGTTAATAAAATTTACTCCAGCGGGGCTGAGGCATCGCCATTAGAGCTGTTCAGAAAGTAAGATAGGTAAAAAGGGAAGATTAATGTATGCAGGCTGATCCTACAGGAGATAGACTAGACCGTAGAAGGACCTTTCCAGCTTTACCGTTTGACATTCTTGCTATTCAGTTTTCCTTTTATTAAAACAACTTACTAATAACAAGTTGACAGAATATTGTACTGTCATTGAGATATAGTTTAGATATTTTAAATGTTATATGCAATACTGTTGAGGATGTATCAGACAGAGCCTGAGCTTGACCTTCAGGCCACATTGGCAAATCTTACCTGTTTTCCCAGACTCTTTCTGAGAAGGGTATATTGAAGAGATTGAGAAATGATTGCATAGGGGCTCAACTTTTAAGCATTTCTCATTAATGCTGTTTGTTTAATAAAAAAAAAGAAGTGGATTGGTAGCAGAGCATGCCATAATTTAAAAAAACTGCTGTGGTGGTAGCATAAAACTGGATTAATTAACACAGCTAAGACTAGAGTGAAACTGTGCTCTGGAGGTGTGGAAAATTAAGTCATATTTAATACAACTACGTCAAGACTTACAAATGAAGATGTTTTAAATATAGGCAACTAAATAAGTGGTCTGACTTTCAGAGGTGCTGAAGTAAATGAAAGCTGCAGATTTAGGTGCCTAACTTTAGGTACTTAAATTTGAAAATGTTGCCCATTTTATTGCTCCTTTTGAACCTTTCCCAGCTTCTAGAAAACTGAGGCTAGGGACACCATCCCTTAGATTAAGTAGTCCTAATTTAGAGAGAAGGCAGAGGTTATATGTCTATAATACATATAACATACTGAGGGAAAGTGAAGGTATATCAAGCATATCTCTTGGCATAGTAAATTATGGAAATACATTTTTGCATAGTGTTAAGTAAAACAGTCTCTTCCTGAATTTAGTGGTATGTATGTTATGGTAACTTTGAAAATTGTTTCATATTTTCTTTTTTTAGCGCTGGAAATACATATCTCACAGTTTTGTTGCATATTAATTTACTTGCATACCTTTTTTTCCTTTGCATATGCTGTTTTTAATCTCAAAACAGTAATTGGGATGAGAGGATCAGCATCCAATTCTAACTTGAGTACTTCAAAACTTGCTAATAAAAGGGAGAGTGTGGGAGACCCTTAGGTTGATAACTCTTAGCCCTGAGCTTATTAAATTGACCTTTTTTTGTACATTCGATAGACACAGTTCTTTTAAAGTGTTTAACAAGAATTAGTGTCAGACTCGTACTACAGTTAGGTAGTAGCTTTGTCCTGACAGTAAGCACTCTTTACTATTTTTAAATTGAAATATATTTGAAAATAAATATCTTTAACTAAAATTGGCAGTGACCATGTATGCTCAGTGTCAGGATGTTAAGACCAGTTTTCATTTTGCTTTACTACTGCTTACTAACAGAACTCTCTAGTATTTACTTAGTAGGCAGTAACATTTTATTTAAATGTTAAATAGTTCAGTATTAAGACAAGGTAGAAACTTGTCTTCCAATCTCTTATTGATCTGTCATTCCAATCCCACACAACATGTTTGTTGAGATTACTTCATTTAGTACTTGCAGGAAGTACAAATTTAAGTTTTTAATTATTTTCAAAATTTCACATATGTGCTTGTTATCTTGTAAACACCCAGTATAAGGTATTGAGCAAATGGAGCCCGATTTCTTTCTAAGGTAAAGTGACATAGCAAGTTGTAGTTATATAGTTCAGGATATGGCATTTATCTTGTATGCAAATACCCTGACAGATGATGTAAAGTCAAAGTTGAGTCGTCTGTTGATGAGGCTTATATGAAGAAAATCAGGGATTTAAACAAAAATTAAGTGATGTAGAAGAAACTATTAAAATGAGTTGAATAAAGTAATCTTGACAAGTAACCTATACAGCTGTATAGTTTTAGATCATGAGCATTTATAAGAACTGGAATCTAACTGGAAGCAGAGTACAGACTAAGATATGGAATTGTCTGTTAATGGAAAACAAAACCTTCTCTAAACATAACATCTGTTAGGATTCTCACCGTGAGACTCTAAGCTCTTGAATACATTTAGTCCATATGTAGATCATTGTTGGGGTGGAGAACAGGCCAGCAGTTCTAGTTCTGAGTGCATGCTATCCTATTTAGTTTAACCATTGCCTTTGGAGTATTCAGTTCAATTCCTGAACTGTGGTCTGCAAAGGACCTCTCCAGTCATTGCTCCAGCTCTTTTCCCCTTACTCCTGGAAACACACACAATATTTCGTAGTAAAGTCTTTGACTTCCACTCTGGTCCAAGTCTCTTAAATTTTGCCTTTTGCGCCAGCTGTTTCAACACTTCAATCAATGCTTACCCATGGTCTTTGTCTATTTGTCTATCTGCACTTCAACACCTCTGAAGCAGCTTTGCCCGTGTCTTATATTTTAGGCACCTGTTGTTTAGTGTCATTGCCAGTAGTTTTCTTGGAATTGGGAGCCTGTCTTTAGTACCCTGGTGCTGGCATTTGTGATGCATAATTTGAGCCTCACATCTCCTGGTGGTATATTTGGTTTTTTTTTCTGAAGGACATAGGGAGCAAGGAAGGCCACTCACAAGCTTCATTCCACATCCTTGCAACAGGACTATTAATGACAAATGAGCATATTGGTTGCATTGTCTGTGTATAGAGTCAACCACAATGTTAAGGAGTGCCAGAAATATTGGCAGATGTCACCTTGGGCTCTAAGGAGACATGAAGCATCCTCCAGGCAACTCCAGAAATTTATGTACATCTGACATGAGTCTGGGCCAGAGTGCTTCAAAGGGTAAATCTTCAAGGCAGAAGCCTCAGTTGGTTGAGACATGTGAGTCGTTTGACTTTGTCTGTCTGCCAGTCCTTTTGGCTCAAATGTAGCACTTCTGTGATCAACTCAGTGAAGCAGCCTAGTCATTGAAGTGTCCCACATCATCACCTTGTAATGTAAGTGCCCTACAAGCCTTGTCCCCGCCATACGCTGGAAGCCTCAGTTTTTCGAAGTCCGTGATACTAAGCTCCAGTCAACTCATGAAGTATTAGAAGAAAATCAGTAGCTCTCTGAGACATTGCTGACGGCAGACTTCAGTCAAGAGGTCTCGAACTCCATCTGTGCTCATGTTCTTGAGGTGGAGTTGGTGATTCAGTGATCCATTATATGTTTGCATTTGATACCCAATACAGAATGGACAGCAAGCTCTTCAGCCTCAATCTCCTCTGATCCAAGACACAGGTTATCACTAAATCAGTCATTGAACTCCAATATGCAGATGACTGGGCCCTGTGCGCCCACTCGGAAAACTATCTTAAAAAAGTCTGAGGCCTACAACCAACTCAGCCTCACGCACAACACCAAGAAAATGAAAGTATTCCTCCAACAGGCTCTGCATCACCAGGATCCTGCTCCCATAATTCTGATCCCTGGAAAATGTCTAGCACTCCCTTTACCTTATCTGTCACAGAAAGCTGACATTGACAAGGAAATTCAACACCGCCTTCCATGCACCAGTGCAGCTTTCAGATGCTTGAGAAAATGTCTTCAAAGATTGTGACATCAAGAACCAAACCAAGCTTCTCATGTACCAGGCCATTTTTATCCCAGCTCTCTTGTATGGCGCTGAAACCAGAGCCATGTACAGTGGACGCCTCAAGGTTCTTGAATGATACCATCAATGGTGCATCCGCAAGATCTTCCGAATCAAGTGGGATGACTGACACATCTGTGTCTGTGTTCTGTCCCAAGCCAAAACCTCCAGCATTGAAGCTTTGATCATCCACCACCAACTCCATTGGTCTGGTTATGTTCTTCAAATGCCAGAAAATCAACTCCCAAAGCAAGTCATGCTCTCACAACTGAGCCATGGCCAACAGACGAGGGTTGGACAAAGAAAGCACTTCAAAGACACCCTCAAAGCCAACATGAAGAAGTGCAATATTGACAAACTCTTGGGGAAACCCAAGCCCTCAATTGACCAAAATGGGAAAGGATCTTGTGGCAAGGACCCCAGTATTTTGAGATCCAACTGATACAACAGGAATTGGATAAACAGGAAAGGAGGAAAGAATTCGCTGCATCCCAACTCAACAATCCAAATCTACCCCTTCCATTGGGAAATGTCTGCCCCAGTTGTGACAAGATCTATGGATCCTGGATTGGTCTCATTAGCCACTTGCAGATCCACCAGTGATAACTGGCGATCATTTTATGGAAGACAGTCATTCTCAAACTCCAAGGGTTCGCAGATGACATATGTTTGCCAAACCAGCCAGATCGCTGCAGAGCCTCTGTGAGGCTACCATGAGGTCTCTAGTACCAGCTTCAAACCATTTCTTTATCCTTGCGCTGTGAACAATCAGAGTTCTCTGTGTAGGTGGGTATATTTTGTATTGTGAATAGTGCTCTCAGTGCACAAAAGTTCCAGCTTTGACGCTACAGTTTCAGGTGTCTCTTGCACTTGGGGCTACAAGAAAGTTGGTGCTTTCCAAGGCAGTTTCATGGTCACCTTGAACACATGCATTCTGAGAGTTGTTCAATGGAGCTACAAGTTCAGGTTTTCAGAAAACTATCCAGATCGCTTCTCCTCTGTCCCTACCCCACTGAGAATATGTTCATGCACCTTATCAGGAAGAGATGCTGCAAGAAATGTAGTACTTCCTGACAGAGCCAGTGAGCCCATGTTCTTAGTTGCTACACTGAACAGGGAGGTCAAATAAGTACCTAGATACACAGTTGTGGCCGTTGCTTTGTAGTACCCATGGTGAATCTCCACATGTGACAACCTCAGTGGACTCTGAAATCCCAGAGAAACCAAGTGTCATAGGGTGTCTCACATTGTATTCCGGTAACTGCCAATTCCACACAAACTATCCTGGGGAAGCCCTTCTCCATATATTTGATTATTAAAATGTTCTTGTAAATTTTCCTTGAGAGGGACTAATGTCCTTGCAAACTCCAACAACTTTGGAAATGTGTTGTTTAGAATTGATTCAATAATTTTTATGAAGACCATGTCAAAGTTGTTGGATATGTTTTGTGTTGCTGTGACGTGGCTGGTGTGAACTAGATAGTCATGTCAAACCTCACTGAATCCAAAGCAAGTTTGTCTCCCCTGCCTCTCTTAAATATTTGGCTCGCAGACATCTTCACCGTTCTTTCTCCAGATGTTCGCAAAAGATTACTCCTTTGATTCAGCTATCGAGAGGGAATTATGTTTTGTTTTCTTTGCGCTACAGAATTTGTTTACAGAGTAGGGAATAAACAACTCTTCTGTCCTGAAAAGTTTTTTGTTTCATTTTAGGATATCCCGTATCTGAGTTGGCTGATTTTGAGACTTTTATACTTTTTAAATGCTGTCTGTGTTTTGTTTGAGGGTAGAAGATATTTAGCCTCTCCCTTGTGTATTTAATTTTTGTTTTGGTCACATTATTTGTTTTGGACTTAGTGTTGTGTGTTGCAGCCTTGCTCTCTTTTCGGACATCCCATGTACTTTTTACTCTCCAGGAATGAGAATCTTGTTGGATGGTATCTTTAGAGAAGAGATAATTCCGGACATGCAATTCCAACAGGATTCTTCTCAGCTGCCCACTGCTCCCTCAGAGTTTGAAGGGTTTTTTTAATTGAAGTGATCTTTTGCTTTTTGCAGCTTAATTTTATTTCACTTCTTAATGCAGATTTTTAACATCAGGTGGCTTGTTTCTTTTGGGAGGTTTACGTCCTTCATAACTGGGAACTGATGGAAAGGTTCCCTGGGCAGTGATCATGCTCAGTAACTGGCATACATCTGCCATAGTGGGAGTGAGCTGCTGACTTGTGCTCAGCCCTGCTGCTGCTGCCCTTTAAATAAACAAACATAAAAAATGTTCAAGAATTTATCTCTGCCAGTCTCAGGCCGCAGAGTTGAGACCTAGGATTGAAGATCCTGTTGGAACAACATCTCTATAAAAAATAAATTGGTAGCCTCTTGGGATGGGCATGGGAATAATGTTCCTTCTTGATGCATTGCGTGTTCAGAAGTAAATTTTAAGTGAACTGTTTGACTGTGGCATATAGCTGTCAATTTTATATTGCCACAGTGTAAAGTATGAGGGATTCTGCGCTTAGAATATATTATTCCTATTAATATATTATGGTAAAGACAGTGTGGTAGGTATTAAACAGATGTAAACTTTTGGTGTGTAAGTTATGAGGAAAAAGCCTAATCTGTCTTAGTAAATATAGCTTAATACAGAAAAAACTAAGATCTTGATCCTGCCCTCCAAATGCAAAGACACATTGCCATTGTGTTTGGTTGCATTGCACTTGTGCCTTGGTATTAGAGTTTAAGCTTTAGCACTAACTGGTAATTCCTGCTAGAATATATGATTATAAAATGGAAGGAATAAATTTGCTGTTCATAGTATGTTTCAATACTGTGAACAAGGGATGGATTGAAATAAAACTAGTCTGTAGTTAGTTATTGCAAAAGATGGGTGAAATATACAAACTCATTGCCAAAATCATCAGTCAAAATGTACTGTAAATTCCTTCAAGCATGAACCAAAGGAACATGGTGGATGTTCACAGCAAAGTTTGATTTTTGGAAGGTGTTTTAAAATGACTTATTCTTATGAGGCTTAATCTTGAGAGTTTACAGGTACTAAGTGTGTTCTTAGCCCTTAAATTTTCTTTAAAGCTCAGCAGTATAATTTGGTCTTAGCTGTTGACTTTTGTTGCTTTTTAGTCAACATTCTTTTTATTTAATGTAGTAAAACAGTGTCCTAAAATGACTGTTGCATTATTACTGCCATTGTTTGGGGTCTGGTCTCCTCCTGATGTGTGTATTAATACTAACGGGGTGTTGTGTGCATGCATCTCAAGAAATGAGATAGTTAAGCATAGAAGCATCCTTGACAATTGGCTATTTTCCTGAATAGCTTCATTCCCGTTTAAAGTTCTTCTCCCGCTCACCCTAGTGTAATACATCACAGAAATATGGTTTGGGTCAGATATCTTGAATAAAACTGAAGCTGCTGTTTCTTTAGGTGAATTAAATCAATCCTTTTGAATTTCCATATAAATCCACTGTTAATCAACATAAATAATATCCAATTGGGAGCACTGAAATGGGTCATAATAGAATAGATGCTGATAGCTGTAACACATTAATAAATTACAATTATTATTAAAGATGTAAAACGGTAAGCCCTGAAGATTCGACCATGTAATACTTTGTAGGGGCAAGGTTAAGAATAGAGTTGGTCATTTGACTAGTCCAAAAATAATTGACACTATCTGACCTGTCAATTGACCAATATCAAAAGTAGTCAAATATTTTAAAAAACTAATTTATTAGAATAGTAACAAAAAAAAGATTAAGGTTTTATGGTCTCTAGTAGGCTTAGCCTCAATACATATGCCTTAGTTATAAAAAATAAGATATTTAACTTAGTTATTTTATCTCAGAAAAAGTTGAAACACAATGGAATAAAAAAAAGGCAGCATGGTGCAATCAAAAAGTTAGGCTACTGCTTACAAAGGGATAGGTTTAATTAATTGTATTTAATCAGGATAATTTAAAACACTTTAAAATTATTACTAATTGCATTTAGATTTTTTTCCCCTTGTGAAAACCCAAGGTTATATTCGTAAGTATTTCATAGGTTTGTTTAGTGACTGTTTTCATATGGTAAAATATTAAAGAGAATGCTGTGGCTGCTTAATTAAATCCAATCAGACCAAAGAGGAATATTCATTTTGATTAGTAGAACTCTTGTGAACCTTGGCTTATTCACACCCAAATCACTCGGTTATTGGAAAACTCTGGGAAGGAACATCTGCTATTGCATTACAAAATAATTCTCAAAAGGTTTCTCCCTTTGCAGCAGAGTCAGCCCCAGGCATTTGGTGTTTTTTTGTCTTTCTCCCTTCTCACACACCTTACCCAGCAAAGGCACATACAAAATGGGCCCTCACCTTATCCTAGCAGAAGGTCATCAGTGGGTTAGGAGCAAACTACATCTGTGACTGCATCTTCATCTATGACCTGCCAAGACATCTGTGCAGCTTTGAGATAGCACCAATTCACAGAATGCTTGAGACAGAGTATTTTTATTCAAGGGGATCTGCCTGTGGAATGATCTCTCAGATGAACTAACTTAGAACTTAACCATCTTTAGGGAATGTTACAAGAGCCTTCTCTTTGCGAAAGCTTTTTTATGATAACAGCAGAGTCGATTTAAAAAAATAAATCCAAATATATATTAAACCAGTCTTGTAGAACCAGGGAAAAGAGAAGAACAGAATGCTATATGCAGATCTAACTTACCCAGCAAACATTTAGATATTTATTCGAGTGAAGACCTAATACAGAATCCATAAATAGTGACTATAATGTAAATGTGGAACAGGCTCCTAAAGCTGTTGTCACTCATGCGTTCATTTTTGTAGCTACCTCTGTTTTCTCTGTATTGTCCTATCCCTTCTTCCTAAATCTCACATGCTATGTAAATGGAAAGGCAAGAGAGACTGAGTACATTGCTGCTGTACAATCAGCAGTTGATTGTGGCAAAGGTACAAAGAATGCTCCCTCTGGAGCTTAGTAACATCTGAAAACACTCCTATCTCCGAAGGCCTGAGGAACATAAGTCCTTTAGCTACTCCCCAGTCTCAATATCCCTTTCAGTAGTTCTAGTGGCCATCAGCTGTTTTTGTTTTTTTGTTTTTTTTGTAACACACCAGTTGGTTTGTTCATTTGTTTTTATGTACAAAAATCTTTACAGTCAACATGTATTTCTAGATGCTGTGTTGAAATTGCTGGCAGAGTCTATTCTATACAAACTGAACAATCTGGCCCCTTGTTTTATTTATAAAGGTTCAATGTATCTTTGCCTGCCTACTTCAATCTGCAAGGGAGTGTCAGAAAGGCCCCGCATTCGCCGAGCCGTGAGTTATCACTAACTTTTCAGATGTGTTAATGAATGTGGAACAAACGCAGTTATGTGTTTTTAAAAAAAAAAAAAATGGACCCCTCCAAAAAACCTTTTACTGCAGTAGCAGGCGTGATTGAATAAGGGATTATTCTAAATTTTTAGTTTTACAAATAACCTATTAAAACTGAAGACTTAGCGTCTAGAAAACCTATTGTTGAACTGCTCTGAAGCTGTTCTAGCCTGTGAATTACTGGTCTTAACATTGTGTTGCATCCTACAGGCAAATTACGTGTGTCTTGTTCTGGAAATTTTCAGTTGTTTAACAACTTGAATGAAGTTCAGCCCATCTGAAAATGTTACGTTTTAGTTTCCTATGCATAGCAGTGATATTTAAAAATGAGATTACATAATAGAATGAAGGACATGACCATTTTATTGTATAGTTAACAAATGGATTGGGCTTGTTGAACCATTTCATAGATTTAAAATTCTCAGATGTTTCCGGTTTATTAGAATGGAGAAGTGACTACATTCATAACTGCAAAATTTATCCACCCTCTTTAAAGTACTTTGGTAATGAGATGGGAAAAAGTTGCAAACTGAACTCATTGTACTTTTTCTCCAACAGCTGTCCTTGCTTCAGTAATTCACCAGTAGGTTTTCATTTAATAGTGATGTTAGGCGGTTATTGTATTTTAACGAGTAGATAGGCACCCTGTGAGATTTTGAGATGTTTTATAATTCCTGTATCTCTACAGGAAAAAAAATCTTTGAGTGACCTCACTTCCAGAAATGGAATAGTGGCTGTTCCATTATGACTTTTTAAGGAAAACAAATCCTGCAATAAAAAAGCCCTCAATAATTGGTTATTTGGAACTGAACTATCCAACCTTGTTCACAGATGGGATTTTTTAAACTTGCAATTGGACCTCATTGTGTGGTAAGCTGGTTGATGCTTCTGCTGTGATGCAGGAGCTACACCATTATGAAAATAGAATTAAAATGTTTCCAGCTCAGCAACGTGCAGCAGATGGGGTCTGTGACATGGGGTTGCAAGCTTCTGTAAAAAGTAATGTTACATATAGGCAATGTCTATTTGTATGATTGGTTCTTTCAGGTTTCTAATCACTTAATCCATTCTTTTGCCCTCTATTTATCCTGCCCCACCAGAAGTAAGGGGATGCTTTGCATCCAAGAAGAAAGTATTGGAAGAAATGGCAGATGGTGTTCAGTGGAGGCTCTAAGTGTGTATTATTACATGTTTGTAAGATTGTTATATGCTAATTGCCAAGTACAAATCCATTTATGGTAGTTTACACAAAATCTGGAACAGACACCTATATAGCATCTTACATTGATGCTCTCTTAGCAAAGTGTTTTTACCTAATACACTGCTTTTTCAATAAAAAAAAATACTAAAAATATGTGAAAAAGTGGAAGCTTATAATTACATTTAAACAGCAGCATATAGTATGTAAAACAAATTAATACATAGTTAATGTTTGGGTAGGGATTAAAGGGTACTTAATCCTTTAAATTTAAGCTTCCATTAGGGTTTCTTTGTTCATTTTGGGGTAAAGGAATTTTTAACACTTTTAGCAAAAGCAGGCTGGCTTCTCCATTTGTCTAACCTGGAGTGTCTTCATTTCTATATTTCAGGGGATACTACCCGTCAGCGAATCAAATTCAGTGATGACCGAGTGTGCAAGAGTCACCTCCTAAACTGCTGCCCTCATGATGTCCTCTCTGGAACTGTATGTAACTTAATCTTGTATTTTGTTTACAGAAACAATAACAGAAATTCATTCTTCTGTTTCAGTCTTAATTATGCCTGCAACATACCTCTTTTTGACATTTAAGTTAACTTGACAGTTTTTTGAAAATGTCTGCCTTGGTTTTCCCTCTAGTGTTGTGGGATAGTTTGGCCAACTTTGTACATAGTCAAAGCGTGTGCACGCGTGCACAAATAATCCTTACACACACTGTCATCCATGGGTTCTGTGCTATGACATTTCTGATATATGATACAGATATACACCTATGTTCATTTGAGGCACTTCTGTTTCATTGGAAAGGTTATAGAGAGAATGAATGGTTGAATATTAAATATTTTGTAATAGAAGCTATGATGTCAATTGTGCATGAAGTCTCATGTAGACAAAGTAGTGCTTTCCGTTGTAGGATCCACTAAATGATCTCTCCTTCCAGGTATTCTGCCATTTCTACTGATGTTGGAGGAGGTTAACAAAAAAATCCTTCTTGAAAATAAATAAATAAATAAATCCTAGATACCATCACCACCTGTTCGGGCACATCAACAGCTCTGCTTGTTATCCTGGTTTTTGCCTCCATATGCTGAGCCAGAAGTTCCTCTGCTTACTCTTTTTTTTCCTGGCTAGATTTTTTTGCTGTCTTCTCTCCCTTTTATAACTGTTAAGTATTGAAGGGTAGCAGGAGGACTCCGTTAGCCTTGCGGATTTCTGCACCATTTCCCCAGTGCTAGAAGTAGTAGAAGTATTATGACTCAGGCCTGGTCTACACTAAGCGTTTAAACCGGTTTTAGGAGCGTAAAACCGATTTAACGCCACACCCGTCCACACTGAGAGGCCCTTTATATCGATATAAAGGGCTCTTTAAATCGATTTCTGTACTCCTCCCTAACGAGAGGAGTAGCGCTAGTATCGGAATTACCATATCGGATTAGGGTTAGTGTGGCCGCAGATCGACGGTATTGGCCTCCGGGTGGTATCCCACAGTGCACCACTGACCGCTCTGGACAGCAATCTGAACTCGGATGCAGTGGCCAGGTAGACAGGAAAAGCCCCGCGAACTTTTGAATATTTCCTGTTTTCCCAGCGTGGAGCTCCGATCAGCACGTGTGGCGATGCAGTTAAAAATCAAAATAAAGCAAGAGGTCCAGCATGGACCATGCAGATGTGATTTCTGTAAGGGCAGGAAAATCTGTTCTATCAGCGCTCCATTACAGAAGACGAAATTCAAAATCATTTTTAAAAAATCTCCAGACAGACGCCATAGCAGGGACTCAGCGCACTGCTGCGTGACAAGCGTAACGGAAAGCCAAAGAATCAAATGGACGCTCATGGACTGGAGGACTCAAGCTATCCCACAGTTCCTGCAGTCTCCGAAAAGCATTTGCATTCCTGGCTGAGCTCCAAATGCTTCTAGGGTCAAACACAGTGTCCGCGGTGGGTCAGGGCATAGCTCGGCAATTTACGCACCCCCCCCCCCCACCCCCAGAAGTGAAAGGGAAAACAATCCTCTCTTGACTCTTTTACATGTCACCCTATCTTTACTGAATGCTGCAGATAGACGCGATGCTGCAGCACTCAACACCAACATCCTTGCTTCCCCCGCCATGGGTGGCTGATGGTACAATATGGCTGATATCCATCGTCATCATCAGCCTATTGGCACATGGGGCAGTGCAAAAGGACTGGTATCCATGCCGACTAGCATCAGTGAGGTCGATCAAGGGTGCCTGCTCCTAATTTTTCCTGGTAGATGGTGCAGTATGGCTGGTAACTATCTTCATCATAGCAACAGGGGGCTGAGCTCCATCAGCCCCCACCCTTCATGTGTAAAGAAAAGATTAAATTGCCCCTGGACTAGCAGCGGGATGCTGGGCTCCTCTCCTCCACACTGCTTAATGTCCTGTCTGGACTATCATAGCAGCTGGAGGCTGCCTTCCACTCATTTCTCACTAACAAGTCACTGTGTCTTATTCCTGCATTCTTTATTACTTCATCACACAAGTGGGGGGACAATGCTACGGTAGCCCAGGAAGGCTGGGGGAAGAACGGAATCAACAGGTGGGGTTGTTGCAGGAGCACCCCCTGTGAATAGCATACAGCTCATAATTTCTGTGTGCTCTCTGGTTCTATGATACAGTGGTTCTCTAGTACACTTGCCCATATTCTAGGCAGGACTGATTCTATTTTTAGATACCAAAAAGGAGGGATTGACTCAGGGAGTCATTCCCAATTTTGGCTTTTGCGCCCCTGGCTGATCTCAGCCAGGGGCACTTATGACAGCAGCAAATGGTGCAGTGCAAAAGGACTGGTAACCATGATCATCTTATTACCAATTTATGGTATGGTAGATGGTACAGTATGGCTGGTAACAATCTCTGCTGTCATGCAAAAGCAAAAGCATGCTGCTGTGTAGCGCTGCTGAATCGCCTCTGTCAGCGGCATCTAGTACACATACGGTGACAGTCACAAAAGGCAAAACAGGCTCCATGATTGCCATGCTATGGCATCTGCCAGGGCAATTCAGGGAAAAAAGGTGCGAAATGCTTGTCTGCCGTTGCTTTCCCAGAGGAAGGAGTGACTGACGACATTTACCCAGAACCTCCCGCGACAATGATTTTTGCCCCATCAGGCACTGGGATCTCAACCCGGAAATTCCAAGGGGCGGGAGAGGTTGCGGGAACTATGGGATAGCTACGGAATAGCTACCCACAGTGCAACGCTCCAGAAATCGACGCTAGCCTCGGACCGTGGACGCATACCATCGATTTAATGTGTTTAGTGTGGCCGCGCGCACTCGATTTTTGTACAGTCTGTTTTGCTAAACCGGTTTATGTAAATTCGGAATAATCCCGTAGTGTAGACGTACCCTCAGAGTGATAATCAAAGGGTGTGCCACATGTAGGCAGTCCCCTCCTCCTATTCAGTAGCAGTGCTGGAAAAGGCTTTTTGGGGGGGGGCCCTTTGAGGCAGAACCTGATTTTCCCCCCCCCCCCATATTTCTTCACCAATTTTATATGCCTTCTCTTTTCATCATTAAACATGTCCTTCAGAGAAATTTTCCTAAATGGAGCTTGGAAACAACATAAGGGTTTGTTGGAAGACAAGAACTGAAATTAGTAGACTTGATGATTTACCTGTACCTCGGTGTATTTTCAGGTAGCCATGGTGGCTGGTTCAGTTTACCTTAATTCCTAAGAGATGGCCATAGAACCTTTCAGGGCCCTTTTCCACATTATTCTCAGGTGCATGAAGGGCTCACAGAACACACGTACACAGATTTCCCTATTAGTAATCCTTGCATTCTCTGTACTTGTGATCTAGGAGTTGCAGCTCTGTCCCTCCCTTCTCTGAAGTGGCCTTTACAAAAGCAGAGAAGAGAATGAGAGAGAAATCGAGGAGAAGGAAAAAGGGCAAAATAAATAAGCCATGGGGCTGATTTGGAGGACTTAGGAGAAAAGCTAACTGTGGAAGGTAGTGGATTCTAAGCAGCTGAACCTAGAACAGAGAGGGCCATTTACAGAGCACATCTTTAGCTTCACCAGATTACACAGACATTTGTGTTCCAACTCTCTTTCCTCATTTCCTAAAACAGACTCTTCCTTTAGCATAACAAAGTTTTGTCCTGATTTGGAAGAGCATTGTTATTTCTGCAGTGAGCTCAACAGCCGTCCACTCCTCCTCACCTCCATACCTTCTAAAAATGTAAAGCAGTTGATCCCCAAGTCACTGACTCACTTCAAGCTTCATTCTTTTTTAGTCATGTTCAGCAACCAGACTTTCTGTAGCACTCCAGGAATACCATGGCTAATACACTTCTCCTTATTCTCAAATCTGTGTGCTAGCAGGTTAGAAAACGATGATGGTCTGTGTATAACCAATTGTATTGCTCCACCTTTACCCTCTCCTTAATTCATTATTGTAGGAAATATGGAGAAAGGGGGCATGGGGAAGTTAATATCTGTTGGTTGATTTATTTATTTATTTTCTACAAGGCTGTCCATGATGTAATATGATTCTCTGCAGGTCCCTTTTAGTATCAGTAGCTGGGAGAAGTATGTGGGCCATAACGATACAACATTCAGGTGTGTTGTTAAACACTAATTTGCTCAGAAAATCCCCCCCATCCCCCTCCCCCCAAATCTGTAAAAGGTTGTTCTGACAAGCACCTTCCTGGTTTCCACTAATCTACAGATGCGCTTCAGAGTCCTATACTGGTCATAAAAACGCTTTTGGGTGTGGGCCAAACTTCCTGGTTCAAGAAGAATGAAAAAGCTTAGACTATCTTCAAATGTGTTTGTTCTCACTAAGTGCATCGAAGGCTTCTACCTTGTTCTGGACCTCCCTACTCTAAATGTTGTATTATTAGATTATTTCATGTCGAGTTCATCTCTCTTCTAACCAAGGCACCTCAGGAGATCCATCCCCTCAAGACATGTCTCCATATTCCTAAATATTTTTATCAGCAACGCTTTTTCCACCTCATTCAAAGGGAATCCTGAAGATACAGAGAGTCTCCCACAGTGTAGCTCTGAATCCAACAAAAAACTTAGTAACTTATTCCCGTCATCAGGAGCAATTGGAAAGGAATTCCCAGAGGCAAGCCTTTATGTGATGTATCCTGTGTCCTGCTGTATACTGAGAAGCCTTCTTTAAGAGCAAGAGTTCAAATGAACTTTCTCACGGCTCTGGGGAAATGGCCATTTCAGGAAGCCTACAGCACCATTAAAAGGGGAACATAAAAACTTCTAGTTTGTCTGAGCAATCTTTGCCCTTGAGAAATGTCTCCATAAGATTCTCTAAAATGTTATTACTGTTCATAGGAAAATCATGTTATACCTGACTTCTGGGGAAGAATCAAGAAAGGGTTACCAAACCTCGAGTCCATCAGAATTTTTTTGGAGGAACAGATCTCTTGGTCTCAGCAGCATATATCCTAAGGTCAAACTTGTGCATTGACTGTTTTTTGCAGTAGAAGAATGGGAGTTCAACCACAAGGTCTTTAAGCTATTCGTGGCCAGATGGAGTCTTCTTTAAATTGAACTATCTGTGGCTAATCCCATCAGCCCAATACAGATTTTCATGCTACACACACACACTCTCTCTCTCTCTCTCTCTCTCCCCCCCCCCCCCCTCCCCCCCTGCATAGTTGACATTCATATAAACACAAGACAGAGAAACTCAGTGGTGGGGCAGATCTGTGCACTTATACATGATCTTGTCTGACTTAATAGCCAAGTGGCCAGAAGGGTCAATCAGGAAAAGGCTTTAGTCATCCTGATTTCTTTTTTTCTACCTTGACTGGGGTCTCCCTGAATATTACGTTGGCAGAACCCTGTATGTAGACTTTCCTGAGGATCAAAGACCGTTCATAAAGTTCCTCTGAATAGTTCAGATCTCTTCATGTATAACCTGGGATCCATACTGATAGTGTTTTTGAGCCATGGATGCTCTAAGTAACTGCTTGATTTCCTTTAACACTTTGAAAGAACTTCACTCAACTTCTCAGGACTGTTTGGAGAGGTTGTTTTCCTAGTGCTTCCTCAGGGGGATTAACCTGTTTTGGCTGACTTTTCAGATGAAATTCCAGATGACCTGTAAAGCTTCTGTAAATTCTAAGCTGGAATTTCAAGAGAATTCAAGTTTGTGTCGTAGAAACAATGTACACAAATTCTTCTATTTCCTACTTTGCATCCTCTTACATCTTGCTTCCTCAAAGCAGTTTCTTAGGACAGAGCTTCTGTGGGGCATTCAAAGCTAAAGAGAATATTTTGGGCTCTGTCAAAGACATCCTTTGAACAGAGGGCAGAAGCGTTAACCATATTTTGACCCTAAAGTCCCTTATATCCTGGCCATTGTTTCAGCCAGGAGAGTGAGTATCTCTCTAGTAAGTGACCCTACATGCAGACAAGGTGGTTTTCAGACTTATTTCTGATTTTGCCCCTACAGAGACTATTTCTGCATAATTGGATGAGCACTCCAGTTTTACTAGCTGCAAACATTCAAAAATAAGTTGCTTAAAAATCATGAGATTGTTTAGTCTTTTTTTTTATTTTATTTTTTAAGCCTTTAGAATTCATATCTTTAAGCTTTTCTCCCCAGCCATGAGGGCAAGATACTTTTTTTTTTTCTTTTGAAAGCAGAGATTCTTGCATAATCAAATGATTCCAAGAACAGAGGCTTTAAATAAAAAAAACAAAAACCCACCAAGTATTGCTAGTCTCATGACAAAATCTTGAGAGATGGCAACACTTTAGATCGCTATCCTCTTTCATTGCTAAGCCTTCAAACAGGTTGGAATATCAACTTTGTAGACTGTGTGTGGTTAAGGGGTATAAAACTGTATTTGGTATAAAGCCATATGGTTTTAAAAAATTTCTGAAAAGAAATAGTGCTCACTCCACCAGTGACTTGCTGGCTTTGCAAGCAGGAAGCTACAGTGCTTCATATGACTAAACCAATAGCCTTGAAAAGCCTTCTGTTCATCTTTTTGACAAACTACTAAGACTTAATATTGGTCTCTTACCTGCTGTTTTCATATGCAGAATCTCCTAACCTTCTCTCAATTTTGTCTAATAAAACAAAAGCAAAGCTATATCACTTATAAATACAGTATATAAATGGTCTCACCATACATCAGATATGCTCTTGCTTTGATTGGGGAACAAGTAAAACACTCAGATGCAAGTGTATCTTCTGCTTCTGTCTTCCTCTTGTTAGAGCAATGGATCTCTAAAATGTACATCTCCCTCCATGTTTTTTTGGAAAGGAGTTTGTGTTCTTCTGGCCATTTCCCATAACTACTGCGTAGAGTGATGAATCCTACCATGGAGAAAGGATAAAACTAGTTTTCTTACCTGTCATTTCATGTTTTGTATATAGGATCTGCTACTCTGGCCAGACCCAGGATATTATAGGAGATTCTGTTGATGACTGTTGAGCGGGCACTCATCTGGGATGTGAGAGACCTACGTTCAATTCACTGATCTGCCTGATGAGGTGAAGGAATTTGAATTAGGGTCGCCCACAATGGCTCTCCTCATCAGGCAGAGTGGAGAATGGAACTCGTCTCCCACATCCCACGTGAGTGCACCCTAACTACTGAGCTAAAACTTATGAGGGAGGCTCCTCTTCTGGCTGTTTCATGAATCCTTTATTTTGCTTTTGTCAAAATGCCTGAAAGTCTAAACAATTTTTTGGGACAAAAATTTGGGTTTGACATTACTGCAATGTTTAGTATGTGTGTTTGGTGAATATATTCATGAATAGTTCTGGTCAACCTGAAACTTCCTTTTTAATTGAATAAACTATTCATCTGAAAATTTTGCCCAGCTCTAATTTGAAAGCCACTGCATGGATCTCACACTCAGCTGTCTATATTCCAGTAGAAGAAGCTGGCAAGGAGAGGGGGAAGAGGAACTTTTTTTTTGTATACCCTGGTTCTAGGAACAGTGGAAGTAAGAGAATAGAACCTATTTGAAAAAGTTAAAATTAAGGTTAAAAAAACCACAGTGTATTCTCTCCTATGTGAATGTCTGTTTACGCAAAGCCGTCTTTAAGTTCTTTACAGGTAATACTATATCGTGGTAAGCTGTAATATACTAGTTATCATGGGCCACAGAAAGTGACTGCATATAAATCAATGTCTGTTCTAAACCTGGTTTTGACATTCTCCTCTCTTCTCTCACAGAAACTGTTCTTTCAGATTGATATTTTGCATACTGATGCCCTGGTCCTTCAATCTGACTATATGGGCACAGGGTTAATCTCAGGCTTTATGTGGGTGCAGGGCTTAACCCGAACATTTCAGATTGAGAATTTTTAGAAAGTTTGAGATTAATTGACCCAGCTCCTTCCAGTTATGATTTTTTTCAAAATAAGTCATATTTCTCTCACTAACACTTGTTATATAAGAGTTTTTTTGACCATTTATATCTAAAGTACGTAGTCCTAAAGGCTTCAGACTTCATTTTTAAGCCCAGTGAAAACTAATACATAGGCTTAATTTTTCCTTTTTTCAAGAATTCCTAAATTCTTTAGATTTTTTTTCCTCACTAGTATTACAAACTCTACTCAATATTAGTGGAGTTTCTAAGCTATAATTAGTGGTATGGAGCTTACAAGCAGCCTGCAGATGTAAGCACTGTGTTGGCCTCTGTATATCTTTACAAGGTTTGTGAATCAAAACCTATACAGCTTATACATGTCTTTACAGTGTTATGTTTCAAATTTCTGTAGAAGTGAAACACCAGAATACGAAAATGAAAACTAAGAAAAGTTTCAGACAAATACTTAATAAAGATAAGGTCATTAATACATAGGTAGGGCCCTTTGTTTTCAGTTTTTATTTTATTTATTTACATTTTTCTGGGAATTTACCAGAGTTTTTAGCCAAAAAACAAGTAATAATTTTTCTGGGTAAATATTGGGGTTTATTTTGGTGGATGTAAAGACGAGGGGAAAGTATTCAATAGATAAATGCTTTGAATTCCATTCATCAATGTGGGTTGCTGCAGAACTAAAATAATGCCACCTCTGAGTTTAAGAAAACTATATATCTCCAATCTCCATATAAAACTTTTCATTTGAATAAATAGTTTACTGTTGTAGACTTAGAACTATTAGCCTATAAATATTTACATTTAATAATTGGGCCACCCCATTTGCAGCGCATGCACTCCACTTCATCCTTTTCTCCTGTTTTTGTTTTTTGTTGTTTTTCTCCTGTTTTGTATTTAAACTTTTGAATATTGCCATGTGTTCTGAAACATATTCTGATACAGATTTTTGCTTTCTTCCCATTTTAGTGTGTCAAATATTTAAACTGTTATCTGCTAACAGCTTGAAATGTGTATGTGATGGGCATAAGATTCATCAGTACATTCAGATGTGTGTGCACTTCAGAGCTTGTGTGCGTGCCTGTTTAGAAAGTAGAGTGAAAATCGGGGAAAAAAATGAATACTTTTTGTAAAACTTGGGAATTTTTTGGTAAAAATCTGTTTAAACTGAAAATGAAGGGGCTTATATATAGGTTATAATGTGTGTTCAGGAAATTATTAAAATGATATTTAAAAAAAAAATCCTTGACATTGAGAAAATTAACTTTTGCTTCCCTGCAGTAGTCTTAACTCTGCCCCATTAACATTGACCATACTTCCCTATCAGATACTCAGGCATGCCACAAAAATACTGCATGTTGTCTTGCAAAAAATCCCATATACAACTCATGAACCAGAGGCCCTGCCTCTTATCTTCCTTTTTCATTATGGGCCAGAGAGCACCTTGTCACACATTTTGTACATTCCATATGCCTACCATAAAGTACACTATGTAGGTCTGATCCTGCAAGATGCTGAGTACCTACATCATCCCTCAAAGCCATGGCACTCGACACCTTCCAGGAGGCTTGCAGGATAGGACCATATAGATAGAGGTTCCAAATTAGCAAGATACTTAAGTACATGGTTAACTTTGAGCACATGAGTAATCCTATTGACTTTAACAGGAGAACTCACCTTGTTGAAAGTTAGGTACATTCTTAAGGTTCTTGTTAAAATGGGCCAGAGCTTTGACTACATTTACTTCACCTTTCCAGTATTGGTCAGACTCCAATCTCTAGATGACTGGCCAGACCTCACACCAGTATTTACACAGCTGGTCTGTAAAATCCTAATATTGCAGACACCCTTGCAATACTGCCCTGAAATCACCCAATGTCTGATAGGGTAGGGGAGGATGGTTGCAGTCTATATCCTAGTGAAAATCTACAGTGTTTTAATTCGTGTATTCCAAAGGAAAGTATAGGTAGGGGAAAGATTAAAGGGGTGTGTGGGGGTGTGTAAAAACATGGAACTCTGGATGGGCATTTTAAATCTGATGCCTATCTAAAATTTTCTTTACAATACTTTCAGGTCATGAGTTTTTCCAGTTAGTAAACTCTCCCACAAAAAATACACTCTGTCCATTCATGTCATAAAATAACTTAAATCATCATCAGTCTCCAGACCCTCCTATGCCTACAAGAAAATATAAGTGTTGCAGCATATCTAGAAGACACAAATTCTGGCTGTATTGGATTAAAAAAGGAAGTGAATTCCATAATTGAGGACACCTCATAAAAAGCTCCCTTTCATTTGTAGAAATGGTGCTCCAGCTTGAGTACCTCTCTTCTTCTGTACTGCTGCAGTAGAAGACAAAAGTGCAGTACCTCAGATACCAAACCATTTAAGACTTAAAGCCTTGTTTTAAAAAAAGGCACCTTGAACTTCTCCCAGAAATTTATCAGGAAGCAGTGCTGCTCCTGGAAGTTTTGATGTTATATGCTGCTACATTATGGCTGGCTCATCATACGGCCATCTGTATTGTGCACTAGCTCGAGTTTCTGAATAGTCTCTTTGCAACCCAACCCCCTGTAGTGCTTATGATACCAGTCTTGTCTCAAGGTGGTAAAGAAGTGAGTGATTATAGCAAGGTCTGTAACAGAAACAAAATCTCACTCTAACTAGATCCAGATTCTTGGAAAAGACCTGTTTAGCTACAGCTGTTAGTTAAAATTCCAAAAGCATCTCTGAATCATTCAGTTCCAAAAGTGAATTTTGGGGTACAAATGTGGATTCTCTCATCCAGGGGTCTATACTTATCTTTCAACTTCTGTCCCTAACCCACCATCGCTTCTCCAGTCTTGTTTTAATTAATACTCATCAAGCTTGCCTTCCTCTGTTCTGTCTTCATAAAGACACTGAGTTTATTCATTTTGTTGCACCAGTGGATCTTATGTGATTGAAAAGGTGAGTATACTGAATTCAGTGCAATCCATATTTCCTTACTAACTCTGATGGCCTCATGTACATGTTACACAGAAGAGGTGGCAAAACAGTTTCCTGTAAGAGCCTGTGTGTAGGATCTCTTAATACAGATTAATAGTTATCTAAAACCCAACTGACTTGGAACTAGGAAATTGGAGGACTTGAAAAATTGCCATTTAATCTGCTTCCACCTTTTTGCTGACCTTTCCAGAAAAATGGAAGGTTTTACATATGTTGGTAGTTGGCAAGATTTGATGACAAGCAATAGTTTCTGAAGCACGGGCTCCATGGTAGGATGTCCTTTGTCCTTAAGGAAGTTTTTTCCCACATGGATATATTGATAGCCTCCAATTCAATATTGCCACAATGGCCTTCGCTTGTGAAGGGCTTACATCCAGTTTGCAGTGAGAGAGTTAGCAGATGCTATGGTGGAGGTGAAGCACTCTTCTTTGTCTCGTGCACTGTTCCTGCATGTGACTGCAAATACTCTATACATTTGCGATCAAATTCAGTCAGGGACTTCCAGTGCTGTAGCCATTCTGCTTGTCCTTTACCTTCCTCTGTAAACCATCATGACTTGTAAGGGTGAAGTTAAGAGGACATTTACAGGTCACTATATCAATGATGGCGGACAAAAGGTTGTTATTCAGTCCCAACTCTTTGATAGTGGCCTGATGGCAAACAATACGTTACTTCCAGAGCCATCTGGAACCTCTAAGGGCATGGACGACCACAACGTGCTCTCTGTCCTTATGGGAAAGATGTGTCCTGACCTCAAATCACAGAAGATAAAAGATCTGTCCTGATTAACATTTTCTTGCTCCGTCTCCAGTCCCATTCCAAATACTTGACACCACAGTTTCTGGCTCTGTGAGCTGATCTGCAAACTAATTTTTACAGTGCCCTAGTTGTCATGGCACCTGACATCCATGAAAACTTGAACCTATGCAGAAGTCATTAACTTTAGTGAAGTTGCCAAACATTGTCAGCCTTGGTGCCTCAGCACAGTGAAGAATCTGATCGGTTCAGCAAAGGCCTCTTTGGTGTTTCAGAGTGACCAGTGTATCAATATTAACCCCATTCCAAGACCTGAAAATCAGATGGACTCTTATAACTATCTTTAGGTCTGTAGACCTCCTACATGTGACTGTAGCTACAACATGCACAGCCATACCTCCTGCCTGAGTTCCCTGTGTCTAGTGCTGCACAGTGTACTTGGCTGAAGTCTGCACCAACAACTACAATGACATCTAGCCAGGTTTTGCTTATGTCTGCAAAGTTTGGTGTAAGAACCTTAAATCTGAATTATAGTCTCATGTCCAAAACTTTGTTTTTGATAGCTTTAGTGTTCTAATATATTAACTAAGTATAATTTGTAATTTTCCTTCTAGTCTAATCTTCTGTCTCTGAATTGGAAAATTTTCAGATTTATTTTTTTCACTCCATCTCATGCTGGACATATTTCAGATCTTATGCCAATATTTTCATATCACTTATTACTGCAGATCACCAGATTGAGGTAAAGTTTTGTGTACACCTGGCTTGGAGCAACTCTGTCCAATGTGCTGACAAATTTAACAGTTCTCTTTTAAACCCAAGGTTTTAACTCTTAAGTGGTTATAATTTACCTAGTCCTAATTTCAACAATGCTGTAGATACGATGTGCAGTGCTTTCTGAGGCTGCAAGACATGCACGTTCTAATGTTGATTAATTACATTTATCAAAACATAATTCATTATTCTCCTCATAATCAAATCTTCAACCTGGAGTTAGAATAAAGAATTGGAATCTGCTACCATGGAAAGCAGACGTGCATAATAACTTACATGGTCACTAACTCTTAGTTCAGGGGTTCTCAAACTGGGGGTCGGGACCCCTCAGGGTCATGAGGTTATTACGGGGGGGGGGGGGAGATCACAAGCTATCAGCCTCCACACCAAACCCTGCTTTGCCTCCAGCATTTATAATGGTATTGCATATATAAAAAGTGTTTTTTAATTTATAAAGGGGGTCGCACTCAGAGGCTTGCTATGTGGAAGGGGTCACCAGTACAAAAGTTTGAGAATCTCTGTCTTAGTGGCTTATTTCACTTAACAACATGATTGTCACAAAGTCCTGTGTAGCAATTGCAGAGAAAATAGCAATTCTCTGGCTCAGCTCAACAATTAAATAAAATCCTAAAGGAAAAAAAAAACCTTAGATTAACAAGATGAAGCGTATGTAAAAAACTAAAAACTTGTTTTTTGTTTTTTTTTAACCTAACCAAGAACATTTAGGGTTCTTTACTTCTCCACAAACATTTTAAAATGTTAAATTTAAACATACTTTTCACTGATGTGAGCTATTGGAGACTGTTCTCTTAAATGTTTACCTTTGTAAATAATTTATAATGCCAGTAGTTTCTGAACCTCTGGTAATACATTAGGTATTTTGTTAAAGTGAAATTGTCTTTGACAATTGGAGTCAAGTATCAGGTGACTTTCAAATTTCACCCTGCTATTAATACAGTGCTTATTTAAAAAAATGCTTTAAACTCATTTTTATTATTTTATTTTGGTTGTAAAATCACTGTTAAACCAGAGCAGTGACTTATTTCCAGTCTCTGACAATGTTCAGGTCTCTCCATGCATACTGACAGTTGCATGCTTGAGGTCACGATTTAGCAAGATGGCCACTGCCAACAAGTGGCTTAGAAATTACAAATTTATTGTTTCTTCTCAGATACTTTTCATAGTTTGATTAAATATTTCTCATTGTTATCTTAGGCTGTTGATTTAAGGAAAATTCTACACATTTTGTTTTTTGAAATGTTATGTGATATAGTAAAATAAATAAAGATGTTGGTAACCTAATTTTGTTGCGTCTTAAGTATTTTCACATGAGAGAAAAAAAAATCGGACATCTTTGCAGAATCTCATTTTGCATAATAACATGGTGTTTTGGGTAACACTTTGTTCTTTCTTTCAGTAAGAACTGATTGGGTTATGTTTATCTTGCTTTGTCTTGCCTCCTTACAAACTCATAGGCAGCTGATTTCATTAGAACTTTATGCTTTATTATAGCTGACTTCAAATTAGAAACAGAATTTAACTGCTAGCTGAGTGTACCCTTGTGGGCACACTTTTTAAAAGAATTCTCTGCTCCTTGCAGGTTTTTTTCTCCATAACATATAATGGGCAGTGGCTCAATCCATTTCATTTTCTACCGCATCCCTTTTGCCTCTTTCCCTTCCCACTGCATCCCTTTTAATACTACTTTAGATGAGGGGGAAAAAACAACTAAGGGGCTGGAGTTTTTTTGTTTTTAATTTTATTTTTATTTCTTTTTTATTTCTCAGTCTTAAGACGTACACTTAGACCGCTGGTCTTCACTCATCACCAAAATCTTTTGAGGGAGATTTCATCCAGACTTTTTATATAACCTGTCCAGTTCTAAACAACGCTTGTCTGTAAGAAAGCTTAGATTGCAGCAATTTAAAGGATGATTAAGACTAAGTTATTTATCTCCTAGTGTGGACCAGCAACTGTCACTGCAGATCATCTGCAGAAAGAACAGGAATACTTGTGGCACTTTAGAGACTAACAAATTTATTTCAGCATGAGCTTTCGTGAGCTACAGCTCACTTCTTCGGATGCATAGAATGGAACACACAGACAGGAGATATTTATACATACAGAGAACATGAAAAGGTGGAAGTATGCATACCAACAGGCAGAGTCTAATCAATTGAGATGAGCTATCATCAGCAGGAGAAAAAAAACTTTTGAAGTGATAATTAAGATGACTATTACCCAGTTAGCTGAGAACAGTGTTGCAGTGACTTGGACCTTTTTAAATTGTTTAGCTAAATACTGGATGTCTATTACTTCAGTCATTTTCTTGAACTTTGGTTAGTGAGCATGTTTTAAACTAGGGTGGGAGATGATGGTTCTCAGGTCATACAGCACAAATAGGATCTGACTTAATGTTAGTCATTTTTCTGCTTTATTTCTTCTGACACCTGTATGCTGTAATCATTCCAAATGCCACATTGTTTCTGTAGCAAAACTGAAATAACCTGCAGCAATACTAAAATAATCTTATCTGAAGGTCCATAAAGAAAAATTGTTCACTTTCCAATATTTTACAATTGAAAAAATCATTCACACTCCACTTATAGTAATAATTCTCCTACAGATTAAGCTCTACCTCTTCTCCCACTCCACCCCCAAATAATCATTTTTGTCTATTTTCAGAGGATGGACCTTGGAGAATGTCTGAAGGTGCATGACCTGGCATTAAGAGCAGATTATGAAATTGCATCCAAAGAACAAGACTTTTTCTTTGAGCTTGATGTATGTTTTTTGCCTTAAAATACACTATTCTCTCTACAAACTGGTTATGTACATACAATAGATGTAACATGCTAAGTATATAGAGAAAATATAAACCTTCTCCACAAAGCTATAGATTTGGAGGGTGGGGCTCTTGCATGATTATCTAGATACTACAATAATGGGAGCATATAAATAGCTAACCGTCTAGTCTGTGGCTAGAGCTGAGTATTATGTCTGTGGCTAGGCAGTTAATTCTTCATATCTGTTATCCCCATAACTCTGAATGTCATCTAACTGTTGCCATCAACTCCTGTCTCAAAACTAATTGTTGTTTGTTACGATGCAAATTACTCATTAGGGAATTTTGCACCAAAAAAAAAAATACAAAATATGTGCACAATATTTTAAAATTCTGCATATTTTATTTTTCAAAATAACATAATATAATCATGCCAGTTTCAATTATTTTGGTAATTTATTTAAAAATATCTGTCCACAAATATGTCTGTAACAATACAGACAATGAAAAAGATTCAGGAAATGTTTTTTTGACAAATAGGTTCCTTACTAGCCATATAGTAGAACCTCAGAATTATAAATACCAGAGTTATGAACTGACCGGTCATCTACACATCTCATTTGGAACTGGAAGTACACAATAAGGCAGCAGAAGAGGTACCCCCTTCCGCCCCCCTCCCTCCGGCAAACAGGATAGCCTTGTGTTAAATGTGTAAACTACTAAAAAAAGGGGGCGGGGAGTTAAAAAATAATAATAAAAAAAAAAGATTTGACAAGGTAAGAAAACCATTTCTGTGCTTGTTTCATTTAAATTAAGATGGTAAAAGAAGCATTTTTCTTCTGCACAGTGTAGTTTCAAAGCTGTATTAATTCAGCATTCAGTTGTAAACTTTTGAAAGAACAGCCATAATGTTTTGTTCAGAGTTACAAGCATTTCAGAGATGCAAGCAATCTCCGTTCCTGAGAGAACTCTGAGGTTCTACTGTATTAATATAAAACTTTGAGTAGTAATTCATTAAACTACACTACAGAAATGTATTTCCTGCACCCATCAGAAGCAGTGCGAAAGCTTGAGGGAGTCAGGGATAATGGAGGAACTGAGGGAGAGGGACATAATTGCTGGGAAGGAGCCTGGGAATGAACCTGGAAGGTTGTTGGATGTGGGTGGGAGAAGTATGGAATAGTTGTTTTTTGGGGGGAATGTGGGGGAGAGTGATAAGGAGTTGGGGAGCCTCCCCCATGCAGACCCTGGCTGACCCCTAGCCTCTCCCATTCAGTCTGTCACATCTGTCCCTGTGTGTCCCTTCACACTCTGATTCAGCCCCCACCCCCGTTTGTCTCTCCCCTCCCTCCAGTGTCCGTTCTGAATCCCAGTCTGTGACCTGCCCCATGTGCCTCCGCTCTCTTTCCCTTCCCCCATATGTGCCTCTTCCACCTGGCTCTGCGAGCAGGGTGTGATGAGGAACGCAGCCTCTGCTCTCTCTTTGCTCGGGTGTTAAGGCTAGTGAGTGGCTGCCCTCTATTTTGGCACCACAGCAGCCCCTGGCAGGCAAAGGGCATAACAGTAGCACCTCCTCTGCAGAATGTATTTTCTGCAGAGAGAAAAAAAAATGTGGCGGGGAGGGACATGAATTCTGTGCATGCACAGTGACACATTCTGAAGGAATTCTGCATGTTTTGAAGAGAGGCTTTAGTATGCTATCCGTATCCACAGAATTAAAAGTATATTTCTGTTTTGCATCTGGGTTAACAGATTATATACCATGGCGGTCATCTGTGCTTTGAATAGTCACATTTAGAGCTCCTAAGGCCTTATATTCACTAGTAATAAAGATATATATTTTTAACCCATGGTAAACTAATCCATGTTCATTAACTCTCATTTAGAATCCCAATGATGAAACATTTTTAGTTTTAACCCATATTGGCTGGTTGAGGTAAATTCTAGGCTGCTCTCTAAGGATTTGAACACTGGTTAAAAATGATCTTTTTCTTAGTGAAGAGAACCTAAAAGGAGTTTGTTAGGTAATTCCCACACATTCTCAAATATGGCTTTGTCCAGATTTTTTTTGTCTAGGTGGCTTTGCTTGTTCTTTCTGGCAGTAATAATCTTTTGATGTTTTAGGCAATGGATCACCTGCAGTCATTCATTGCCGACTGTGACAGAAGAACTGAAGTGGCTAAGAAAAGACTAGCAGAAACCCAAGAAGAGATCAGTGCTGAAGTTGCAGCTAAAGTAAGCATTTAAAACTGGTGTCTGACATGCTGCAAAGCCCTGTTGGACTGCTTAAGGGAATACTTAAAATTGGGCTGACTTTCCTCTCTCAGAAAGTAACCATTTCTTATTTAGCACAAGTACATCTGAGATGAATTCAAATGAGACTACCCAGAAGTGAAATTCAAACCATTTTCATAAAGAAGGAAGTTTAGGCTTTGACAGGCCACCCGAACTGAGCATTTTTGTTTGTGAGAGAGATTCCATCTCCTCCCTGAATCTGTCCCTAAAATCATTGTTTCCCAAATTTTTTACGAAGGCAACCCACCCAACGGCATTTTTTTTTTTTTGCAACCCATTGTTACATATATGCACCCTCAACCCTGGTACCACAACCCTAATCCTGGCCTGGAGCATGTGGGAGTTTAGAGTGGTGGTTCCCAAACTTTTAAGGGTCACACTCCCTTTCTCCTCCTCTCCCCCCCTCCCCCCCAAAGCTGGGCTTGGGGGGAGAGGGGCATGACAGGGGTAAGGAGGCAGAGGCTGGGAGTGGGTTTGGGGACAGGAACAGAGCTATGGCTAGGGGCTGAGGCTGGGGTTGGGAATGGAGCCGCAGCTGGGCTGCCATGCTGGCCAGGAGCTGGATCTGTGGACGGGTGCGGCTTTGCTCACGGCCCTGCCCCCAGCCTCATCCCCAGGCAGGGAATGGAGCTGTGGCCCCCCCACGAGGGGGTTGTGGCCTGCCCCCGTTCCCCGGGACACCTGCCCCATCCAACCACCTGCGTTCCTTGACACGCCGCCTCCCCATCCACCCCCCTTCCCTGTCCCCTGACTGCCCCCACAATCCCCATCCAATGCCTCCTCTCATTCCTGATGGCCCTCCGGGACCCCTGCCCCATCCAACCACCCCTTCTTTCTGTCCCTGACTGCCCCTGGAACCCCTGCCCCTGACTGCCTCCCACCGCCCCATCCAACCCCTGCTCCTTCCTGACTGCTCCCCCGGGACCCTTGCCCTCATTCAATCTCCCTGTTCCCTGCCCTCTGACCACCCCAAACCCTATCCAGACCCCCCAAGCTCCCCTGCCCTCTATCCAACACCCCCTCCGTGTTGCCTGGAGGTGGCTGGTGGCGCTACAGCCACGCTGCTCAGCTGGAGCCGGGCCAGGCCTCTGCCACCACGAACCACATGGAGCACTGGTGTCTGGAGGCGCTACAGCCACGCTGTTTGGCTGGAGGTGGGCCGTGGTACCTAGAGCACTGGGTCAGGCTGAGCTCGCAGCCTGCTGCCCAGAGCATGGGCCGGTGGCGGGGCGAGCTGAAGCTGCGGGGGAGGGGGAACAGTTGGGGACTAGCCTCCCCGGCCAGGAGCTCAGGGGCTGGGCAGGAGGGTCTCGTGGGCCACCTTAGTGGGTGCCCACCCTGCACCACCCCTAAGAGCCAGAGGGACCTGCCAGGGGGCGAGGTGGGGAGTCCCAGCGATGCTTACCTGGGGCGGCTCCTGGGAAGCATCCAGCAGGTCCCTCTGGCTCCTAGGGGCGGGGTAGCGTAGCTAAGGAGGGAGCAGGGGGTTGCCTGCCGTGGCGTGGGCAGCCCTCCTTGCGCCCCTCTGCCCCAGCTCACCTCAGCTCTGTCTCTGCCTCCCTGGGGCTGAGCGCGAAGCCACAGCTTGCTTCTCAGCCCTCCCAGGCTTCCTGTGCGAACAGCTGATTCACGGGGGTGGGGAAGAAGGAGAAGCGGGGCGGAGCGTTCAGGGGAGGAGGCAGAGCGGAGGTGAGCTAGGGCGGGGAGCTGCCGGAGCTCACGGAGTTGGCGCCTAAGGCACCACTTTAAATTTGAAAGGGCTTCTAAATTTAACAACTGGTTCCCGTGAACTGGTGCGAACTGGCTCCAGCTCACTATGGAACAGTTACCACCATGAAAATCCCAGAGGAAGCTGTAGAAATGTCATAACCTGAATATTTAATAACTTGTGAATATGCAGGGTGGACTTCCTACTTCGGAGTATATGTGTTGCAGAATACAGGTTGGGTGGGGCCTACACTACTTGTTCATATACAAATACCTCTGATCCACATGTGTTTCCATTGACTTTTGCCTTAAAGAGTTTATTTCATATAAGCAATGACTTCTGGATATTAATCCCAACAAGCACAATCTAGCTTCTCTGAGAAAAATCCAAACCTAAAACACATGAAAACCTGCCTGTATTGAGCTCCCCCTTGTTTTTCCAAGGCTGAACGAGTTCATGAATTGAATGAAGAAATTGGGAAGCTATTGGCCAAAGTAGAACAGCTGGGAGCTGATGGAAATGTGGAGGAGTCCCAGAAAGTAATGGATGAAGTGGAGAAAGCAAGGGCAAAGAAGAGAGAAGCAGAGGTAATTTTGTTGTCTTTACATCTGTGAATTCATTGACACTTCATTCCAGATGGTCCTTAGGAGATGAGACCAGATCTCTTAAATCATATTTCTCTGAATAATTTGGTTTGGAATGCTCAGCATGTATTGCAAGGTTTTAAATGGTTTGTATTATTTTTATTGCCAAAATGGAAATGGCTGAGTATGTCTTTGACTTGAACTTTTATGTAAAAGGGATTTTTCTTCCAAAAGTGTGTATTTTGGCACCTAAATTTTTTGAATGCCCAAAAATAACTTACATTTCATCAGCAGCTATGTACTATACAATTTCTTATCAATCCGCAGCACTTCCTTAATTTTGATTCAGGGTATGAGACAGTCAATTGTAAACAGGGTGGATTTGATTTAAATCACTAGTCAGGAAGACTCGATTTAATCATGGGTTTCTACATAAAAGTGCATTCTCATTGGTTTTTATAACATTAATACATATTCTTCCCAACTCAAAAATAGATGTGTACCTTCTAAAAATGAAACCTACACTATACATTTTTAAAGTGTTTTTTGAAAACTTTTCAGATTCATTTTATAGCTATATCAGAAAATGAATGATTGTTTGGTTATTTCATTTACCAAAGGTAATTGAAGCAGATATTTATGAAGTCATTGGGAGGTGATCTCCAATTCAACAGGTTAATCATTAATATTTGGAGGATTTTGTTGCCATGATGTATTAGGAGGAGAACATCACCAAACAGACATTTAATTTTTTTTTATTTAACTAAAACAACAATGTTGTGTATTCTGGATGTTTTTCTTCAACAGCAAACATACAATATTTTAACAAACAAGCATATAAATTTTTGAATGTAAACATTCAAGTTTTTTAAAATCAGATTTGTTTTTGTTAAAATTGTTTAACTAAAATAACTAAATATTTATTTATTTTAAAAAAATTAAATCGGCTGTCAGCCAGGTCAACATGAGAAACTAAAAATATTGGCTTCTGCAGCTAACTAAGTCATCTTCACCTTCATTTTCCTGTTTTGTTCATAATCTGAAAAAGAAATACAATCTTTCCTGCTTTTTCAGGTCCCAAAATGATTTCTCAATTTGGAATGAATTAGTCCAAAGAATGAAAATATTCTTTCTACACCAGCAGAAGAAGCTACTGCTGTTAAGTGAGATTATCGCTTCAACAGTCTGAATCCAAGTGCTTAAATGACTTCCACTAGTTCACTGGTGTGACTTTCTTTAAAACATCAGCAAACATATTTCTTGAATGGTTCATCCTTAGCTCTGAAGTTTATCATAGTTGGCATTATGGAGGGATGATTGCTGGATGTGCATGTCATAGCCAGCTCCTCTTCTTTAGCAGTTAAGGTTTCACCTTGGTACCAAGTATTGAGAATATTTGCAAGAAAATGAACTGGAGATAGTGCTTGTCCCATTTGGTTTTTTTAATGCTTGTAATTTAACTCTGTCATTGCATATTTCTCTTTTAAGATCTCGCTCAGTTCCTTCCAAATTTCAACAGCATCAGCAATAAAACAGCTATTTCCCTGCATTTTGTTCAAGGCTACAGAAATAGGCTTCAGGGTACTCAGCATGTGTTCAACATTTCTCTTAAGCCCAGTGTTAAGAACTTTGGCTGTGACAGTGCCATCTATTTTTTCACAGTTTTGTTCACAAACTGTCATCAGATTGGGCCAGTTCTTGATATAGTGCTCAAAACAGTCCACTACTTAGTTCCATTGCATGTCTTGTGGGAGAGTTAGCTTGGTTCCTCCCACTTTTTTCAGAGCAGCTGCTGCTTAGTGGTTATTACGGAAGTATTTTGCAGTTTCAAAAACATTAGCCTTTATTTCTGGAACACTGAAGTCTTTGGCTAGGAGGTGCATTAAATGAGCATTACAATTGTATGTTGTTAGCTTGGGACTCTCTTCTAAATTTCTTCTCATCTCATTTGCAGCATTGTCTGTAACCAAGCTGTGTACTAGACAATTGAATTTTTTTCCACTGTTTGTTATAGCTCTTACTGCTACTTCTTGTAAGTATTCTGTGTGTGCATTTCCTGATGTATCAATTGCTTCTTTAAGGAAGATATTCCCTCCTTCTGTTGTCACACAAGCATATACAACAGGATCATTGTGGACATTGCTCCACCCATCAAGATTCAGGTTAACAATTTCACCCTCTAGACCTTTTGCACACTGCTCAATTTCTCTTTCATACACTTTATCCAGCAATTTGCCTGTGACATCTGCTATTTTGGGTGGACTGTATCCTGGTCTTAATGACTGAACATGTTAATAAAGTTGTGGGTTCTCAGTCATACGGAAAGGAGAGTTGCATAAACAAACCAGGCAATTTTTAATCAATTACCTCTCTTTATAATCTGCTGGTTCTTATTACAGATTTATCTATGGTTGTTTCTGGATGATGGAGATTTTTTTTTCTTTTTCCTTTCATTATCTTCAATGCAGCTACCTCCTGAGAAGGAACACTTCTCATGATGTTGTTTCATTCGAGCGACCAGGCCTTGCATTTCTTTATAGTACTGTTTGCATTTTGCACGCATGCCTGTCTTACCCACAGGTAGAGGAACTTCATTAAAATATCCCCAAACTGGGTCTTTTTTATGGCCTGCTGCCATTATAGGTTTTCCCTTCTAGTGAGAGAATGATATGGTAGATCTCAAATCAATGAAGGCTACACTCAGAAAGACCTCAAGACTTCTGGAATATGCTGCTCAAACAGTTTCACTTTTTTTTTTCTGCTGCCTGGCCCTCCCTTCTCACATTTATCTCCAGATGACTTCTCCTTGTCCAGATCTATTCTGCCCCCACAATCTTCTATTCATTGAACTTTTTGAAACTTTGCACTTTTAGAGAGAGGTAAGGGATTGACACAAATTTGCAGAGGGACAATAGGGTTGAGGTCTGTTGTTTCTCACCTCTCTATATAATTTATTTATTTAAAAATATTTTTGCTGTTATAACAAGCATGTTCTCTCTGGAGACACAAATCCACAGTTTGAGAACTGCAAAATTAAGCATCTCTGATGGTATCTTCTAGACTGAGCACTGAGTCCCATTGGGTAGATAGAAAGATAAACCTAAATAATCTATACAGAAGCCTCATGAACCCCATAAGATTGGTTCCCTAATCCATGAACTATTGGAACTCATTTACAAAACTTTTCTTAACTATTACATGAATATATTGTCTCATACTATAGAATTAGAATTTATAATCCCTATTCCATGCTGAGATATCTTTGAGCTATGATGTATCTTAATTAAAACTATCTTTAGGTAGGTTTTTTCCTCAAAAAGCATTTAATCAAAAAAATCCGATTTTAAATAAAGTGAGTTTTTTTTTTAAAAAAAAAATTTAAATCATTTATTTGTATCCACCCTCATTGTAAAGCTAACTTTGCTACAGAGTTAGCCTAAATATATCTCATATTTTCACCACTATTCTGTTATTCAGGGCATTGGGTCTCTGCTGGTATTCCCACTTTTTTTTTTTTAAGGTAGTCTTGCACTATTTCAAGTGTATTTGTTTTCACAGATAAGGCTTTTACTTAAGTTGAGTTATGTTGGTCTGTTTCGTTTCCATGGACAGTGTATTTGGTTCTACAGTTGTTAAGACCAGTTGGTGTTATGGCTAGTGCTGGTAAGAAGACTAGTTTTCAGCCTTGTGCATGATGAGTTGCACTGAGCGAGACTTTTTCAGAGTTGTATAACTCTGACAAGACAAACCAGTTTTCACTGGAGCTCTCAAAAGACTCTTCACTGAGAGCTATTTCAATGTCATATTTCTGTTTTCTATCTGAGTCTTTTTTATGCTTGAGCAGCTTAAAATAACTGCAAATTTTTGGGGTTTTTTTTAACAGAGGATTAAGTGTGGCTTTGTTCCTTCTCCCAGCTGTCCTCAGATACTCAAATGGCCAAACAAATTTTGCTCAATTAAAAATAACTCTTCAGTAGAGATCAAGACTGGAAAGATGATTTTTCAGGATAGCATTTTAAATAGATTCACTATGGAAGCCACTGTGCAATCTTCATAGATATGGTGCTCACTGCTAATATTTACTAGCAATGTTGAGCTCTCAAAAATTGTCAGACTCCTCCAAAGTAACCTACTGTGGAGGAGAGATTAAAGAACAGGTCTGTTGTCTTTTGTTTTTATTTGAAAAGCAAAATGAATTGCCCATGGCTCTATTTTTTTTGTAGTTAGTGTCCAAATAATGTTTTATTTAAAAATAATGAAACTTCTTTGTATTTTAATGGAGACATTTTGATTTATACCTTACATGGATAACATTAATAGTAAAACAGGTCTTATATAGTATCCTGAATTACTCTGACTCCTAATTGGCAGGTATAACCCTTTATGTATGTTGCTTCTGATAAGAGGTTCTTGTGTTCATATTTTCATGTATTGAAGAGTAAGAAGCTCTCAAAATGTCTTCCCCATTCTCCCCTCCAGGAAGTGTACAGGAATTCAATGCCTGCCTCCAGCTTTCAGCAGCAGAAGCTCCGTGTCTGTGAAGTGTGTTCTGCCTACCTTGGTCTTCATGATAATGACAGGCGACTTGCTGACCACTTTGGAGGAAAACTGCACTTAGGGTTTATCGAAATAAGGGAGAAACTTGAGGAGCTCAGGGTAAATCAGTCTTACTTATTTTTTCTCTCTCTCTTACTGACAACTTAATCACATGTGAGAAGATGTTAGTGGAAACTTTTTTATTGTATGTGAATTTATTTGTTCATCTTGTAAATTTAAAACTTTTGAGGCAGGCCCTTATTAAAAATTGGTTGAATGGTAAGTTAAAGATAATGACAGGACAGTGTTATAAAATGATCTCTTGGCATGGTGAGTTCATATGAACAACCTGCATTTTAATATAGCCAAATGCATATCATACATCTCTGAACATAGGTCACACTTACAGAAGAAGGAAGTGTATCCTGGAATGCACTGACACTGAAAAGGACTTGATGGTCATGTTGGATAATGAACTGAACATGAGTTCTCAGTATGATACTATGGCTAAGAGGAGTAATGTGAATCTTGGATGTACAAGCAGGGGGAATATTGAGTAGGAATAGAGGTGGTATTTCTTCAGTATTCAATGTGAACAGGACCATTACTGGAATGTGGTGTCCATGCTCTGGAAACCCTGCCTTATAGTGAGAAATGAAAGAAGCTCTGTCCAAGAAAAAGGTTAACAGATGACCTGTAAAAGTAGCTACATGGGGAGGGAGATCTTGGTAGTAGAGGGCTCTTCACTTTAGCAGACAAAGGCATAAGATCCAGTCCCTTCAAGTTGAAGCTCGATAAATTCAGACTAGAAATATGATGCAAATTTTTAGTTATTTCAATGGTTAATCTACTGTTAATCTTGAGATGTGGTGATTCTTCTTTGAGTGATTGCTCATGTTTAGTCCACAGTAGGTGTGTGTGCTTACCACATGCATTGGTGCCAGAAGTTTTTCCCCTAGCAGTACCCATAGGGGAGCGCCCCAGCGACCCCTGGAGTGGCGCCTCCATGGTGCGGTATAAGGGGCGCTGCACGCTCTTCCCACTCTCTGTTCCTTCTTGCCGCCAGTGAAGGTGATTTGGAACTGCTCTGCTCCAGCTTTGCTGTAGCTTGTCCCCAAAACTGCTTGTTCATTCAGTGTATGGTACCTGTAGTTAATTAGTTTAGTTCAGCTAGAGGACCCAGGCTGGGGCATGCCCCATGCTCCGGGTTTTAAGTTATGCAGCATGTGTAGGCGATCTGTGCCACTGAGTGATCCACATACAAACTGTCTGAGCTGTTTGGGGGAAACCCATCTCTGCGGTTGCTGCAAGATTTACAAGTCGTTTAAGCCTCGGACCAAGAGAGAAAGGGACATTAGGCTCTGGGCTATTTTGATGGAGTCGGCGCTGACCCCGGCTCTGGTGCACTGCTCTGAGTCAGCACCGGGGGACCATAGTGTCGGTGCGCGGCGACCCTTCGGCACCATCAACTAGTTGGTACTGCTCCCTGTCCACGGGGCATGTCAAGAAGGCTAGAAAGAGGCTTTCTTCGCTGCAGCGCCTCAGTAAACCTGGTGTCAAGTATCAGAGGGGTAGCCGTGTTAGTCTGGATCTGTAAAAGCAACAAAGAATCCTGTGGCAGTCTATAAGGTGCCACAGGATTCTTTGTTGCTTTTTCAGTAAACCTGGGACAGAGGTTAGACCCATGTCGGGCAGTCCTCGATCCCCACCGGCCTCTAGGCTTCCGACTCAAGTCGAGCAGAGTAGCCTGGCCCATTCGGAGCAGGCCTCCCCAGATGTCCGGGTGCCCTCCACACTGGAGGCCCTGTAGGCGACCCGGGATGTTATGTCCATGCCAGTACCAGGAGCACCACCGATGTCAGCCCGCGCTCCAGAGGCAGGCTGCCGCTGGGATCTCCACAGTCACCCGGGCTCGGTACTGGTTTCGGTTGAGGGAACGTTCCTGACACCGTTCGCCGCCCAGCGACCATTCCGGGCAAAGTCCACGTGGATTGCCCTTGACGCCCACCAAACTGGTTGGATTCCGTCTGACCTAGACTCTCAGCACCGTTTCACCTCAAGGAGCGAACACCAACGGGACCGAGGCAGACGACACCAAAGGTCCTCATCTCGGAGGGGCTATTGCAGCCAGTCACAGCACGAATGTCAACATCGTTCCCGTTCAGCATCCTGCTCCAGGGGCTCCCTGAGATCCCAGCACACGCACAGACTGGGAGAATTCAGAGCTTACAAGCCCCGACACCACCTCTAAACTCCCAGATTTCTCTGCTCTCCCTGCTCTGCTATTGTGTCTTTTCTAAATGAGAATCTCTAGCCTAACTAGAAATTGTGGGCTTGAGGCAAGAAATACTGAGTGAAATTCTGTGTCCTGTGTTATGTGGGTGGAAGGACTATATTATCATAATGGTCCTTTTTGGCCTTAAAAATCTATGAATTATGGTTTTGCAATTCAGTGAGCTATGTGAGCATGTGCTTAAGGCCCCTTGATTTCAATAGGAGTTAAGCACAAGTTTTCCCCAGCTGGAGCCCAAATGCAGTAAATGCTTCTGTTATGATCATGAGTAAAAGTGCTAGTGGACTCAGAGTGTTGTGTTGTGTGGTTATGTGTGATATTTATGAGAGGGAGGCATTAATGCAAATAGTTCCCTGGAACAAGAATAGTTATTAAAAATAATTACAAGTAAATTGTCATTGTTTTACAAGGAATTACTTGACATCAAAACTATAAGAAATTGAATACTAACTTAAAAAATTGTCCATGGATGATGATTCCAAATTCCTAAAGTACCCTGTATGTAATCTTTGAAGTACGTCACTTACAAAAAAAAAACACAACTTTCCTCCTTCCTAAAACTCTCCTCAGAAATCTAATCAAGATGGTCTGGGACAATTCCACAACTCGGAAGATGACCTTTATAAAGAGATGAATCTCTTGCATTATGCCCAGAAGGTGGAAAGACTTGGGGCTTTTCCTAATGTCCAGCTGCAGTGAGTTCCACACCTAAGGGCCCTCTGCTGAGAGTGCCCTGCCCCTAAATGTAGTGAATTCAACCTCCACATACTATCAACTGAAGCATCCTTTCTGTGATTGTAATTGTCATGTTCACAGTGTGGAGACAAGTAGCCTCAGATCCAGGCACCAGCCCATTCAGGGTCTTTCTGATGCAGACTAAGCCCTTACTTATCTTCCAGTGTAAACGAAGGAAGCTCATAAAATTTCTAGCTCTGCACATTCTGATTTACCACCCACTGGCCAGAGTATGACAGAATTAGTATAGAAACTCTCACATTGAAATCCTGACCCACTGCTTTTGAACTCCTTTCCATGTAAAACTTTGACTTAGTATAGTTCTACTTCCTTCAGGTCTTGATGTTAATACCATCACTTCTGTGTAGCTCTCTTGTAATAATGGCCACTTCCGAAACAAAGTAAATAAGTCAAATATGATGCTGAGAATGAGAAGAGAGGGGATAATATACATGCACAGAAAGTGAGAAAGAACCAACTATTAACTGTTTAGATGACTTTATATCACCTTTCAGTTGAAGTGATGTATTGAAAATGTCCCTTTGTTTTTTAGAGGGTTGTGGCTGATAAACAGGAAAAACGGAATCAGGAGCGCCTGAAACGCAGAGAGGAGAGGGAGAAAGAAGAAAGGGAGAAGCTAAGGAGGTAGAGAACTGCTCTGTTTTTGGCAGCATACATTTAATAGCTGTTGTAGAATCTATGCAAGACTGAATTTTCTTGCATATTTGTGTTCGTGTATGTATGCTTGGTGGCAAAACAGGCTGCATTTGCTGAAAATTCTACATGAATTGAAAATTATTTGCTATTTGACTGCTTTTCTCAAGCCTATAATTCCTTGTTTCTGGTGGAATACAGTAACTCCTCACTTAACGTTGCATTTATGTTCCTGAAAAATGCGACTTTAAGCGAAACCATGTTAAGCAAATCCAATTTCCCCATAAGAATTAATGTAAATAGAGGGGATTATGTTCCAGGGAATTTTTTTTTTTTTGCCAGACAAAAGGCATTATATACATTTTAAACAAGCAATTTAATACAGGTATACGTTTTTCAACAATTTTAAAGAAACAATTTAATACTCAACAATGATGATTGTAATATGAAGCAATGGGAGGTGCCCCCGCCTTACCCCACACAGGCACAGCCCACTGGCACTGCAGGCAAGGAGGCTGAAGGTGCCTTGGCTAGGAGAAGTACGTTGCGCAGCAGCCGCTGCAGCTTCCCCTACTGTGCAAGCACCAGGCGCGGGGGGGCTCAACCTTCGGCCCGCCCACTCCACCCCTTCCTCCAAACCCCCACCCTTAACCTGCCTCTTCTCTCCCCCCACCCTTTACTGCGCATGTCGCATCCTAGCTTCTCCCCGCTCCTTCCCCTGCCTCCTGCTGGTGGCAATCAGCTAGTTTGCGGTGTTCAGGAGGGAGGGGGAGCCTGCGCACAGTGTCCTCACTTCTCCCGCCTACCTCCTGAATGCCTCAAACCAGCTGATTGCTTCGGGCCGGAGGCGGGGAAAATGGGGGGTGATAAGGAGGCTGCCAGCTGTGGACAAAGCAGGCAACCAAACGACGTTATAGTGCAGCATTGCACAACTTTAAACAAGTATGTTCTGTAATTGAGCAGGGATGTAAGATCAAAACAACATTAAGCGAGAGGACGTTAAGTGGGGAGTTACTGTACTTTTTCTATATAAGTAATGGATACAACTGGGTGAATATAAACATGAGCAAATATTGACTTTTCAGTGTGATTTCAGACGTAATTTTCTCTGAGAATTAACAAGTAAATTATACATTAGGTGTCTTTTTAGGGAAAATACCCTGCATAGATAGATTGGAAGGTATCTGAAATACTCAAATTAGACCTAAAGAAGTTGAGTATATAATTGGCCCTTTAGGAGTGGTCCTGAATCTTCTCAGTGAAATACACAATCACTGTTTCTAGGAATTCACACGCAGACTTGTTTAAACTGCTGTTTGCATGCATTATGTTGTGGACTTAAGAAGTCCACAGTGACTTTCTACAGCAGTGTTGATGAGCTCACATCTCAGCTATGAAATCCCCCATAAAATCAGGTGTTCTGTGCATCAGAAGAACAGAGGGTCAGTATTTTCCTTAACTTTCTAAGGTCTTCATAAAAAAACAAGAGAGTTTAAATAAAATAGGGAATTTTTGTGGCATGCTATACCCAGGAAGAAAGAGAGAAGAAGCATTTAAACAGTCAGATCAGTGTAGCATTGGGAAATCTTTCTCTAAAGAAACTGTAACTCACATTTTATTGGGGCCTTTATCTTAACTGTTTCATAGAATCAGAAATGTAATGGTAAGTCAGGTTGGCAACCTTCGGCACACAGCCCATCAGGGTAATCCGCTGGCGGGCCGTGAGATATTTTGTTTATGTTGACCGTCCGCAGGCACAGGCCTCCGCAGCTCCCAGTGGCCACGGTTTGCCATTCCTGGCCAGTGGGAGCTGTGGGAAGCGGCAGGCCGCAGGGACATGCTGGCCACCACTTCCTGCAGCTCCCATTGGCCAGGAAGGATGAACCATGGTCACTAGGAGCTGCGGGGGGGTCATGCCTGCGGACGGTCAATGTAAACAAAATGGCTTGTGGCCTGCCAGCAGATTACCCTGATGGGCTGCATGCCGAAGGTTGCTGACCCCTGTGGTAAGTAATCAATTACTTTAGCTTGTTCTCATTGTAATATTCTGCATTTTCTAAATGTGAATATTTGTTTGTATAACACAAGCTGATTGCCATTTTCCATTTGTTTCAGGTCCAGATCCCATAGCAAGAATCCCAGAAGGTATGTAATCTG
This sequence comes from Mauremys reevesii, assembly GCF_016161935.1. Taxonomy (NCBI): domain Eukaryota; kingdom Metazoa; phylum Chordata; order Testudines; family Geoemydidae; genus Mauremys; species Mauremys reevesii. The sequence continues at coordinate 272,022,152 of NC_052623.1, read as the reverse complement.
TAAGAAAGGGACACTAGTAGTGAAGTCAAGCTTTTAAAAGCTAGAACCTTTATAAATTTCATTGTCAAGCATTGCTAGACTGCAGCGTCCTTGTTTAGTACCAAAGCATCATAGATGATGGCCGTTCTCAACAGATTTATACTGCACTGATCACTATGGTGTTGGACTGCTTATGCACATGTGTTCGCCCATGGCCAACACAATGTTTTTTTTTGTCCTCTGGTGGTAATAAGAATATGTCAAAAGGCTTGAGTCTGTGACTGCTTGCAAGCTAATGGCCCAAGTCCTTTAGCTTAAGCAATGGACACTTGTGCTTTTAGACCCTGAGATCCCAGGTTCAGGCTCCACAGGTGACCCATCCAGAGGTGTCAGTACTTAGGCAATGCACGTTGCCTCTTAAGCTTCAGTTGGAAGCCACTCATTTGCATTGCTAGCCTTTCAATAGGAAATTATTTGTAATAATAAACCTTCAGAGGTTTGAGAGCCTGCAAATATTCTCTTATGTTAATGGCCCTAAACAAGAATATAGCTCTTGTTTTAAAACTTCAGTGGTATCTGGTGCATATCAGGCCTTAAATAGAAGGCTTCATAAAGCACCTGCCAGAGACTCATTGTCACTACATCTTTCATAACATCAACATTTTGAACTTTGTGTTTGTTAAATAGACTCTGTCGAATAAGCACTTGGATTTCTTTGAAGGGTAGTGGCAAAGCACCAAACATGCAGAGTCTTCCCTTCATGTGCTCTAAATTTGGTTGGTCACAGGGGAATTTGGAGGATTCCCCCATCACTTTCCTCCTTCAGGCCGGTCTCTGAGAAATATATAATAGCTGTGATAATTGGAAACTGATCTCTGTACAGACTCACTACCATGTACAAAGCACTAAATATTGGTATATTGGTAGAGCAGCTGACTGCCTCATTCACCGTAAATCCTTTGTTTCCAGATCTAGGTCTCGAGATCGCCGCAGACATCGGTCTCGCTCTGCCTCCCGGGAACGAAAGAGAAGAACTCGCTCCAAATCCCGTGAGAAACGCCACCGTCACAGGTCTCGCTCCAGCAGCCGCAGCAGGAGCCGCAGCCATCAGAGAAGCAGGCATAGTTCCAGGGACAGGAGCAGAGAACGCAAAAAAAGGTAAATGTTGGCCTTCTGAGAGAAGCAGTTTCCCGTCCCTGATACACTGATCAGAAAACAGTTGTAACTGTTTCCAGAAATTTAGAGTAGAAATGTAATTGTTTACCAAGAACACTTAGGCCTGGTCTACACTGGGTGGATCTATCTAAGTTACGCAACTTCAGCTACATGAATAACGTAGCTGAAGTCCGATGTAAGTCGATCTAAGTACCATGGTGTTTTCACCGCGGTGAGTTGACTGCTGCTGCTCCCCCATCGCCCCCACCTGTGCCTCTCATGGCGGTGGAGTATAGGAGTTGACGGGAGAACACTTGGGGGACGATTTATCGCGTCTAGACTGGACGCGATAAATCGACCCCCCGCTGGATTGATCGCTGCCTGCCGATCTGGCGGGTAGTGTAGACATACCCTTAGTAATTTTAAACACCTCGTGGGGCATTTCCTGATTTCAGTCATTGTTTTAGCATGAGCACTGATATAGAAACAAGGTTACCTTTTTGTTTGTTTTGGTGTGGGGAAACTGCTGTGACAAAGTGCAATATATTTGTCAAATTGTGAACCCTGTGCTGTACTGTGAGTGAAAATAAGCCTGAATGTTCCTGAAGACAACCTATTGTACTGCATTCCAGACAGCTTCCCTGCCTTGCAAAGGTATTTAATAGCTCACTGAAGGACTATTGCTGAGAACCATCTGTTGTGATTGTTTGTATTACTGTAGCTAGCACCTCGGAGCCCTGGTTGTGGACTAGGACCCCAGTGTGCTAGGCATTGTCCAAACACAGAACAAAAAAAATCCAGCTTCTGCCTCAAGAGCTCACAATCTGGTATACAACAGGAGACAACAGATGGAGACAGAAAGACGAGCACAAGGAAGCAGTGAGACAGTATCTGTCAGCTTGATAAGCAGTGGTCTCAGCACATGAGCAGCCAAACCATTGTTAATTTTTTTTGTAGGCATCGTGGCAAAGCAGTGCTTTGAGGAGGGTTTTGAAGGAGGATAATGAGTTGATTTTGAGGAAGTTCATGGGGAGCTTCTCCCAAACATGTGGGTGAAAGCACAAAGATGCCTATTAGAAAATTTAACAAGTGGGCGATGGAGGCTGGCATCTTGGGCCACTTGTAGGTGAGGATCAGCATCTCATTCTCTAATGAGATGTTAGGTAGGTGGGAATAGACCATCCTTAAAAGTGAAGACAAACAACTTATGTATGTTGTGGTAGAGAAAGGGGAGCCAGTAGAGGGTTGCAAAGAATGTTGTCAAAGCAACAGGCTAGGAAAATGATCTTTGCAGCAGTATTCAGAATAGATAATCAAGGCAAAACTGTATTGTCAAGAGTAGAGAAAATGATGTTGCAGTAATTGGGACACAAGATGAGAGCTTGGATGGGAGTTTGGGCTGTGTGGATGGATAAGAAAGGCACTATCTTAGATGTTACACACAAAGAATCTGCAAGACTTAAACTTGGCTTAGATGTGAGGACCTAAGTAGAGATCTGAATAAAAAATGATACCCAGGTTATAGGCCTGAAATGCTGGCAAATCTTAGACTCCCAAAAGGGGAGAGATTAGACATGGGGAAGTTGAATCTGAAGACTTAGTCGTTTTCAAAGATCTCTCACTCTCAAGTGCTTTACGAGTAAAGTCACTATGGTTAAGAAAATCCTCTTAGCCTGTGTTGTTCTTCATTAGGTCTTTGTTTATTCCTATTTGTGGGGATCAAGGCACATACACCATGAGCTTCCAGAGCTTTCTGGAAAGATGCATTCTTTGGGGCCACTTGTTCCTTCCTCCCCTTCTTGTCATGGAGGGTTCTGAGGGTAGGAAACAGGGAGTGGTCCTAACCACCCTCCAATTCATTTTAACCGCCACAGAGGCAGAGAACCCATATTGAACACAGTGTCCTTGATGCTTTCCTCATCTGCTCCTGCCCCCCACCTCTTTGGTAAACTTTGGGGCAAATTTTGTTTATAGTTAGTTTGTGAGATTTTTCTTTTAAAAGAGGAGAGCAGATGCTTGTTTGACACTGGCTTTGTCTGGACTGGCAGGAGAGGGTTGGGCCATTCCACGCCACCCAGCTGACGGGGAGGCTCCTCAGGCTCAGTCAACTAAGTCTGGCCATTTGTAAGTCCTAGCATCAGCTTGGGCATCTGGTTCCAGGGTCTGTCCAGGTTGATCTAAGAGACCTAATGTGCCTAAAGGGGCTCTCTGGCCACTCGATCCGGTTTCCAAAGGATCATGATCAGCAGAGCCAGGATCTGGAAGATCTGGGGTTGCAGCAAAGCATGGGTCCAGGCTACAAAAGGAAAAAAAATCCAAATTTTACAGCTAAGTATAGATGAGTGCCTGGCAAGTACACATCCAGAGCCAGAACCAACATGGATCCTGAGTAGCAACATGGATCCAGATTCAACAGCCAGATATGAATAACTGCCAAGCATGGTTCCCAAGATCAAATTGCCTGGGATGTAGCCAGCATGAGAATCAGACATCTTTGACTATTGAGTGTAATTTGTCTAGTGGTTCTGCACCACTAAGACCATGGTACTGAAATTCCAACACCATGATCTTTGCAGAACTACTTGCCTTATTGATTCTGTACCCAATATAGTGGCTTGAGGAAACAAATTCAGTGTGGAAGCCCTCACAACACTGGAAAGGGGGAAGAATAAGATTCTGATCAGATCCAGGATGGTGGGTCTCTGTTACAGGGATAGTGTTTTAACATTGTGCTTCCTGTTCAGCCATTTTCAGATGCACACACTCAGTGCTCTGCATGGCTGTTTCCCAAGGAGAGGGTGTTTCTCTTTCCGATGCTCTATCAAATTCAGCGGCCCAGAGCCAGGTTTGCAAGATACAGATGCTGAGATCTGAAAGGCTGAGAACTGAGATCTGGATGAAAGACTCCCTTCAGATGTCTATACCCACTAAAGTTCTATTGATTCTGAAATATTTCAAGGATCCAAAGATTTCTCTGCTGTGCAGCCTTTGTAGGAGAGACAGGTTACAGTGTCAGAGGAATCTGATCCAGAAAGGATTGCCTTTTGGCTTCCAACCCTCTTTGTAACCCTCAAATGCAAAGGCAAAAAAGATACTGAAGTCCTTCCCACACAGGGAATTAAAAAGCATGTTGCCAAGGTTCTGCAGAGAAGATACAGTGCTGTAGGACCTATTTAGATTTAGAGATGTCTATGACGGGCTTTGAGGCCTACTCTGATATCTCCTAGATCAGTGGCTCTCAATCTTTCCAGACTACTGTACCCTTTCAGGGGTCTGATTTGTTTTGTTTGCCCCCAATTTTCACCTCATTTGAAAAGTACTTGCTTACAAAATCAGACATAAAAATACAAATGTCACAATATGCTATTACTGAAAAATTGCTTACTTTCTCTTTTTTACCATGGAATATAAATATTGTACTTACATTTCAGTGTATAGTGTATAGAGAGGTATAAACAAGTCACTATATGAAATTTTAGTTTGTACTGATTTTGCTAGTGCTTTTTATATAGCCTGTTGTAAAACTAGGCAAATATCTAGGTGAGTTGATGTATTTTTTGGAAGACCTCTGCGTGTCCCCGGGGGTACATGTACCCCTGTTTTGAGAACCACTGTTCTAGATCAGACATAAATAGACACATGGATCAATCAACATGACCTCTTGCAAGAGGAAATTTTATTAGAATAATATTGGGCTCTGTATACCTAGCTTCTGGTTCTAAATGAGGAAGGAGTATAGTGTCTGGGATTGGCTACCGTGACATTACTCCTCCCCCCCATGAGTAGTAGAAACACAGATAGGCACCAATACTTAGCTTTACTAAGCCTTCCTTGGCTCTAATAGAGTACTCTGGTCCAATGGAGCAGTTGACCCACATTTCAGGTCTTAGTAAACCTGGCTGCTTCTTCGAGTGATTGCTCCTATGCATTCCAGTTAGGTGTGCGCGCTGCGCGTGCACGGCTCTTTGGAAGATTTTTTACCCTAGCAACACCGGCGGGCCGGCTGGGCGCCCCCTGGAGTGGCGCCGCTATAGAGCTAGATATATACCCCGTCCGGCCCGTCCGCTCCTCAGTTCCTTCTTCCCGCCCGTGACGGCCATTGGAACAGTGGAGTGCTCCTTTGACCTCCACATCCCTAGCTCACCTCTGTTTCTCATTTGGTATTTAGTGTATATAGTTAGTTAAATAGTTAGTTAAGTTAGTTATTAGGTAGATTAAGGGGATTAGGGGGGCTTAGCCCTCATTTCCCGTCTGGTGCGGGCTTATGCCCAAGACACCAGGGTTCAAGCCCTGTGCGGCTTGCCAGCGGCACATGCCGATTGGGGACCCTCACGACTCCTGCCTGCGTTGTCTGGGTGAGGCCCATCGACCAGATAAGTGCCCAATTTGCAGATCGTTCAAGCCTAGAACGAAAAAGGAGCGGGACATTAGATTGAGACAGCTCCTAATGGAGACGGCGCTTACCCCTGCGTTGCCGACACCTTCAGCTCCGCCGTCATCCTCGGCACGGAGCGCTCCAGCGGTCCCCGACTGGTCCAGTACCGAGACTCTTAAGAAAAAGCAGCCGGCACCGAAGCCTCGGCACCGTTCCCTCTCACCATCGGGGAAACGAAAGCCGCAGCAAAAGTCTATGAAGACGTCGGCATCGGGACCGCTTGTCCAGCAGCCAGTGTCGGCCCCTTCGGCACCGACCTCGACAGCGCATAGATAATGCGCGGTACCGTCGACTCCGGCACCGTCAGGGCCGTTGAGTCCGGTACCTCCGTGCTCCCCGGTGCGAACCGTGGTCGAGCTGCCTCTCCCGTCCACGCCTGAGACTTTCTCGACGGCGAGGGAGCTCATAGAGCTCACAGAGGCACCGAGCCTCCGGCCCCCGGCACTGCCGGTGCGGGCTGTACAGTCAGTGGGTAAACCGGCCATGACGAGGCCTCCTTCCCCTGACAGACAGGATAGAAGGCGATCCAGGTCCCGCTCCTGATCCCAATCCCGGAGACGGTCACCTGCACGCCGATCTAGGTCCCGGCACCGGTCACCATCCCGGTACCACTCTCCTTCTCGGCACCGGTCGCAGTCCCTGTACCGCTCCTCATCGCGGTACCGGTCGCACTCCCGGAGACTATCCTGGTCCCGGTCTCCGGACCGTCGGCACCGAAGAAGGTCCGGATCCCATCACCGTTCACGGAGCCGCTCCCGTCGACGACGGTCAAGATCGCGGTTGACCTCCTGATACTCACGCAGTCGATGGTCCCGCTCTTGCTCCTGGCACCGCGTTGACCGGCACCGGTCCCCGGCACCGTCCACGGGCAGATTAGCGGCATCGACGGCGCAGTCTCTGAGCGCCTGTGCCCCCCCGTGGCCTTCCCGCCAACCGTCGGTCGCCTCGCACGAGGGCAGTGTTGGAGAGCACCGGGCAGACCCCCAAGGGCAGGACCACGGTCCACAGCAATGGGGCTTCTGGACCCCCTGGGCCTATCACGAGGCTCAAGGTGTCCCCTCCCTGCAGCGACCCAGGGCCTCCGAACACAGGGTGCCGGACGCCACTGTCAGCAGGCCCCCTCCATCACCTCCGGCTGAGGCTCCACCACCGCCTGTACCGGCGGAGCATCCCGTAGAGGCGGAGGCTTCGCACCCCATGGACGAGCCTCAGCTTCAAGCCATGGGCCAGGGCCTGTCCTCGTCTTCCTCACCGGATGAGGCGGTGGCGGGGTCTTCATCATCGGATCCCCCTCCGATTGACTTGCGTGCCCACCAGGACCTCCTTCGTCGGGTGGCACAAGCCATTGACCTCCCGGTCGCAGAGGTCACTGAAGACGAGGATCCGGTTACTACGGTGCTTGGAGCTGAGGCCCCGATGCGAGTGGCCCTGCCCTTCGTTCGCACCATCCAGAAGAATGCCACTACAATCTGGCAGTCGCCTGCATCCATCCCTCCCACTGCTCGAGGCGTGGAGCGAAAGTACTCCGTTCCCCCGACTGGGTACGAGTACCTGTATACGCACCCGACCCCAGACTCCCTTGTCGTGCAGTCTGTGAATGACCGGGAGAGAAATGGGCAACCCGCGCCGGCGCCAAAGTCCAAGGATGCACGGCGGATGGACCTGTTGGGCTGGAAGGTCTATTCGGCGGGCGGCCTTCAGCTACGGATAGCCAACCAGCTGGCTCTCCTTGGCCGCTACACATACGACAACTTCGCGGCCCTCTCTAAGTTTACGGAGTTGATTCCATCATCCTCCAGGCAAAAATTCTCAGCCCTGCTTGAGGAGGGCAAGAAAGCTTCCAGGTCCTCCCTCCAGGCCTCGCTGGACTCGGCAGATTCCGGAGCCAGAACTTTGGCATCAGGAGTGACCATGAGGAGGATCTCATAAGAACATAAGAAAGGCCGTACCGGGTCAGACCAAAGGTCCATCTAGCCCAGTATCTGTCTACCGACAGTGGCCAATGCCAGGTGCCCCTGAGGGAGTGAACCTAACAGGCAATGATCAAGTGATCTCTCTCTCCTGCCATCCATCTCCATCCTCTGACGAACAGAGGCTAGGGACACCATTCTTACCCATCCTGGCTAATAGCCATTTATGGACTTAGCCACCATGAATTTATCCAGTCCCCTTTTAAACATTGTTATAGTCCTAGCCTTCACAACCTCCTCAGGTAAGGAGTTCCACAAGTTGACTGTGTGCTGCGTGAAGAACTACTTCCTTTTATTTGTTTTAAACCTGCTGCCTATTAATTTCATTTGGTGACCCCTAGTTCTTGTATTATGGGAATAAGTAAATAACTTTTCCTTATCCACTTTCTCAACATCACTCATGATTTTATATACCTCTATCATGTCCCCCCTTAGTCTTCTTTTTTCCAAACTGAAGAGTCCTAGCCCCTTTAATCTTTCCTCATATGGGACCCTCTCTAAACCCCTAATCATTTTAGTTGCTCTTTTCTGAACCTTTTCTAGTGCTAGAATATCTTTTTTGAGGAGAGGAGACCACATCTGTACACAGTATTCGAGATGTGGGCGTACCATGGATTTATATAAGGGCAATAATATATTCTCAGTCTTATTCTCTATCCCCTTTTTAATGATTCCTAACATCCTGTTTGCTTTTTTGACCGCCTCTGCACACTGCGTGGACATCTTCAGAGAACTATCCACGATGATGCCAAGATCTTTTTCCTGACTCGTTGTAGCTAAATTAGCCCCCATCATGTTGTATGTATAGTTGGGGTTATTTTTTCCAATGTGCATTACTTTACATTTATCCACATTAAATTTCATTTGCCATTTTGTTGCCCAATGACTTAGTTTTGTGAGATCTTTTTGAAGTTCTTCACAATCTGCTTTGGTCTTAACTATCTTTAGTAGTTTAGTATCATCTGCAAACTTTGCCACTTCACTGTTTACCCCTTTCTCCAGATCATTTATGAATAAATTGAATAGGATTGGTCCCAGGACTGACCCTTGGGGAACACCACTAGTTACCCCTCTCCATTCTGAGAATTTACCATTAATTCCTACCCTTTGTTCCCTGTCCTTTAACCAGTTCTCAATCCATGAAAGGACCTTTCCTTTTATCCCATGACAGCTTAATTTACGTAAGAGCCTTTGGTGAGGGACCTTGTCAAAGGCTTTCTGAAAATCTAAGTACACTATGTCCACCGGATCCCCCTTGTCCACATGTTTGTTGACCCCTTCAAAGAACTCTAATAGATTAGTAAGACACGATTTCCCTTTACAGAAACCATGTTGACTATTGCTCAAGAGTTTATGTTTTTCTATGTGTCTGACAATTTTATTCTTTACTATTGTTTCAACTAATTTGCCCGGTACCGACGTTAGACTTACCGGTCTGTAATTGCCGGGATCACCCCTAGAGCCCTTTTTAAATATTGGCGTTACATTAGCTAACTTCCAGTCATTGGGTACTGAGGCCGATTTAAAGGACAGGTTACAAACCTTAGTTAATAGTTCCGCAACTTCACATTTGAGTTCTTTCAGAACTCTTGGGTGAATGCCATCTGGTCCCGGTGACTTGTTAATGTTGAGTTTATCAATTAATTCCAAAACCTCCACTAGTGACACTTCAATCTGTGACAGTTCCTCAGATTTGTCACCTACAAAAGCCAGCTCAGGTTTGGGAATCTCCCTAACATCCTCAGCCGTGAAGACTGAAGCAAAGAATCCATTTAGTTTCTCCGCAATGACTTTATCATCTTTAAGCGCTCCTTTTGTATTTTCATCATCAAGGGGCCCCACTGGTTGTTTAGCAGGCTTCCTGCTTCTGATGTACTTAAACATTTTGTTATTACCTTTGGAGTTTTTGGCTAGCCGTTCTTCAAACTCCTCTTTGGCTTTTCTTATTACACTCTTGCACTTAAGTTGGCAGTGTTTGTGCTCCTTTCTATTTGCCTCACTAGGATTTGACTTCCACTTTTTAAAGGAAGTCTTTTTATCTCTCACTGCTTCTTTTACATGGTTGTTAAGCCATGGTGGCTCTTTTTTAGTTCTTTTACTGTTTTTCTTAATTTGGGGTATACATTGAAGTTGGGCCTCTATTATGGTGTCTCCTGGCTGCAGTCTTCCACCTTGCCGCCAGAAGTCCAGTACGCCTTACAGGACCTGCCCTTCGATACCAAGGGCCTATTCTCGGAGAAAACAGACTCCAGAATCCAGACCCTGAAAGATGGCCATATCGCCATCCGCACCCTGGGCATGCACACGCCAGCTACCCAGCGGAGGTCCTTCAGGCAGCAGCCGTATCGGCCATTCAATCAGGCCAGGCCACAGCCTGATAATGGGCGTAGAGGCAGGCTGAACCGGCGTAGGCCATCCGGCAACCGCCGCACCCAGTCCCAGGCGCCCCCCAAGGCCCCTCAAGGGCCGAAGCAGGGGTTTTGATGGGATGCCCTAGGACGGCCCATCAGTCTCATTACCGGATCCTTCCCCGTTATTTTTCAACCGGCTTTCCCATTTCCTCCCGGCGTGGGCCCAGATTACAACGGACAACTGGGTGCTACGCACGGTAGAGTCCGGTTACTGTCTTCAGTTTGTTTCGCCCCCTCCCTCCTTCCCACCCACCCCGTCCCTCTTCAGGGACCCCTCTCACGAGCAAGTCCTCTCCCAAGAGGTCGAGACTCTGCTGAGTTTGGGTGCCATACAGGAGGTGCCGAGCGAAATGCGAGGCAGGGGATTTTATTCCCAATATTTCCTGATCCCCAAAGCGAAAGGAGGTCTAAGACCTATACTAGACCTCCGGGAGCTCAACAGATACCTGCTCAAGCTCAAGTTTCTCATGGTAACCCTGGGGACTATCATTCCCTCCCTGGATCCGGGAGACTGGTTTGCCGCCCTCGACATGAAGGACGCGTATTTCCACGTCGCGATTTACCCTCCTCATCGACGCTACCTGCAGTTTGTCGTCAACAGCACACACTACCAGTTTACGGTGCTTCCCTTTGGCCTCTCCACCGCGCCGAGGGTCTTCACCAAGTGCATGGCAGTGGTTGCCGCAGCCCTCCGCCGTCGTCGTATACACGTATACCCGTATCTCGACGATTGGCTGGTCCGCAGACCATCCCGCCAACTGGTAGCAAGTCACATGACCACGACCCTGGCCCTGTTTCAGCGCCTAGGACTTATGGTAAATGCCGAGAAGTCCACGTTGACTCCATCGCAGAGGGTGGAGTTCATCGGAGCGGTCCTGGATTCCAATTTGGCCAGGGCCCGCCTCCCTCAACCTCGGCATCATTCTCTGGTCTCCTTAGTTCGGGACCTGCAATCCTTTCCCACAACAACGGTGCGATCCTGCCTCCGCCTCCTCGGCCACATGTCATCGTGCACGTTCGTCACTTCATACACGAGGTTGCGCCTTCGCCCGTTTCAAACTTGGCTTGCGTCGATGTACCGGCCACACCGCGACTCCATAGATATGGTGGTCACGCCCACGAAGCCGACCCTTGCTTCACTCAGCTGGTGGCTGGACCCGGAAGTCGTGTGTGCCGGAGTCCCATTCCGCCCTCCTCACCCATCCGTCACCCTGACCACGGATGCTTCGGAGCTGGGGTGGGGGGCGCACCTGGCCCACCTGCACACCCAAGGTCTCTGGTCGCCCCGAGAGCTCTCCCTACATATTAATGTCAGGGAACTGCGGGCAATTCGCCTTGCGTGTCAAGCCTTCCGCTCCCATCTCCAAGGGCGCTGTGTGGTGGTGTGTACGGACAACATGACGGCGATGTTTTATGTCAACAAGCAGGGCAGGGCCCAATCCTCCCTGCTTTGCACGGAAGCGATGCTCCTGTGGGACTTCTGCATAACCCACTCGATTCACCTGGTAGCGTCCTATCTTCCGGGGGTGCAGAACACGCTGGCCGACCGTCTCAGCAAGTCGTTCCTTTCTCACGAGTGGTCCCTGCGTCCAGATGTGGCACACAATTTTCCGAAGGTGGGGGTTTCCCCAAATAGACCTGTTTGCCTCCAGAGAGAACAGGAAATGCCACCAGTTCTGTTTTTACCAGGGTCGCTCCCAAGGCTCCCTGTCGGACGCATTCCTCTGCTCCTGGACGGATCACCTCCTTTACGCCTTCCCTCCGTTCCCACTCGTACATCGAGTGCTGCTCAAACTTCAGAGGGACAGGGCCCACCTCATACTCGTCGCTCCGGCCTGGCCGAGACAGCACTGGTACACTCTACTGCTCGAGCTCTCAGTACGGGATCCCATTCCACTCCCGTTGTGGCCGGATCTGATAACGCAGGACTTCGGCAGGCTCCGCCACCCGGACCTGCAGTCCCTCCATCTTACAGCCTGGTACCTGAGTGGTTGACTCACGCGGAGCGTGACTGTTTGGTGGCGGTCCAGCGAGTCCTGCTAGAGAGCAGGAAGCCTTCCACTCGCTCGACTTACCTCGCGAAATGGAAGCGTTTCGCACTCTGGTGCGATCAGAGAGACCTTAGTCTGTTTGTCGTCCCTATTCCAACGATCCTGGACTACCTCTGGTCGCTTAAGGAGCAGGGTCTCGTGGTCTCATCGTTGAAAGTACACCTAGCGGCCATATCCGCCTTTCGACCGCCGGTCGGTCACCGGTCTATCTTCTCCGATCCGACAGTTTCCCGCTTCCTAAAAGGCCTAGATCGCTTGTTCCCGCCAATACGACGTCCTACCCCGTCCTGGGATCTGAATCTAGTTTTGGCCAGGCTCATGGGAGCCCCTTTCGAGCCCTTGGCCACGTGTTCCCTACTCCACCTGTCGTGGAAAACGGCTTTCCTAGTTGCCATAACCTCAGCGAGGCGAGTTTCTGAGCTTCATGCACTGACGGCTGGTTCACCGTATACCATCTTTCATGCAGACAAAGTTCAGCTTCGGCCACACCCGGCCTTCCTCCCTAAGGTGGTGTCGGCCTTCCATTTGAACCAGGACATTTTTCTTCCGGTTTTTTCCCCGAAGCCTCACGCCTCGAGTTGGGAACAACAGCTTCACACCCTGGACGTCCGCAGGGCCCTCACTTTCTACATAGAGCGAACAAAATCCTTCCGGCGTTCGCCCCAACTATTCGTAGCGGTTGCGGAGCATATGAAAGGCAAGCCGGTCTCCTCTCAGAGGATTTCCTCCTGGGTAACGTCTTGTATCCGGACATGTTACGAGCTTGCTCGAGTGCCAGCTAGCCGCCTCACCGCTCACTCTACGAGAGCGCAAGCCTCGTCTGCCGCCTTCCTGGCCCATGTCCCCATCCAGGACATCTGTAGAGCGGCCACCTGGTCTTCTGTCCACACCTTCGCTTCCCACTACGCGTTGGTGCAACAATCCAGAGATGATGCAGCCTTCGGCTCAGCAGTCTTACACTCTGCCACGTCTCACTCCGACCCCACCGCCTAGGTAAGGCTTGGGAATCACCTAACTGGAATGCATAGGAGCAATCACTCGAAGAAGAAAAGACAGTTACTCACCGTTGTAACTGTTGTTCTTCGAGATGTGTTGCTCCTATCCATTCCAGACCCGCCCTCCTTCCCCACTGTCGGAGTAGCCAGCAAGAAAGAACTGAGGGGCGGATGGGTCGGCAGGGGTATATATCTAGCGTTATAGCGGCGCCACTCCAGGGGGCGCCCAGCCAGCCCGCCGGTGTTGCTAGGGTAAAAATCTTCCGAAGAGCCGTGCACGCGCGGCGCACACACCTAACTGGAATGGATAGGAGCAACACATCTCGAAGAACAACAGTTACAACGGTGAGTAACCGTCTTTTCTGTTCTTTCCAATTTGGAAGGACAGTTGAATGTAAGGGTTGGAACATCCATTGCCTACACTTAGACGGCATAAGGTTTATTTCCTGGCTGCAGTGTGAATGAGATTTGCCACCTATCATACAGTGTGGACAACAGGACTACATGGCATGGAGCAGACTGCTGGCTGGTTGTACTAATATCCTGAGGGGGGACATACTTCTGAGTTCCAGAGAAAGAGCTCTTTTTAATTTCCAGAAATGTTCCAGACTCTACCCCCCCTTTCTATGCAATTGTTGCATATTTATTTCTTTATACATATTTCTTATTGGAGTCAAAGAAGACCTCTATCAGTAAAGCTGTACCTTTCCGATTGCCATTTCTATGGCAACAAGTGTTGTCTGGCTATCATGACTCTTCTTGAATGTTTGGGTGTTTGTTTCTATATAGACTTGACCCTCCATGTGTCTAGATGGTTCTTTCCTAGTAGTTTGCACAACTTTCATACTCATTCAGAAGATTTGTGGTCACTAAAGCTGTAATATATTCCAGACTTGTAAGCTTGTCTGCAGTTGACAGGTTCCTTATCTATGCAGTTACTTGATAGTTTTAATACCAGGTTATGTCTGAGACTTCAGCAGAACTCTTCAGGATTCTACAACCTTTTCTAGGAACACCTCAGCTACAATGCCTCAGTATCTTCCAGTTGCAAGATTTCATAAGATGGGGGAAAGAGCATGCTCTTCAGGGAATTCTTTATCTTCTGGCTGTGTGCAGTAATAATCCTAGAGGGTGGAAAGGAATCTTCACCTTCATCTCCATCCACTCCCAGGTTTGTGATCTTGGTGGAAGATGTAAAGATACGGCAGCTGAGTGAAAGATTGCCCTGACTGGCCAGGCTTTTCTCCCTGCGATCAAATGCAAATCTGTCTAAATTACGATGGACAGCATTACATTAATGCATCTCACACACCACTGAAGAGGAATTCGCTCTAAACAGTTCTGCCAGGGAAATTTCCTGTTCCAAAGTCCAATAACTTCATTGAATTGGTCCTATGTCTCATCTACCAGGAAAAGAAGATGTATTGACTGATTCTTTGAGAAGAGTTTTTCATTCAGTTGCACAAGTACTCTGCCTAAGGTCTCCATCTTATATTATCTTGTTCTACAAATGGGTTAAATACTACTAAAGTCCTTTCCAAACAGGGATAAAACATGCCTGCCTATGGTCCTGAACCAGAGAGAAGCATGTCCTAATGTAGCACTCCTTTCCTGCACTTAGAACAGGAAATTCTTTGCATGTTGCCCCTGATTTATTGAACCAGAAGGGATTTTGATGTTAGGTTGGTATAAAGTTGCTTTCAGTATTCGTGGTTACAGATTGGCAAGTCTGTCGCTCAGTATTTTGGTTATGGTGGTATATCCGTCAAGTTCAGTTTTCCAAACAACTGGGTCTCCTGTCTCCATACAGATTTGAAGTTTCTCTGGTTGACATCTTGACTCAATATTGTTGTGTCTCTTGATTGTTTATGCTGATGTCCGAAAGTCTCTGTTGAAAAACAGGAGCCTTTACGCTATGAATCTCTTTCAATTCCCCCATCTAAACAGTTCCTAAATTGGTGAACTTGATAAGGCTTCCTTGACTGTTGTTTTAGACTATTGCATTTGGAGTTTTTTTGTTTTGTTTTTATTTTAAGAAACAACTCCTGCCAAAGGACATTTGGTTGTCATCTCTGTTCCAACATATGATGCACATTGACAGCCTTTCTTCGCTTAGTAATAACTTTCTCTGTGATAGGGTTGCTCTGTGTACCTCTAGAGCTGCTTGGAGTAGTTATTTTGCTGTTAAGAGCTGCATTAAAGTAGTCTAAATTCTCCATTGTAATGCTTAGGATGTACTGCTAATGCTGCAGAAGAATAAGTTCATTTGTCTCACCCTAGGGTGTTCCTGTCTAGCATGACCTGTGGGATTGTAGCTTTTATTCTCATAAAGCTCAGAGGTTTCCATTTAAACATTAGTCAGATGTTCTCTGGACTGTATCTCTATGAAGATACTATTCTTGATAGTTTCTGAGATCCAAGCCTAATGTCTATCTGTACTATCACCTTTAAGTTTCATTCTTACAGAACAGGTGGTCCTGCCCTCATGTCTATCCTAATTGAGATGCCTGGGCTTTCCATCTTATTCTGACTACTTGCATGTCTATATGTCCCTAAGCCTCATTTACATTCAATGAGGAATTATAGAAATGTAGGATGTCCACCCCACCATGCTGAGGAAGGATTAAATATACCTGCAACATCCCTGACAGATGTTTGTCTAACCAGTTCTTAAAACCCTCAATTACATGGATTTCACAAGCTCCTAGATAACCTGTCCCAGTGCTTTACTAACATTATAGTTAGAAAGCTTTTCCTAATATCTAATCTAAATGTCTCTTGCTGCAAACAAAGTCAATTACCTTTTGGTATCATACTTTATATATAAACTTTGCCATTATTTATATGGGGCCAAAGCTTATCTAGAAGATCTTCAAGCCCTTGGAGAGATGGAGCTGATACAAGAGGAGTTAGGCCCTCATGGTCCAAAGATTGTCCCTGTAAAATGCACTGTTTCAAATTATCACCTGACAGGGCTTCAGTCTCCTGGAACTGTTAGCCCTCATCCAGGACAAAGGCAATATCCATGGCATACCTTCACACTGTCATCATCACATCATGTTGCATGACTGTTACTGTATCTATATATGTGGTTTTGTTATATTTTGGGGGGTTTAGCAAATTTTTTCCCTCATTAAGGTGACTTATTTGAGTGCTTACACATGTCCATTCCAGTTTAGGGGTGTGCATGCCCTGACCACAGTTGCCAGAATTTTTCCCCCTATTGGCATCTCTCGGGTCAGCTCTAGCACCCTGTGGTGTTGCACGCTCATAGCTAGAGCCCTGTGTGAATATAAAATTAGTCTCCACATCCATCCACAATCTGCAAAAATGATCTGCGGATATCCACATCCGCAGATGTAGATATAAAGTGGATATCAGCAGATTTACAGGGCTCTACTGATACCGTTGGTGTGAAGGGTCCTACTGACCCCACTCCTCTTCCGTTCCTTCTTACTGCCTGTGATGGTTGCAGGAATTCCTCATTGCTTAGGCAATTTTCTCCTTGTTTTCCAACTGACTCTCTTGCTTTCTCAGTGCCTGGACCCATCTTACCTCAGATCGTTGGTTTCTAAGCACAGTAGAAATGGGATATACTATCCAATTTTTGTCTACCTCACCTTCCCACCCCCACCCTCCCAGCCATCTTCAGGGACCCTTCTCACGAGCAACTCTTAGAACAAGAAGTTCAGTTCCTCCTTCAGGTGAGAGCTGTGAAAGAGATTCCATTCCACTTAAGAGGAAAGGGGTTGTATTCTTGTTACTTCCTAATCCTGGGAGCCAAGGGTGGTGTCAGGCCAATACTAGATCTGACACCACTATCTTAAGAACTTAAATTTCACATGCTCTTCTTGGTTTCCATTGTTTACTCACTGGGAGTGGTATGCTGTCCTCCATCTAATGGATGCATACTTCCACATATGAATCTTCCCAGGCCACAGAAGGTTCCTAAGATTTGTCATGAACCAAGTTCATTACCAGTTTGCACGTCTTCCATTCAACCTGTCAACTGCCACACCGGTCTTCACCAAATGTCATCACCTGACTAGCTAGAGATGACACCAACTTCGGGCGTGCAGTCTTGCAGTCAGCCTGTCCTTGAACTACAAGCCCATCTCCTGTACAACTACTTGAGTCACCTAAATTGGAATAGACATGTGCAAGCACTTGAAGGAAAAAAAATGTTATTAACCTTTCTGTAGTTGTTGTTCTCCAAGAGGTGTTGCACATGTCCATTCCAAAACCCACCGTCAGTCTCCTCTCATCAGAGTCAGTTGGTAAGAAGAAACTTAAGGGGAGCAGAATCGTCAGGGCCCTTTATACCAATGCTATGAGTGCCCAACACGAGAAGGTGCTTGGAACCAACTTGATGGATACCACTAGGGGAAAAAATTCCGGCAACTGTGCTCAGGGTGTGCACATACCTAAATTGCAATGGACATGTGCAACACATCTCTAAGAACAAGAGTTACAGAAAGGTTAGTAACCAAAGGGGTTTTTTGTTTTGGTTTTAGTTTTTTTGAGAAAGCGAGAAGTTTGGTTACTTCTGTTCACTCTGTGCAGAACTAATGCTTGTTTTAAGTGTTCTGTTGACCTTGTTTACCTAGAACTCCTCAGCCTACCTTCTTGTGGGAGTTTAGTAAGCAGTTCAACCTGCAAGTGGGAATGTATAGATGCCACTCAGAAGAAATGAAGGTTATTTACCTGTAACCAGAATTCTTCTAGATGAGTCTCTGCATATTCATTCTCTCTCTCTCCCTCCCCCTACTTACTTCTGGAATGGCTCAGATTAGAATTCCCAAAGTAGTGGAAAGAACTGGAGAGCAGTTAGGGCCACTTTCCCTTTCTACCCTCAAAACTCTCCAGGGTGAGTGGAGGAGAGAGGAGTGAATGGCCTCAACAGGCACTGCTTTCCAGAAGGTACTGAAAGCTCACAGCACAGGTGCCATGATTCCCATAGTGTGACTATGCAGAGGCTCATCTGGTCCAGCTACAGATAAGTAACCTTCATTTCCATGCTTTCCTGCAAGATTTCTCCCCAGAGGGGTTGAACTAGAATCTGAGTGCCCACTGGCTTGGTGGACCTCTGGGGAGCAACTTGGGGGGTGAGGTGTACAGTAGCGCTCACACTGACTTTGGGGTGTAGGGCCTCTGGGTGGTGGCACCGTAAGTCACAAGGTAGTGTGTCAAATAGGTCTGAACCTGAATGTGTATCCATAGTCCCAGAGCTAGAAACAGTGACTAGATTCTACCCAGACCCAGTTGATTTGGAACTGCAGTGGGATGTGGTGATTGGACCCACTCACAACAGACTGACCATACAGGGTGGTAACTGAGCCAAGTTGTAACAAGTCTTATCTTTTCTTAATTCTTTTGTCTGTAATTTGAGTTACTCTGTGTGATTGATACTAGGTACTTCTATATGACCTTCCATCTGAGGACCTCGAGATGTCTTTTAAATATTTAAGCTTTGAAAAACTCCTGTAGAGTAATCTCCATTTTACAAGTGGGGGAACTGAGGTTGTGACTTGTCCAAGCTCAAAAAGGAAGTCTGCATCAAAACTTGAGAACAGATTATAGATCTTCTTTCTTACAGTCTTGTCCTTTGAAGAGTTAAGATAATGAGACACTAATACAAACTCTCAACACAATTCCATTAAGTGGAGACAGGGGAATCTCCTATACAAGTTTTAAGTACACAGAATTTCTTGACCACTGTAATAATTTCCCTTTCCATCATTTAGTTTTTTATAACATTGGAAAGCTTCAGTGGTACTATTACTTACAAAGAGCCTTTTCATCTATAGAGTCAAAGTGTTTTACAAGGGGAGTAAGAATTAACCCCTTATGCAGGGCTGGGAATATGAGACACCTTTTTACTTGATTAAAGCTATACCACAAATCTGCAGTAGAAAATTCCTGTGGCTGCCTGGCAGAGTTCTTGGAAGTTCAAATAATCATAGTTAAGCATCTAAAAAAATAAAATAAAGCATGCAACTTTCCTAAAATTACTCAAAAATGCTAGTTTTCATGAGAGGGTCAATGAACAAAACAACTCTGGAGTCTGTAAACGAAGCTGTTCTTGAGGGATGGCACTCGAAAAACTAGAAGACTTCAGTAGTTTGCTTTCTGTTTATAAAAAGAAAAGAAAAACCTTTGATATCTCAATCTCACTTTAAAATTGCTCTGTGTTATCAACCTCAAAGTGTGCCAGAAAATTCTCCTTGGACTAAAGACCACACATGAGAAAATTCAGGCAGAAACTTTTATTGATGAAAGTTTCAGGGGAAGGGGTCAAAAGGATTAATGAAAAGCAAGTTCTAACCTTAAGCTTAGCTCCATAATAAGTGTACTTCAAAAATGCTGCCTCTGCTAGTCTGTTTTGAAATTGGATATGGGGGTCTGTGTCTCCTGATGGCTTCTCATGTATTTGTCTATATGGAACCAAACTGGGTATGTCTGCGAAAGATAAATACAAAATTTTAACAAAACATGTTCTTTGTGTCAGCAACAGATTCATGACTAATTTGGGTTCTCAAATGTATTGCACTTTTCAGATCCTCAAAAGAAAGATCTTCCAGAGACAAAGAACGGTCAAGAGATCATGACAGAACATCACGTGACAAAGACAGGAGCTCAAGAGAGAGGTCACCCCGAGATAACAAAGACAGGAAACGTTCATATGAAAGTGCTAATGGCCGATCAGAAGACCGGAGGAGCTCAGAGGAGCGTGAAGCAGGGGAGATATAACTGCTGTACAGTCACCGGATCCTCTAGCTTCCTATGGAGTTGCATACTATGGTTTAGTTTACAGTTGTTCAAAGGGACACCAGTGGGCAGTTCCAGACACTGATCCAACTAGGGTAGAAGTACAGTATATAAAAGTGGTTATAACTAAGTCTGAATTGAACCCCTTCAATTGATGATGCCTAAAGCTGTGTCCTTGACTTTGACCAAGCTGTAAAACTTCTCTGAACGATTTCTCTTTATCCAGGATGACAGTTTTATGTACCAAGGTGCAGATCTCACTGTTTTACTCTCCTTTCCAAAGCAAGTTAAATAGTGACAAATTATATTGCACTACTTGCCTTGGGTGCTCTCAAACCTTTATAAAATTCTCTAATTCTGGTCCAGTCCAAACAGCAGCATTGAAGGCTTTTTTAAGAGGGCGGGTGGGTACTAAACTTTTATTCTAAGGTTGTTTCCCAGTGATTGTATGGGAACCTAGGAGTTGGTTACAGTAAGAGCATTTAGACTGGAATATGTGCCAGAGAAAGCTGAAATGTCGTTTTTTACAGTGCCTATTTAGACTGGGGAATTGAACAGCTGTTGCATTACATCTTTTTTTTATTTTTATTGAAATTTTGAAATCAAAGCCAGTCCCACCTCTGTACCATTTGGTATGTGTTCAGTATATTTGGGTTTTTTTCCATAAGGACTTTTTCTGCTTTTTCTTGTGGGATGTAGGCTGTACATCCTTAATTGTAAAAATAAATAAATAAAATAAAAAAAATTAAAAAGTAAACTGCATTGTCCGGTAAGTTAACATTGAGCACCTTGGTGTCTCAAGGTGAATGTGGCTAATTATTTGTGTATGTTCTTTGGTTAGGTCAATTGTATGAGAAGAAACAGTAGAGAACTTTCTCATTTGGAGGAAAATGTTTTAAACACACAACTCTACTACTGAAAGTTCTGTCTTTCTGATGAGACCTAAAACAGACCATGGCTACTCCAAGATAATGAAGAGACAAAAGCTCTTAAAATCATAGTGTCCTGGCTGTTACCAATGCATACCTTTTTAGCAGCTTCAACTTAGAAAAGTTAGTCTTTACTTTCTCCTCCTAAAAATGAACCTTTTTGTTACTGACACAGAATGTGATCCATGTTCCACCCCAGAGGCAGTTGTGTTTCAGTTGAGAGTGAGTGATTCCTTATAAGGGGATCATAGAATATCAGGGTTGCAAGGGACCTGAGGAGATCATGTAGTCCAACCCCCTGCTCAAAGCAGGAACAGTCCCCAACTAAATCATCCCAGCCAGGGCTTTGTCAAGCCTGATCTTAAAAACCTCTAAGGAAGGAGATTCCACCACCTCCCTAGGTAACCCATTCCAGTGCTTCACCACCCTCCTAGTGAAAAAGTTTTTCCTAATATCCAACCTAAACCTCCCCCACTGCAACTTGAGACCATTACTCCTTGTTCTGTCATCTGGTACCACTGAGAACAGTCTAGATGCATCCTCTTTGGAACCCCCTTTCAGGTAGTTGAAAGCAGCTGTCAAATCCCCTCCCATTTTTCTCTTCTGCAGACTAAATAATCCCAGTTCCCTCAGCCTCTTCTCATAAGTCGTGTGCTCCAGCCCCCTAGTCATTTTTGTTACCCTCTGCTGGACTCTCCAATTTTTCCACATCTTCTTTGTAGTGTGGGGCCCAAAACTGGACACAGTACTCCAGATGAGGCCTCACCAATGCTGAATAGAGGGGAATGATCACGTCCCTCAATCTGCTGGCAATGCCCCTACTTATACAGCCCAAAATGCCGTTTGCCTTCTTGGCAACAAGGGCACATTGTCGACTCATATCCAGCTTCTCATCCACTGTAACCCCTAGGTCCTTTTCTGCAGAACTTCTGCCTAACCACTCGGTCCCTAGTCTAGCATTGCATGGGATTCTTCCGTCCTAAGTGCAGGACTCTCCACTTGTCCTTGTTGAACCTCGTCCAATTTCTTTTGGCCCAATTCTCTAATTTGTCTAGGTCCTTCTGTATCCTATCCCTACAGCATATCTACCACTCCTCCCAGTTTGGTGTCATCTGCAAACTTGCTGAGGGTGCAATCCATGCCATCCTCCAGATCATTAATGAAGATACTGAACAAAACCAGCCCCAGGACTGACCCTTGGGGCACTCTGCTTGATATCAGCTGCCAACTAGACATGGAGCCATTAATCACTACCCATTGAGCCGGATGATCTAGCCAGCTTTCTATCCACCTTATAGTCCATTCATCCAGCCCATACTACTTTAACTTACTGGCAAGAATACTGTGGGAGACCATATCAAAAGCTTTGCTAAAGTCAAGGAATTTATATATAGAGAGAGACACACACCTATCTCACAGAGCTGGAAGGGACCCCGAAAGGTCATTGAGTCCAGACCCCTGCCTTCACTAGCAGGACCAAGTACTGATTTTGCCCCTGATCCCTAAGTGGCCCCCTCAAGGATTGAACTCACAACTCTGGGTTTAGTAGGCCAATGCTCAAACCACTGAGCTATCCCTCCCCCCACACCTACTGCTTTCCCCTCATCCATAGAGCCAGTCATCTCATCATAGAAGGCAGTTAGCTTAGTCAGGCATGACTTGCCCTTGGTGAATCCATGCTGACTGTTCCTGATCACTTTCCTCTCCTCTAAGTGCTTCAGAACTGATTGAGGGCCTGCTCCATGATTTTTCCAGGGATTGATCCTTTTGGGATCCTGCACAATGAAAGGTGCTTTAGAAATGTAAGTTATGTTTATATATATTTGTCCTAGTTTGAATTTCTGCACCCTTGAACTACACAGTGATGTGATATACTGTCGTTGTTCAAAAAGTTCCACAGTGTATCCTTCGTACCCTCAGGTAAGGGCACATGTGAGCCCTTGCAACACGTACATATGGCATGTCTCTGCTCCGTCCTACCTAGTGACTGTTACCACATGTATTTCTTTTTCATTGGGCTACTGTACCATTCAGTTTATACTCCAATCCTGAAACGGGCAGCACAGTTGCTCTGTACTAACCAGGTATACCAGTGTAGTTCTGCCAGTATTTTAGCCTAAGATAGATGGTATGAGCAGGGCACATTTACTTCTTAAACTATATGTAGGAGCATTCTAGTTGATCGGAACTGAAATTTGTTTTTATACCCTGTGTGGCACATTCCGTCCTATTTTTTAGGTCAGTGACTTCAGGAACTTATGAAGATGTTACAGCAGTTTTGGTGGGCAAATTTTACAATTACATGAAACCATTCTTAAATCTGGAGCATGATTTTTCCTTCTCCAGGAATGTTTTGTGAAATTGTCTATATTGCCAAGTGCATTGTAAATACAAATCACCAACATCTGTCCCTCTAGCTCAGAAACCTACTGTGATACTGCACCCCATATTCTTCAGTGATATGATTATGGCATAATTATGATTCATTGTGTGCACGGTAGGTCATGTAAGCTGTTATTGAAAAAGTTATGATTTACGACTATGATTCTTATTTGTATGCAAGCATAATTTTTTTTATCTGAAATTATAAATACCGAGTATGTATCTGTACTTCAAATGTAGTTACACCTGGGTAACACCCACTAGATAAGATGCTTTCAGTCTAGATAACTGGTTGGGAAAGACCTGTTCAGGGCAATGAGCCATTAGGGAAAACAGTAGGCCTTAGGAGAAGCTAATCTCCCACCTGGTGAGCCTTCCTGAGAATGCAGTAAGTAATAGCTGATATGACTCTACAAGGACATGTGACCTCAGGCCTCATGATTCTGGACTCCATCTTGGGATGTCTGTATTTTTCCACAAACTGGTTGGGGAACCAAGCTTTGAAGCAAAGGGTTTCCACCATATGCTAAAGCTATATAAGGCAGAGAGTGACATCTGGGGTTCTTCACTCCCCACCCAAGAAGATTCCTGGAAACAACTGAGGAATAAGACTGAACTTACGGAAGTGCTGGACCCAGGCTAAAGGGATTTCTAGCTTGTTTATGAAAGACCTGGGGATTCCAAGTTGTAAAGCAAGTGCAGCTTACCCCTTAAGAAAATGCAGTCTGCTTGTATCATTTCTCAGGGTGAGAATCTGCTAATCATATCCAATCTATTTAGTATATTAAGCTTAGTATGCATTTTTTGTTTGCAATTGCTAGGTAGTCTGCTTTGAAATGTTTGCTATCACTTATAATCACTTTTGTTTAATAAACTTGGTTTTGTTTTAATCGAAACCAGTGAGCTTTGACTGGAGTGCTTGTGGAAAATCTCTGCTTGGTTACCACAAGTGTGCATTGTCCTCTTCACATTGAGGGAGAGGCGGACTGGGTATTAAACCCATATACTGGCCAGATTTGACCAGGGCTGGACGGTACGTCTCTCGGGTCCTAGACCTGGAACCTGGTGGTTCGAGAGCCTGTGTGTAACTGCAGCTGCATGTGTGAATGCTGGTGAAAGTGCAGGCTGGAGGGCTTTGCAGCTTGTCACAGCAGTACAGTGTGAAAGGAAGCCCAGGCTGGTGAGTCAGACGGTTCAGTGGTATCCCAGTTCCAGGAGGCAACCCAGGGGGAAGCAGTCACCGTGGCATGGTTGTACAGGATTAAATGCACTGCTTGTTGTTCCGAGTGAGATTTGCACTTCATACACTAGTGATGATTTTATGTCATATTTAAGTGTGGTGGCTAGAGATCAGTCAAAGAGTTTACCAGTTTATTTTCTGTTTGCTTATTTCGAGCAAGAGACATAGGAACAGAAAAACAAGAAAATGAGTGAAAGTGAAACTCATAAGAAATTGGAGCTGTGCATATTGCAGGCAGGAGAGAGAAAAAGAACACAAGACTTTTAGAATTAAAATCATTACAGATAAAAGAAATGGAAGCAGAGAATGCTAGGCAAGGAGCTGCACACTGAAAGGCAATGGAACTGCAAGCCGAAGAAATCAAGGCCAGAAAGTAGCCATGGAGGAGAAGGAAAAAGAGAGAAATCTCCAGCTGCACTTGATAGGGAAGCAAACCACAGTCCCCACACACCAGGGAGTCCCACCTCTCCAAATATTGACAGATAGGAACAGTTGTGTCCTGCATACAGTGAGATGGGGATATTGCTGAATATTTTATCACCTTCGACAGGTTGTGTGTACTTCTTGAGATTCCTGAGAACCAAAAGATGCCCACTTTGGTTTCAAAGGTGTCCTGGAGAGCTCTGGATATAGTCAATAATATAAATGCCAATTAGAGATGCTTCAGATTATGGTAAATTAAAGGAAATAGGTTTAATAGAGTTTCAGATCACACCTGAAACAGTAAAATTTCAAAGCCTTAAGAGGAGTGCTGGGATGAGTAATGTGGTATATGTGAACCAGATGAAAGATTTGATGGAAAAGGTGTTACAAGCTTTGAAGGAATGTGTGATCTTGTTGCTCAGGAACATTTCCTGAGCATATGCAGAGATTATGTGAAACAGTGTTGATGGGATAAAAAGATGAAAACTGTTGAACTGGCTACCCTACGTGATGAATTTGAGAGCTCAAGCATCTATTGCAAATAAACCACAGAAGGAGGGGTTTAAACCTGGTGGAAAGCAAGGTCACTGCTTTACCCCTTGGAAGAAGGAGGGTGATCAGGAGGCAGGACACTCGCCTCTCTCCCCCTGCCCCTGCCCCACTTGAACCCTACCTCCATAAAAACAGGAAAACCCAGAAGTAATTCCACAGAACACCTGAGGAATAAATGCCCTAAATTGAAGGAAAGTAAGCCTTGTCCAAGGCCCCAGAGGGACCCAGGTGGGAACACCCATAACTTACCTCACAAGCTTGAGGGAAACAGGGTGTGATGTCAGTAACTGAGGACATTGTCCCAAGTGTTAGGTGTCAGGAATTCGTGGCTAAGCAAAAGGCAAGACCCTACTCTAGAGAGCATAAGGAAATGTATCCTAGAGGAAAGGAGTGGGGGAGAAGTTTTTTTTGAAGAGGATGGGAAGCTGTCTAGCAGGCTTCTGTGGGGAGAAACAGAGGCCCTGAGCAGCCCTATAAGCAGTTGGTTTTACCCAGCCAGCCCCATGGAGAATTGATGCTGGTAGCGCATGTTGGTCTTTTTGTTGGACTCTTTGGGGTACAGAAGACTTATGACAGGATAAAGAGGAATTTCTCCTGACATGAGAGATTATTGCAGGTTTTTTTGTAGCATGTCAAGAGAGGAAAAGACGCATAGGACCCCAGAAAGCTCCCCTGTGTCCCTTACCTGTCATACAGGAGGCATTCCTCAGGGTGGCAGTGCACATTGTGGGGTCTATGCTGTGCCCGACTCAGAGGGGGAACAAGTATTAGTGCTGATGGATTTTTTTCACTAGATATCCTGAGGTGGCCGCTCTGTCTCATATAGAAGCTGAGACGGTGGCAAGAGCCCTTCTGACTATATTCAGCAGAGTGGGCTTCCCTAAGGAGATTTTGTCTGATCGAGGGGTGAATTTCATGGTGCAGTTATTCAACGAGCTATGGAAGGTATGTGGCGTGCAACAACTTAAGACGGCCCCCTATCATCCATAGGGCAATGGGTTGGTGGAAAGGTTAATGGGACCCGAAAATCCATGCTGGTAATGTATGCCAAGAAAAGGTGCCAAAACTGGGACAAGTTATTGTCATTGCTGTTGTATGCTTACAGAAAGGTAACCCCAGGAATCCACAGCGTTTTCTCCATTTGATCTTTTATATGGGAGAAAAATAAGGGGACCTCTTGATCTCATTAAAGATGTATGAGAAGGGAGCAATGAGGTGAGGGAATAACCAGTATCTGAATACGTTGGGTGGTTCAGGAAGGAGTTAAAGGACATGATGAGGGGCGGGGGATAGCTCAGTGGTTTGAGCATTGGCCTGCTAAACCCACAGTTGTGAGTTTAATCCTTGAGGGAGGGATTTGGGGATTGGCTCTGCTTTAAGAAGGGGTTGGACTAGATGATCTCTTGAGGTCCTTCCAACCCTAATAATCTATGATTCCATGGAAGTTGTCCAAAACAGGCCAAACAAAAGGCATGATATGACAAAAATACTTGTAAACACACTTTTGACATAGGAGATTTTGTGATAGTACTTACATTTTGAATTTTTTCATGGGGTTAATACTGCTGGAAGGGGCCCTTCAAAGTGATAGAAGTGGGAAATGAAGACACATCAAGTTAGGAAGCCCCAGGAGAATGCTATCCCACAGCTTGTACACATGAACCCTCTCAAAGCCTATCACAGCAGGGAGACCGTAGTAAATATGATCTGTTGTGTGGAAGGGGAAACTGAGGCACAGCCACTCATTGATTTGATGGCTGAATGCCAAGGTGGTTCAACTCTGGAAAGCATTGACATCTGCGGAGAGCTAGCACCAGTGAAAGGGGAGAGGTGTTAGCTGTGCTGCAAGGATACAGTGAGATATTTTATTTTACAAGAAGCGAGGAAGAACATACTCACTAACCCATAAAATCCCCATCAAAGGGATACAACCTCCCCCTTACAGGACCACTGGCAAGGTGCAAGAGCAAATTCATATAGAGGTACAAAGCATGTTAGACCTGGGACTACTTAAGGAATCTGACAGCTCGTGGGCATTCCCTGTGGTCTGGTCCCCCAAAAGGATGGCACTGTGACCTTTTGTGTGGACTATAGGAAACTTAGTGCTGTTACTGTAACGTGTACCCCATGAAAAGAATTGATATGCTAGATGTACTGAGCCAAGCACTTCAGTACTTTTGATTTAACTAGAGGTTACTGGCAGATCCCTCTGGAGGAGGAGGCACAGCAAAAATCTACTTTTATAACTGCCATAGGGCTCTACAAATTTTGGGTTAGTCAATCCTGATGTAACCTTACAGAGACTGGTCAACAAAGTGTTAAATGGTTTACAGAATTTTGCAAGGGCATACATAGGTGACATAGCGGTGTTCAGCAACACATGGGACAACCATAAAAAAACACCTGGGGTTGTGCTGTCAGAGCTCAGAGAGTCTGGACCTCTAAGTGCAAAATAGGACACTTATCTAGGGCACTGGGTTGGATGGTGTAGCCCTGAGGATTAATCTGTTGGTCTGTATAAAATGTCTTTTTGATAAAAGTGTGTAGGCTGCATAGATTAATAGAATTTGCAATAGCTGTAATGCAAGATACCTAGAAACTTCTAGGCCAGACATTCTGGCCAATTTCCTCTGTGACGCTAAAAGCAACCTTTAAGACCCTTACTCAGAAAAGTAATAATAGGATACAAACCTACGCAAAATGTCTAGGGACCTTTTGAATGTCTGCTAACCTTTCACCTAAATAGGGTGAAGAGTGGGGATTTCTGCCCACAAATCTAACACATACACCGCAGATGCGTACATATCTGTCATTAATACGCACACAAAAGGTCAGCCTATGAAAACAGGTACCCTCACCTTTCCATGGGGGAAAGACAAATTTGGGCATAGGAGGAAGGATTTCTCCCTATAAAAAGGGTAACAATCCACCATTAGGTGGGCGATATACCTATCTATTTTCTTATCGTCTCAACCTACTTCGAAGCCTCTTCCTCCTACGAAAGCTGTCAATACTAAGTCGTAGTATTAAGTCTTTTCACAGCTGCAAGTATGAAATAAGTCTTATTTCTGTTTTACTTTAAAACATCTAGTTTAAAAAAAGGTTTAACTCAACCAGTTTCTTTATAACTTCCTCTATCAAAGGTGTGAACAACACCCTATTTGCTACAGAGTGCATTTAGAACTGTGATATTTGTAACTTTGTAATCTCAAACTGCTTTTAACATTTTACATTTACTTATTGTTTCATTGATTTTAAATAAAAGGTCTTAATTGACTAATTTTGTCTCAGTGTAATTTCCTGTCAGATACCCCAATCTCCTTGTATAAATTCTGTGAAGCCTGATTCAAGACGAACTTTATCTTCTGATCACACATATTGGCGAGCCATACCCATATTATTATCTATTAATTATTATTAATATTATTAATTAATTAGAAAATTAATTATTAAATTAAATTAAGTGGATAAGTTCCACTGTCCCTACTAACCCTCCCCAAATCAGGCTACAAGGGGGGCAAATATCCCCCGACCCTCTTAAAGTGGAAGCCATTGAAAATTGGGCTGTGCCCCAAACTAAAAGATAGATCCGATCCTTCATAGGCCTGGCAAACAACTACAGAAGGTTTGTGGTGGGGTTCAGCCACGTATCCCCCAATCACAGACTTGTGTATAAAGCACAAACCTAATAAAGTGAATTGGTCAGAGGTGTGCCAGAAAGGTTTTGATAAGGTAACAGCACTCTTGTCTGTAAAGCCTGTGCTAGCCAGTCCTAACTTTATTAAGAACTTTGAATTATGTACAGGGGCAATGCTAGGGAGGGGCAGGAATGGTCACATGCCCCTCCCCATCATCTGGGGAGGGGGGTTACAGCTGCTCAGGTACATGTCTCAGGTCAGGAGGAGAGTACCTTGCCTGTGCTCTGCAGTTGCTTGCCCTGCTCTGGTGAGCTGCTTTCTTGCAGTGAGGGGCAAAATAGGAGGGCCCTGGGGAGGCAGGGAGAAGGGAGGAAGGGGGGCGCTGCCAGGGACACTGGAGATGATTGTGGGGGATCATGAGGGGTTGGGGGAAACAGGAGGGCAGCATAGGCCAGGGCTGGGAGTCTGGGGGTGGCCACAGCAAGGAAAGAGACATGTGGCCTGGATGGAAGGGCGTCTGGGATGCAGGGGGCAGTGGGGCCAGCGGCTAGCGATGGGGGGTGTTTGGGGAGAAATAAACCCATGGTGGATAGGAGGGCTCAGGGAGGGAGGAAGCGGGGCTACTGGGGACACTAGGGATTATCGTGGGGATCATGGGGTGGGGGGATGGGGAGGCAGCATAGGCCAGGGCTGGGCATCTTGGGGGAGTGGGGAGAAGTGGCCGCAGCAGGGAAACAGCCATGTGACATGGATGGATGGATGGTGTCTGGGTTTTTTTTAAAGATTGAAACAAAGAAGTGCTGAGCCCCTTTCTGGCTGGTAGGAAAAGGGTGGGCTAGAGTCTGTGGATGTCGTGGTAGCCCAGGGGTGAATGCTTGCTTGCTCACTTCATTGTCTTCCCAGAATCCCAGGTCAGAATTAAAATACCCTGCATTTCCTCCCTCACATGATGAATCCCTTAGGATGAATTATGGTTAGGAGCACAATTCCCAGGGATTTTCTGTTCATGCCATTGTGTCTGCAGACAAGTGAACTTCACCTTGCTAAGGCCCCTACTATTGGGATTGACCAGAGCAGCTCAAGGCCATGGGCCAGCTGAGTTCTCTGAGCTGGCGTGTAACTGCTTGAGCTCTCTGGCTGGATGCTCAAGTGGTTTGAAATGGGACTTTCTAACATGCCCAGTGCCATTTCCTTGCCCCTCTTCTGAATGGGCAGGTCTAAACTGGGAAAATAGGCAGAGTTTAAAAACATGTTTGCTAACATCTTGAACTCTCTCATTTTTCAATACAACCTATTTCCTGGTCTAGACAGGGTGGGTCAATGTCATATCCCCACATTACATTCTTCCCTCAGATACAGGCTTCAAAGATGGAAATTGCTCTATTGTATAGTAAGCAGGGCTGTGGGTGAGTTTTCCAGCAATGTGTCTTTTGGTTTTCATTATTCACCCTCTCTCATAGCCTTGAGACAGAAGCAGTTTCTGACTCTTGGCTCCTCTGAGAGCCTCTCCTGTTTTTGCTGGGAGTGTGATTTGTATCTAAGACTAGAAGAGCTGTACAGTATGTTTAGCTGATGGCCTCCTTTCACACTATGTGGGTCTACAGC
The DNA here is from genome assembly GCF_016161935.1 of Mauremys reevesii. Taxonomy (NCBI): domain Eukaryota; kingdom Metazoa; phylum Chordata; order Testudines; family Geoemydidae; genus Mauremys; species Mauremys reevesii. The sequence goes on along the minus strand of NC_052623.1, from coordinate 271,991,619 downwards.
GTATGTGCCCTATTCCCATAGTAGCATTTTGGTGGTCTTGCTATGGAACAAGAGCGCCACTTCTAGCTCACATTGGAAATACAGAAAGTAGCATTGATGGCAATGTTTTCACTGCAAAGAGTTTTCCAAGCAAGGATAAGGACAAAGTGTTAGCTGCTCTTTCCCACCAGGTGCAAAGTACACAACAGGTATGCAGCGATCCTGAGTGTCACCACACCCATCCCTGCAGTGGCTGAGTGTTACATGGATACGTACTTCAATATTATTTCTATTACAATACGTGGATACCTAATAGGGGCTTATAAATTACAAGCTCTGAAAATACTGTATATGGAGTGGGGTATTAGAAGATATGCTGTATTGTATACAGTGGTGGGTTGTAAGGTATGGCATATTATGTACAGTGGGGTATTGGAAGGTATGCTATACTGTATTATATGCAGTGAGGTATTGAAAGTGGCATATTGTTGCACTTTGAAAGCCAGGGGTATAATTAATCTGTTGTAATTCCACTCACTCAGTGAAATTACACCAGGAGTAAAATTGGCCTAGTAGATTTAATTCTTTTTCTGTACTTCTGCAAAAATATCTTATGGTTTACATTGTTCCAGAAATCCTCAGCAAACATACAGTTAGTTATTATTTGTTCCCTGCACTTTAGTGTAACAAAAATTAAAATAAAAAGAGAAATAAGGCTTAAGCCATAAAGCAAAAAGGTCAAATGTATAATTCAAGTTACTGAGCAACACAGTAGCTGGGCTGCTAAGGAGAACCTGGTGTTTGATGGAGAGACGCAGTAGATCTGCTTTGCTCCCAAAACCAAAACAGAAAGTAGCCAGTCAGTGGTGGTAGAGGAGGCAAACCTGGCATAAGATAATCACACCATATCCATCCCTCATATTACAGACCTAAAGCGACAGCTCTCTGCTTATGCAGCACAGAGTGGACTTGAAACAGCCAAAGGAATCTCCCCAGTGGCAGTGATGGTTCTGCTGCCTGCTGCATCTGCCATCTACTGTGCTGGAACCCACTGCGTGGCATAAGGGAAAGCAAAGGCTTCTTGAAGGCAAGGAGGAGACAGAGTATGTGAGGGAATGGGAGGAGGCAGAGTTAGGCTCTGATATACCCAATTCTCAGCTGGCTTAAGGTCCTTAGGGGATCTTTCCATTTGGGCACAGTGGAGAATTAATCTCAAGTCTCTGAAATAGACGAGAGTAATCGATCACTGAAATAAGTATCTTGGCCTAGTATCCCCATTTAGATAGCTATTGTTACAGGAAAACGGTCTCTTACATTTTAGCCCAGGGCTGGTCTTTTTAAATAAGTAATACAGAAGTAAAGATGGATCAGCTGTCTCATTGGTTTGATGAGGATATAGCAGCTCAAGGGCATAACATTCTCATTCACTTTAGAAGGGTTCAAAGCCAGCTAGATAGCAAATCAGTGACATATTTTTGTGCACTGTCTGAGCAAGACCTTGCTAATTTGCTTCGAAGTCCCCATTCTATTGTCTAATTTGCACTATGTACTGATGCATCGGACGCTGGCTTGCGTGCTGTATTGCTGCAAGCAGGGGAGGACGACAAGAAGCAGCCCATTGTTGTCTTAAGTAAAAAGCTGTCCCCCACTGAACAGAATTACTCTGTCATAGAAAAAGAGTGCTATGCCATAGTGTGGGCTGTTAAGCAACTGAAGTCTTACCTCTTTAAAAGAAAGTTCAAGATTTTAACAGGACACTCAAAGGATTGATTCAGGATCACATGGTTTTTCCCCACACACAACTAGTGTGATCATCTTCCAAGGCCCATCCATGCCCAATAGGAGAGGGTAGTTTGGGATGGTAAACTTGGCATATGAATGCATCCAGTGCATTTATGACTTCATCAGTCAGTATCTCAGCCATTCCAAGCTCCTTACCAGTAAGGAGAGAATCCTTGGAGGCTGAATCAAATGCCTTCCAGTAAGAAAACTTGGTCTTTCTAGCCAACCTTCCAGTAGTATCACATTTTGAAAGGGTATGGAAACCTGGCAGTGGAGTGGCTTTTAATGGCCTGACTGATAGAAACACATCTCTGATGGATGTACGGTAATTCTGTTCCCCAGCAGGCACAAAACCAGAATCTGGTGGAAGTCTTGGGTAGCATCTCACAGAAAGCACTAGAACATTTGCATCTAGCACAAAAAAATTGAGTATAATAGTCTCCCCGTGACATTTATGGCATGCAAGATAGTTTGTCAGCCTCCTCGTGACTACAAAGAAATTCCACTGAACAGTGTGAGACAGCAGCTTCATTTGCCATGTGACTATGAAATTCTTTGAGCAATTCTTTACATGCTGGAGCATTTTTCCTACAAAGTATGCATTTAATTTGTCCTTTGTGTGCCTATGAGACAGTCGCTTCTTCATTGAGATTTTGGAGATATTTGTGGAGTCAATGATTTAGTATTGGACAGCTACAATATCATGGAGTCTCTTCTTTCTGATAATATTGTAATGGTTTCCTCTGCATACATTTCAAACACGAGGTGGACTTCATCACAGATCCATTATTTTCTCTGTAGCCTCATAATGAAGTGTTCAGCCAAATCTTGGCAGGTGTTTAACAGTTTCTTGTTTGTCAAGAGCTGGCGCCCCAGCCATACCATCTGTGATTGCTATGTTGAAAGGCCCCTTCTGGCAAAAGGTATCGATCACATTGTCAATCGGTCCTGTCTCAGGAAGACCATACAAGATGTGCATTATCTTGCTTTTCGCTTGGCACATATGCATTGTTCCATCACATATGAACATAAATCATGATACCACAGAGGACTCATACTTTCTCAAAATATCACATAGATCAACATCACACCAAGATCTGGACATGACCAGGAAATGAGCAGTGACCTGTGTGTGCTTTTTCTCTGTGATAGTCCCTGCCACCTTCACTCTGACTTTCTTTCCATTTGAGCACAGTGTGACGGGTTGGACCCCTTGGGACATCACCTGATTTGCTGAGATACCACTGAGTCTACCTGTTCTGCCAGCATGGGCCCCTTTAACCTGTCTTGCTGACACACACACACACACCCACACCCACCCACCCACCCCCTACAGGTCAGCTCTAGGAAGACTCAGTTTAAGGGACTTGCTCCAGCACTCAGATGTCCTCTTCCCTCAATGTGGAAGACGGTATGCACAATTTCTCAACCCCCCGCCATTCGAAATCACATAAACTGGGTTGTATTATAAACCAGAAATACATTTATTAACTATTACAGGTGTATTTTAAGTAGTTTAGGAGGTAGCAGACAGAACAAGGCAGATTACTAAGAAAATAAAACAGAGCATGCAAACTAAGCTTAATACACCAAAGGAACTGGTTACATGTGAGTTCTCACCCTAAATATGGTTCTAATAATCTTCTTCACAGGCCAGACACCCTTCCAGCCAGGGCCCAGTTCTTTCCCCCTGTTCAGTCTTAGTTGTTTCCAGCAGTCACCTTGGGTGGGGTAGCAGGGGAGAACTGATGACCAGGATTACCTCACTCCCCACCCTTAAATAGGATTTGTCTAAGGCACGAGTCCTTTATTTCCTACTTTGACCCCCCCTTCCCTTACAGTGGAAAGTTACAAGAAGTCCCAGGTAATGTTTTAGTGTCAGGTGACAAGACCACCTGACTCTGTAGGATTACAGTGTCCATGAGTCAGGGGCAGTATGGAGCACACACAGGAAGGCCAAGCTTTTCACAGACTATTGTCCTCGCTGAGGGCCATCTGCCCTGTCTGGCTTTTCCATTGTTGTACTTGAAGTGTTAGCAGTGGGCATCACTCAAAGTAGCATAGTTGAAATACAGCTACATAGTCGATATTCCTAACTTCAGATACAGAAATGATACAGGCATACACATTGTATAATCACATTCAGTAAATCATAACCTTTCCAATGATATCTCACATGAGCCATCTTTCATAAAGTGTATCTCAGTTATGTCATATTCATATCAGAAGCATATTTTCATAAAGAATATGGAATGACACATCACACATAGTTTGAGTGTGTTCTTGATTTGAGCCCATAGATTGACAGAGCCTAGGACAATTATTTGGGCTGTGAAGGCTTCATACAAGTCATGACCCAAAGTATCCATTCAATTGACATCTTCACTAAAGACTGCTTTTGTCATATTAATGAGCTTTGGTCCCTTATATGTGACTGGGTTGCCAGTGCGAGCAAGCTCATCCTGTAGCTTTAAAATTGCCCCTTCTTGGCATTTAACAGTACCTAATGAGTTTAGATGGTGCTTGGTTACTTCTGGGGATGTCATCCCAGCCATGCTCAATGTTCTTTCGGAAATTTGATGGTGTTCTGGGGTTGTCAGGAAAAATTGGGAAAGAGTATTTGGATGCTGTGATACTCCCCGATGACTTTCATTGCTCTGTTTTCATGCTCTAGGGCTTCATCTGAACTAAGTGCATAGAAGGGAACTGGTGACACCACTGAGTGTTGTATTTTATCAGGTCCTCCGTGGTGGTAGTTTCCAAAGATTCAATTACCACCACGCCGCAGAGGACTGTGACACCGTTGCTTGATTCTGTAGATTTTTATGAATCAAATAACATCTCCCTTCCCTTCCTATCATTCACTTGCCCATGGAATTACACATGCTCCCAGACTAACAGGAAAATTGTGGTAGAGACAGGAGTACAACCTAAATCTGATTATCAGTGCTTTAACTACAAGGACATTCTTCTTCTCCTTCAGAGCTGGAATCACCTAAACTCTAGCCGGTAGGGAGACTGCACAGATGCACCCTAAAATAACTGTCCTCCCTCCCTTCACTACAAGATGTAATGGAACCAAGCTGCCTTAGACAGGTGATTTTTAGGGGGAAGAAACAGTACAAGCTGCTTATCTGAATAGCTCCTGCTGGCCAGCTTAGTGTGACATTGGGCTTGATGTCCAAGGCTGGTGGCTTGCTCACCCCTGGCAACCATTAAAAGGATCCTGATTGGCTTCTGCTGCCTCACAAGGGGATACAGAGTGATACCCAATGCTCAGAATATTGAGGTCAACACAACAAAATAAAACCATTAAACTGGGACTGTTTGCTGGGCTTCAGCACGGCTGTTCAAATGAAATTGACTTGTGGACTACAAACCTGCATTCTCCAATTGAACAAACTGGCAGTCACTATCTATTTTCATGACAATTTTTTTTAAAGGTGTGGTAATTAAAGATTTATCAAACTTGGTAGGTAAATGGGGACAAAAAGACAGGGATTGGAACTAAATAACTGGGGGTGGTTGGTTTTCTTTTCTCTGCTGGCAGCATGGTTCTGGCATATACTTCCTTGGACTTTCTAAACATCATTTTCTGGTGTGGCATTTCACTAGCGCTTGGTTGCTGCATCAGTTCTCACTTGTTTACCAGGGGCTAGTACAGATTCATTACTTCTGTCTTCACACCTGACAGCAAGTTTCTCTCTGACCAGCTCTCATTCTTATAAATCAAGGGTCTCAAACTCAATTTACCTTAGGGCCAGTGCCAGTCCTCAAATCCTCTCAGCAGGCCAATAATGTCACTGAAGATGATGTTCAGAAAAGAATGTTTATATTGTACTTTTTATTTTGAATTTCTTAGAAATAATAATAATGTCTGTAGACAAGCCAGACTCACCCATGCGGCGCCTCCTGCGGGTGACTTCCAGGAATTAGCTCGATTCAGCTCTGGAGCACCCTCTGCAGGCTGGTGATCTGCCTGTCCTCTGGCCCCTGTGTCCCTCCCTGGACTCAGTGCCATTTTACATGGGGAGCTGCCCCCGGCAGTAACCCCTTTCTCTCAGGGTCTCCCCTCCCCAGGGAACCCCCACCCTCTATCCCCACCTTGCCTCAGTATATGGCTACTGCCAGCCAGGGGCAGTTCTAGGAATTGCGCTGCCCCAAGCAGGGCGGCGCGCCGCGGGGGGCGCTCTGGCGGTCATCGGTCCCGCAGCTCTGGTGGACCTCCTGCAGACGTGCTTGCGGAGGGTCCGCTGGTCCCACGGCTCCGGTGGACCTCCCGTAGGATGCCCCCATGCCTGCGGGAGGTCCACTGGAGCCCCCTGCCGCCCTCCCATGGCACACCGCCCCAAGCGCGCGCTTGGCGCGCTGGGGTCTGGAGCCGGCCCTGCTGCCAGTCATTGTCTAGCCCCATGCCCTGGGGCAGACTGCAGTATCAGCCTACTCATCTCTTGCAAGGAGGGTTAGACCTGCTGCCTTAGCCTACCCCTGGGCTGCCCTCTGCAACCCCCAGTACCTATTAGCCCAATGCTAGGCCACAGCCTGGGGCTTTCCAGGCTGGAGCTCCCCAGCTCCTCTGCCTTTCCCCAGCCCTGCTTCACTCAGGTACCTTATGCCCAGCTCCCTCTATAGCTAGAGAAAGACTGACTGGCTTCTGGCATCCCTGGCCGCCTTATAAGGCCTGTTGCTCAGTTTGGGACGTGGCCCCAGCTGCAGCCACTTCCCCAATCAGTTTAGCCTAAAAGCTGCTTTCTCCAGCCACAGCCCCTTCCCAGGGCTGTTTTTAACCCCTTCAGGGCAGGAGCAGGGGTCCACCCTGCTACAATGTCATACAACCTTATACAATTCTTCACCTGACAGAGAGTTTTTAGTGTTTGCCAGACACCTGGCAAATCTTCAGTTCTGTCAGTTTGTTGATGTTTGGCCTCAGTGACTGAGCAGTTGAAACCTTCAGGATTGCAGCAAAGTGTGCACCAGATAATTGTGTTCAGTATTTTGACTTGTTTATATTCATTGTGGAAAAAAGTGATGCTGCCTCCATGGCTGACTCTGTCTGGTGACTAGTGATGGTATCTCTGTCCCTCTCCCCCAGCCAATGGGAGCTGCGGAGGACAGCGCCTGCAGCAGACAGAGCCGGCAGTGTGGCTGCATGGGTCTCTCCTCCACGGGCCGCAGTGGGGAAGTTCTCAGGCCACAGATGGCCTACGGAACCCCTGCTATAGATGCTTCCCCAAATGCTTTGTGATTTCACTAACTGCCACTCGGACCAGTTCCATGCTCTTCTAGAACTTTCTACAGCTCATAGTACATCCTTATTAATCCTTCTCACTAGCTCCTAGGCTCTTCTCAGTATGTTTTCATTAAATTTATAATTACAGGGTGTTCTTTCTGTTGGGTATGGGCTGTTGTATCGTTCTCTGGTTCATTACACATGGTTTATTGTGTGAGTATCAGACCTAATGATCAGTGATTTTAAGGACACTGTGGCAATCCAAGATGGAGTCTGAAAACTGTCATCTTGTGACTCCATCTTGTGATCTTCTGTACACTGTCAGCCTGGTCTGGATGAAACTGGACTGAACAGGTTTTCCCCACCACTGGGCAATCCCCAAGGTTCCATCACCTCAGACTGTTTCCCGCCTTTCTAGAGATCATACCATGTTTTCCCACCATAGATTCTATAAAAGAACTGTGATCACAGGCTGATGGGGCAGTCCATCATAGCGACTGTGTGTGTGCGGTTTTGGGTCTTCGTGGCACTCGTGCATCAGCGAAGAACACCATTCGTTCCCGGACTGAAGAGAAAAGAAGACACATTACCATCTTACCTGTCCTGCACCTGGAGAATGTCACCATCCAGAGGGTTCCTGGTCCGCTTCTTCTGTCCTGACATCCATCGAAAGAATCTCCAGTGTTCCTTCTCCAAGGGTTTAAATTGCCTATAGAGTAAAGGTCCTGGACTTTACCACTGCCACCGAAGTGCTGGGAATTGAGTGAAAAAGCAATTAGGAGCAGCAAAGCAATTAGGGTTTCTAAGTTGAGGATCATATTTCTTAAATGCCAGGGTGGGTTTAGTTTCATTCTTGGGCCTGAGCTTCATGCTCGCAGGGAAGAGCTGCTGTGTCACTGGGTTTGTTTGTTATATAGCTATTAGTCATTTACATTTACCCCTTCCCTATCTGTGTAATTCTATCCCTTACATTTACCTGTTTGTTTTGAACCTTATCTCTTGTCAGTTATATTTATTGTGCACCACACAAGGGGAGTGGGGAGGAGATCTGCACCCATCCACCTGTGACAGATAAAGCAAAGGGCAAATCTGCTCTTTTGAGAAAAAGGGGCTTGTTTGTATTCCGATACCTACACCACTTTACACATTCAGAATTATCTTGACTCCCCTTTGAGATAACATTTCCAGGTGGCAGAGGGGATACTCAGGGTCTTTATGAGGAAAATATTAAACCCAGGTGTATAAATGTGTTGGGTAATTACTTCACCTGTGTGAAATTCACTTCAGTTTCAAATGGTTCCGGTATATTTCGCCTCTTGTCCAAAACTGTTCTGTAGCATTGCTGTGCACCTTTAGACTTTTGACGTTTCATCCCAAGGTTGGTTGCATGTCAGTAGCGAGACGAAATGATTCCTGTGTAGTGTGAAATACTTGGGATCCTTCCAGATGACAGGTGTGGTAAAGATCTAAGTAATCCTCACTTAGAGATGTAGTAGCAATTAACCTTTCTTATATATTGGCTCCTTGCTGCATAAGTAATTTTTCAATTTTTTTTCGGTGTTGTAGGAAGAAACAGGTGAGAATTGGGAACACCATGGACATAGACCCCACTGCATCCTCTTGTTATGCCTCACTCACTGCTTGTGGAAACACACCTGCTGATGATGGGGTGCTTTGGAATTTTCACCTTCCTGTGGCAATGCTTTACCAATGCAACTCTCATCTGGTAAGTTACTGTTTGGCCATGATAAGGGTCAGATAGTTTCCAATTACATTTGCTTCATCCTGCTTGTAACTGTTTATCTTTCTTTGCTCCTCACCCCAACCCACCCTCTAAGCCCAAAGGAAAAGCACTGAAAGGTCAGAATTCACTGGAGAGACTGATCATTTGAGAGTATAGGCTGTTTGTACAATGCTTAGGTGATCATTTTTGAGATCTTGGAAAGTGCAAATAACCTACTTACCTCTAAAAGTCTAAACATGAATTCTACTTCCTGGGTCCCTCTACATATTACCTGAAAAGAAGAGAAATATTATTGGCAAAAACATTTTGTTTTAGAGTAAAGTGAGGATTTTCCTTTATTGAGAGTTCTCTGAGTCTTCTTCCAGTTTCCCCTATAGTTTTCATGGTCTGCTCTATTTTCCCCATTGTGGCCATGGGTTGGGGAAGAGAAGTTTATCAAATGCAAACTCAATTATGTGACACAAAGCTGGTATAACATTTTACTACAGACACAAAAACAAGTAGTGCTAGCCATAATATTAAACAGCTTGGCAATCTTTCACCAAAGGTGTTCCTGCCATGGGTCATATGAAAGCCATGCAGCTAGACATGAAGGCTTTGCTCATGCTGTGGAATAGTTCCACGGAAAATAAAGTTCTCTCCCTGCCATCTTTCGCTGTGAGGTTTTTCCTGTAATCTTTTCTTCACAGTAATTACGGTATTTGTAAGTGTGTATATTGATATTAGTTCACCTAGATAACTATAACTTTATATGCCTTGCCTCCCAAACACTGGGATATGTTGGGAAGTAGTAGTATCCTCATTTTACAGATAGAGAACTGAGGTTAAGAAAGACAGCGCAGAGAATTGAAACCAGATCTCCAATGTCCCAGTCCAGCACCTTGACGACAACACCATCCTTTGGCCCTGTAACCCTTTTAAAAATGAACTGCAGGCCTTACACTGTTTTTACGGTCTCAAATCATTCACATCACATACATAAATCTTAAATTACAAACTGTTGTGGAAAAATTCACCCACACATCATTTTTAGTTCAGAGACTCAGCCTGAGGCCCATTTATTGATAACATACCACACATTGGGGGCAGCAGCTATTTGGAACTGCTCCCCCGAAGTGAAGCATACAGAAGCTTTTAAAGCTTAAAACCGCAAACAAATTACACACAGTTAAGTAATGATGTCCATATTAGGAATTAAGTCACACATACTTGGGTAATAGTGACCTTATTAGGAATTAGAGAGTTAGGGTCGCTTGGTACTTTCCAGTGTTCTTTCACAACCTCACCTGATATGGGTGCAATTTGAGTTAGGGTCTTTTTCGGTACTTTCCACCGTGGTTATACCCTTGCCTTTTATGGGGAATTACTTACACAATTGGAATAGGGGAGGACATCTAAAAATCCATTTCAGACAATTGCTTCTCACAAGCGGTTATTATATGCCATAAGCAGTAGACACATATTGCAAATTGTCCTTATTTCCAGGGCTTTCCACAACCCTCCCTCTGCCCTCCCACCCCCCAAACCTTTGACCGCCACTGTCAGGGAGCACAATACTTAGCTTAGCTCAGGTTTTGGGCCTGCTAGCTACAAGGCAGGCCTAGACCAAGCAAGTAAAAGCCTAGACCATCAGGGCAAGGTCAATTTTCCACCACAAAACCTATTAACATTTTTAAACAAAGGAGTTGAAAATGAGTTCCTGCTTTACGTCCCTGCCAGGGCTTGACTTCAGGGTTCTTTGTACACTCTTCTTCTGCTCCCTTCCCAATGCAGCAGCAGGTGAGATGACAAGAACCTCAAAACCCAAATCACCATTTTCAAGTACCAGTCCCTTCTGTGCATCCGTATCTGTCTTTCTGTCTACGTCAGGTGTATCAGGGACTGTATATCTTATTTTGCCCTGGAGAAAATAGAACCCTTCACTTAGGCTGTAGCAGGTAAATAAAGGAGGAATTTATTTATAATGTTCCAACATGTTTAACTTGGCTCTGTGTGTAAGCTCTGTGATGCATTTGGGACCATAAATAGTTTTCACAAGTTTTGCTCCTTCCCTTTAACACTTAAAACTGCAGTGGAGCATACTTGCTTGTAATCTGACCCCCACAAAAATGCCTGATGTTCTTTCTTGCTTTCTACACACAGACAAGCATCCTAATCTATCTCCTACCCTTCCCGGCCCCTAGCTTCACTCCCTGAAGCCTGCCCAGCTGCAGCATCCTGTCACCAAGTTCTTCCAGTTTCCAGGTGCCCTAAAGCTTGGTTACTTCCTTTGGTTCCCCTTCCTGGAGTTATCTTAAAATCCTACTCCCTTCCATTTTGATCTGAAGCATAAATAATCAAGTGTGTTCATGCTAGGTGTGAGAACTGGAATGATCCTGATCTCTGAAAAAACAACAACATTACTCCCCTCTCCTGCCTCCTGAGTAACTCACTTCAGGTGTCTGAGTGCCGAGAATATACATGGATTCCGTGGGCAGGGCACTGAAGCAAAGACAATCTAGTCAGTCCTCATTCTCCAGGAGCAGTTTAGCTTCTGGATGTTGGGAGTTCAGAGTCTACTGCTGAGGGCTGTGATCTGTGAATTAAACAGTGGAATGTGGGAGAAACGTCAAGTTCTAGTTTTGTTTTGTTTTAAACGTTTGTTTTTATCTCATGGTTGTGCCCCTGGACAAGATAGAAACTCCCCTTCCACCACTTTAGGAGTCCAAGCACTGTAGATTTGTTAGGTGCCTGGGAATTGCATCCCAGATGTGTTAATATAAATGCCACACAACTACTAGTAATAGTGCATTTATAACTAGGCTCCACAGCTGACTACACACTCCCTTGACAGGGTCTCTGTGTTATGAAATATTCCGCTCTGGTTTTATAAGTGAGGGGAGACATTCGCTTTCTTTAATTCTGTTTATTACAATCAGGCAATATCTGCAGTTACACTTAAGCAGAAGGACACATGCTGTTAAATATAGTAACTAATGATTTCACCACTTCCTTTAAGTACAAGGAAAAACAATCAAGCAGACACTGGTTCATTTACTGCTGAAGAGAGGTTGAGGCACCGTGATGGAACAGGAACGCCGACAAGGAATAGGGGAAGGACTATGGGGGGATTTACACCAATGTCAAACCTGCCAGGCCTCACTCAGCTGACAAAAGAAAGACTCTCTCCACTGGATTAATTTTAAGGCACTGTTTACATAGTATACAGGCTAGTATGTGTGATACCACTGCTCTCTAGTGGACAGATTAAGTGTTAAACTCTGCTGCTAAGGCCTGTATTTCATTTGAGGTCTGACCTTCGTTTACCCCAGTGAAGGGGTGGGTGGCCTTGTTTGGCCTGATGATGACTATCACCCCATACTTCTGGAAATCTCACCATCCTTGCACATGCCAATCTGGTGACTTCCCTCATGGTTTCTCGGTAGTTAATTGCTCTCACACCTGGAGCCTTCCACTCAGTATTTCACAAACAGGGCAACTGGAGAAAGAAGCACCTCTCACGTCACTCCAAAAATGACCCCTTCAGGTTGCTGACCAGAGGATGAGATGCTCTGAAAGGGAATGCTGCTCCATCACTCAAGGGATGGAAAGATGGGAGGTGATAGGGAGGTTGGTTCCTTTCTATTCTAGTAGCAGGTGAAGTGATGAGTCTTCCACCCAGAAGTATCTACCTTAAAATGTATTACATGGGCTTTCAAGATTATTGCTAATTTACATACATATTGACAGGAGAATCAAACTGGGGCATCTCTAGGTGCAAAGTGCATTAAGATTTGTTGGTTGCCTTTGATATATATGTTTTTATTTTCCTATATGTATTTACGTTCCTATATTCATGTTGTTAGCTTTTCCTCTTTTTTCTTCACTTTCAATTGTGGCTGGAAGTTCAAAGTCAGTGATTCAGTGCTGGGTCTTGGTGCTGGTGAGATGTTTTAGGAGCCCAGAGATGGCACTTCCTCACCAGCCAGCTTCTTTGTAGGCATTGTTCAGGCGAGTGCAGATTTCGTTGGTCACCTTCTCAAAAGAAGCCTTGCAGTCTCCACCATATTTCTCCTCCATCAGTTGCAAGATAATGTCACAGATTATCTAAAGGAGAAGGGGGGTGGGAGGGAGGGAGGGAAAGAAGCAGACTGTGTGAACTCCCTCCATTCTATCTGTGAATAAGAATTGCTGTTTGTCAATTGGGTTCCTCCTAATAAGAAAAAGTTGCCTGATTCTTTTTGGAGAAGGGAAAGGGACACAGAAACTGCTTTGCAATGTGTGGCATTCAGAACTGGAAATGGGTAATGAAAATGAGCTGTGGTGGAAAACCCACTCTACACCATTACCACTGTTTGTGTAAATCTATCCCATATCTGATGGATTGATTTTGGCCACACTTGTATATGTAGTCCTAAGAGCATATGAATTGCCATATAAGATAAATCAGCAGGCCATCTAGTCCATTATCCTGTCTGTGACCAGTATTAGGCCATGTCTACACTACCACTTTGGTCGGTATAATTTATATCGCTCAGGGGTGTGAAAAAACACACCTCTGAGCAACATATGTTAGACCAAGAGACGCACCAGTGTGGACAGCGCTATATCAAGAGAACTTCTCCCTCTCATATAGCTATCGCTGCTTGTGGAGGTGGTTTTATTATGCTCACAGGAGAGCTCTCTCCCATCAGCATAGAGTGGCTAGATAAGCGATCTTGCAGCGGCACAGCTGCATCGGTACAGCTGTGCCACTGTAAGCTCTCTAGTGTAGACACGGTCCTTGATGTTTCAGCATAAGGTGCAAGAAACCATGTACTGAACAATTATGGATTAGCCTGCCCATAAGGCAAGCTTTCTCCTAATCCTTCTCATTTACTAGGTGTCTTATGCTCTGAAACAATGAGGGTCTTTATCTCTTCTTAAATATATATGTAATGTTATTACAATACTAACCTACTTCCTAGGCAAGTCTTGAGATTTAATTAATGCTACCAGAATGCTTTGAAGGTTAAAAGTTCTATGTACTTTCTATATAGTACTATATCACAAGCCTGGGTAATGTGATGCAAGGGGATGTAGGGATGGGGAATGGACACTACTGGCAGCACATTTGTCAGTTCTAATTATGACCTTTCTGCAGCCCCAAATGCATAAGCATCATCGAAGCTGATTGACACCTGTTCTGTCTCACAGAAAAGATGTGCATCCCATTACATGTTGATACATTTGAGAGGAGAAGTCTGCTGACTCACCCTAAAGTTCTTGGGGTCAACCTTGAGCTGCATTGCATGTTTCTTGCCCAGTGGGTTCACTATCCCAAGAAAAGCATCAGTGCTGTCGAGGTGTTGGACCAAGTCATTGATGGTCGTGAGGACCCTCTTGCCATGACTCCTGACCTGATCTGACTGTTCCATCTCTTCGGCTGTGCCCATCCCTTTAAAGTGGGTGAAGTAGGACTTGGTGTCTGGGTGTTCTGTAAACATTCTGCAGGGGTTGGAGAAGAAATGGGAGAGGAATACAAGACAGTTGAGAGACTTTTTTTTCCCTAATGAGCTGAGCACTGAGACATTGACACTGGTGTAGCTTCATGTTGAAGACCTTGTCTCGTGTACTTCCTTGAGTTCTCTCCCTAACTATAATCATCGCTTGTTCTCTTTTCTGTGTCAGCTCTGGCTTTCTCTGGCCTTCTTTCCTAGCAAGTCAAAAGCAGATCCCTGCTAACTCCAGACAACTATCCTGTAGTAATCTGCCATTACCTCTGCTCAGCCACCTCCAGGATTTTTTCTTGTTAATTTAACTTTAAAACTTTCTCAAAATTCTGCCAGCCAGAAACCTAGTGACCACAATGAAGCTTGCTAACACCAAATGCTCACAGCCTACCTGTTGTCTTCTCTTCCTAGCTAGTTTCACTCATCATTTAACAAAAGTATGTAACAGAAAATGCCTCCAGAGTGTGAGGCCAGGAGGCACATTCATCTTCTGTACCTGGATTAAAATCCTACCTTGTCCAGTTTTCCCACTTAAATGGATGATTTATAAAACAAATAAAAGCTGAAATCCATTGGAAATTGGGAATTCAGTCCCACCAAGGATGTTGCGAGAGCCCAAGAAGATGTAAACAGAGACTCCAAGTGGTAGGCTCTTCCCCTTATTTAAAGACATGAATAGATGGAGGGAACCCCTAGCATAGGCTTTGTTAGCCAACTCTTTATTCGGGGAAGGCCCAGACTGCAGTTTGCTGCCTGCCTTCAGATGGTTAAGTGTTAGGTACCACTGGCATCATTCACTCAAAAGATGGTTTAGACTGAAGTCACCTGTGAAGGAAATGAAGCTTCTTTCTATAATCCCATCCAAAGTTTAGTGGCATCTTGGCAAATCATGTAAGAAGGCAATATTTCCCTCGCTGGAACAAACTAATAATTTATTTAGTCCGGCCATAGAAAGTGCCAAACAAGATTCCCTGGGCAGAAGGGCTTATGGTTTAAAGGGGTACAAGTTAATACACTACAGAGCAATGAAATACAGAAATGGAGTGGAAGGTGGTCATTGTAATTGAAATGCCTCACAGACTAGCTGAGGTTCAGAGTGCGGCTATATACATGAGAAGTGACTCTAAAAATGGCATTGTGTGGTTCTAGGTTTGCGACTCAGTGACTATCATTTTATAGGTAAAGATTTTTTTTATTTTCCCAAAACTTCCAGCCCTCTAAGTGTAGCCCAGGATCTGATACTAAAGCCAGAACTCCTGGCTTGGGCATCATCGCCGGTAAAAACAAAAAAAGGTCTTCAATCAGATGTTAGTCAGCAATTGTGCAGATAGTGCATAGAATCCAGCTCATTCTCCACTCAGTAGAGCTAACAGTAATAAAAAGTGCTAAATCTTTTACAGTAAATACCACAGGGAACAGATCGGTTGAATGAGACAGCACCGTTTTTAAAATTATCTCTTTTCTGACCTTAGTTGTACTTTACGATATTCTAGGATGGAGAGGGAAAGAGCTTTATGTACATTTACTGAGGCTGATGCAGGCATTCAGAGTGGTGTCAGAGGAGGAAGGAGTGAGTGAAAGAGACACCAGAAACGGTAAGGAGTTGCACTTGGGCAGATCCGTGGCAGGGTTATACAAGTGGGTAAAGGCAGAGATGTAAATGCCAGCTGAGTTATTGGGTGCTTTGAAGATGAAGAGAAGACGTTTGAATTTTTGGGAAGGAGAGAAGCAAGTGTTAATATTCTAGAGGAAAAGATCCAAGGAGAATGAGACTAGAAACAAAGCTATTCATTATGTAAGAGGAGGTCAGTAATGAGAGCAATTTCTGTGGAATGAAATAGGTGAAAGCTAGATTGGAAAGAGTCAAGGAGAATTGAAAGAGAAGTTTTGAGGACATAGAAGTAAACAACTCATTAAAGGAGTTTAGAGGGACATAGGATCTAGATTCTGTTCCTGGTTCTATCACAGACTAGTATGTGGACTAAGGAAAGTCAGTTAACTTTCTGTTTTGTCTGTCCCATTGTTAGCTGTTTATGGGACAGAGTGAAGAGGCGTGTCTGGCTAGCTGGCCTTCTGTTTTATACTGTTCATTATTGTATATACCTCAGTTATATCTCTTCTTTTCAAGTGAAATAGTTCTAGTTTCTTTCATCTTTTCCAACCCATTTCTCCACACTCCTCTTTTACTTCTCTGAACCTCTTTTGTCTCATCTATTTCCCACTGAGGTGTGGTATCTATAGCTAATAACCTTTCAAGACAAGGAATTGTGCGAAGTGCACCAGAGCAAATTCCTAGCATGTAGTTCTCTCAGTCTCCTTTCCTCCCCCGCTTGGCCAGCAATGGAATGAGATCTTTCTTTACCTGACCAGGACAGTTGTCCCATTGTCTTCAGCATTGGCATACATCTTCTCCCAGGCCCCACGAGCCCTCTGCACTTCTGCTTCAGAGAATGCCATGTTGAGATCAGAGTGGAGTGAGATGAGAGAGGAAGGGTTGGGAGTTGCAGGTAGTGTGATTTGTGCTCCTGCTCTCTGTTTCAGAGCTCTCTATATACTGCCCTAGGGATTTAAGGGCTTTTGAATGGGTGCTTTGTTTCCATTTCAGTCAGTCACATTTCTGCAGGTTTTAGTGCTGTCTAATCACCTCTAATCAGGAAAGGAGGTTACCATGTTGAGAGGGAGGGATAGCATTCTCACTGTGAAGGCAGAGGACCACAGTACACAGAGAAGAGGTCTTGCTGTGAAGGGAGGGGAGGGAGAAGAGTGGTTGGGGGTTCAGTGGGCAAGGATAGGGTTTGGGCTGGCCTATCCAATGGCTTTTCAGCCATGGCAGCGTGTCCATTTTCTTTCATAAAGACACCCCCACACTGCTGTGGGTATCAGAGTTGCAGGGTAAGTTATATCTTTGACCCCTCACTCAGTATCTTTGTGGCGACTTTTCCAAGTGACAGGCCCAGCACCTTCAGGTCTCCGAGTGGAATCCTGAGATTCACCCCATCTTTAGATTGGGTCTCCAGGCTACAGCACACCTGTTACTAACCATGTTTCCTCAGATGGTCCAGTTGGGTTTGGACCCTGCTATAGATTTCCCTTCAGGAGCCATGAACACTAGGTAAACACAGTGACACCCAACAGCTTCTTCAAAACCAAGTATTTATTTATCCATAGGAATGTAGCAATCAGGGAGAAAAAGGCCTGCAAGAAGGCCTACACCCACATAATGCTTAGCATTTCCCCCAAACTTAGGGAGCCATCACAGGAGGGTCAGTGTCTCCCCAGCAGTAAACTCCTTCTTTGGACACACTCAGCTTCAGGGCTCAGGCTTTTAACTCTGTCCTAGCTTTGTTTCCTTTTTCCCACTTGGATTATCACCATCACCACCACCACTTGGGATTACTAGTGAGCCTGCTGAGCAGAGCCTGGTGGGGGCAAACCTGCAAAGGCATTGATACCTGTAATAAGTATCGGTGATTGGGCTATCTGCAGACCTGCAAAAACCACCCAGGACTGAGTTAACTCTTTGCACCCATACAGCAGACAGCATGGTAGCAATCAAATACAGAGGTATGCATACTATCAATGAATAATAGATATCTCCCACGTTCTTCACAGAGTGTCAGTGAGCCTACACTGATCCCTTTCTAGTGTATGCCTGACCTGCCAGCTCCACTCCATAGCGTCTGTCACTGTCAAAGCAGTGACCTCTCTATGTCATCGGGGATGTAGACAAGATGCTTTTATAGTTCTTTGTGGTTTGATCATTCCATGCTCACTTTTACAAGGAGGGGATTTTTCTCAACTCATCCATTGCTGAGAACTGGCATCTGAATCAAACTCTACTAATCTGACCATCAGAGCCAGCTCCCCATCTTGGCCTTTCCCAGCCCAAGCCCTCCAATTTGAGGGATACAGTCTCTGTAGTCCTGGTCTGAACATTTTTTTGCCTATGCTGCTTCACCTCTGTGATAGTACCTCCCATAAGGCTTTATGGAAATATGCATATGAATGTATATATATAACATAACTAGAATGTGTATTATACTACATACGCCATGTAACATATCTCTGCAAAGGTTATGATCTATTGAATCTATTAATACTATTTGTATACATGTATCATTTTTGTATTCGAAGTTATGAATATTGGCTGCATACTTGTTTGATTCTGAGTAGGCTGTAGTGAAGCAGTTGGTCGGGTTCCTGAGAAAAGACTATTCTCAGTAAGTGCCCAATCTGGAAACGCTTAAGCCAACAATGAACTTGGCGACACCAATCCACATCTGGGCTTTCCCAGAAAAGTGGCTTGGCTGGTAAGGAACTCAGTCGTGCATAGACATGTGACTTGTCCAGGTGACTCCAAAACTCCATCTTGGAGCTGGACTTTGCATAGGAGTGAGGTGAGGGTCTCCACCCACAAGACAAAGTCTATTTAAACCCCCGGAAGACCCCTCCATTTTATCTTCAGCTGGCTAAAGAGACAGCCTCTCTACCCCCAGGATACTTAGAAGAAACTGGAACAAAGGGCAGTGACTGCAAGGGGTGAGAGTGATTGCTGGACCCAGGCTAAAAGGACATTAGTCTGTAAAAGGGAGCATTCTGGAACTGGTGAGCATCTTTTCTGTATTCAGTTTGATCAGACATAGATTTATGCATTTTATTTTATTTTGCTTGGTAACTTACTTTGTTCTGTCTGTTACTACTTGGAACCACTTAAATCCTACTTTCTGTATTTAATAAAATCACTTTTTACTTATTAATTAACTCAGAGTGTGAATTAATACCTGGGGGAGCTTTATACAGGGTAAAACGGACTTATTTGGGTTTAGACCCCATTGGGAGTTGGGCATCTGAGTGTTAAAAGACTGGAACACTTCTGTTAGCTGCTTTCAGGTAAACCTGCAGCTTTGGGGCAAGTAATTCAGACCCAGGGTCTTTGTTGGAGCAGACGGGAATGTCTGGCTCAGTAAGATACGGTGCTGGATTCCTAGGCTGCCAGAGGGAAAGCAGGGGCAGAAGTAGTCTTGGAACATCAACCGGCAGCTCCCAAGAGGGTTTCTGTGATCCAACCTGTCACAACCTCCTTTGAAGGCTTTTTATGGTGATGACCATCCATATCAGTGAGAGGGTTGTACACAGAGCTCTGGAGCCCTTTGCTACTGCTGTTTGTTTAATCAGAGAGGGCTACTGCTATCCTTGGCACCACAGGTCACCACAGTCCTGACTTTCCAGCACTTCTGCTGTTCCAGTGCTCAGATCTCTCACTCAGCTCTAGTAATTCACCTTAGTCCTGCCTTGCAGGAACGCTGCTCTTCCAGGCCTGCCCCTCAATACACTTTCACCTTATCTTCTAACTCTCCTGCTATTCCAGTCCTTGGTGGCTCCTGAGCTGAGCAAATATAGAATTATGTTCTACCATGTTGTAAGTCGGCAGTATGGGCAAAACATCTGCTGGAGCCTAAACTGGGATTACCTGACCCTTTGCATTTATGACTTTAGTTCTATCTTTGAAGGCACATCCTTAGAAGTTCAGGCCACCACTGCCTGAGCTCACTGCACCCACAATGGGCCATGTAATTCTAGCATAATAGGAAATCAACAGCACTGAAAATCCAGAGCATACGTGTTTCTTTCCCTTTCCTTACCCTAATCCTGTTGGTTTACAGTTATGATCCTCCTCACATGGCTCCCTAAGAGGTTTGAAAGAAAAAAAACCCCAAACCTGATGAGCTCAGTACAGTGCAACCTGCTCAGGGTAAGGGGGAGACAACCGAGGGAGAGACAGACAAGTGTCTGATAGAAACCTAACGTGAGGTGGTAGAAAGAGATTGTAGAAAGAGAACAGAGGCTAATTATTCTTATTAGTCACTTAGGGCAGAATAGGAAGCAAAGGGGCTTAAGCTGCTGCATGGGTAATTCAGGTTAAACTCTAGGAGATTTTTTTTAATGAAGAAAAGTTCAGGACACAAAAATGCTGCGGCAGGAGGTGGAGGAAACAGTGTTTCTGGAGCTATTCAAATGAGGGACAAAATCCCATGTATAAGGGATGATTTAGGGGGAGGAAAGGGACTGATCCTACCATGATAGCAAGCAAGGTGTTTCAGCATGTCTGGTGTAATACAGTGACATGGATCTGGCATCATAAACAAAAAGAAACAGTAGTTCCAAACACACAGCCAGCAGCCTTGGTGTAGAGGGGTCTAGATACTGCAGTGATGGGTGCATTAGTAATACCAACAGAGACAAAATAAAGGTGCTTAACCAAGCAATGAACCAGGGCACCAGCACTGAGGCTGTTACAGCTCAGCTCTGGGGCTCCTTAGTTTCACATGTTGCACTCTCCAAGAGTCTTCCTCCATCTCAGCCCTGCTGCAAGTCATCTTCAGCACCTGCCTGGTAAATTCATGCCAGCTCAATTGCACTGGCGGGGGATGGGCAAAGGTCACTTCACCACTACTCCAGACTTGTCCCTCTATATCAGCGGATGTCAGCTACACTGTGAGGTTGAAGACATCCTCTGTCCTGCAAGTCTCTCTGGTGGTATGTCGGTATGGTGTGGAAGGGAGCATGTGTGGAAATTTGTGCACAAGGCGAAGGGAGTTGGTGTGTGTAGGAGTGGGGAGCCGTGTGTGATGTCTGGGAGGTGTGTGTAGACAGGAGTTGTGTTTCTGTACAGAGAGGAATGGGGTGTGCTTTGTGTCTGTATGGGGGTACAGATAGGTGGATCTAGAGGCTGTGTGTATAGTGGCTATCGGGAGGGGGGTGGAAAGGTGTGGGAGTACGCCACATCTAAAGGATGGGAGGGGATACAGTTGTGTTGGGTAAGTAATGAGGAAGGGCTCCAGCACACTGTAGGTTCTCAAATGACTCCACTGAAAGTGAAAGCCTCCTCCTGTTCCCAACTCCAACAAAGAGCACATTGAGATAGAGCCTTAAGAATGGGGACTTCTGTTTTCTTGTACTAAATCCTCAGCAAAATGTCCTGGATTTCAGGAAAGCTCCTGAAGGTTGAGGGGGAGCAGCTGTGTTGTTGGAATTTCTGCACAAATAGGTCTTTGATGGTAACTGCGAAACTGGGTCAGGGAAATTCTGACCGACACAGACCAGCAAGTAGTCACAGAAGCTCGAAGGGAGGAGTAACATTAAGATGACATGAGGTGTTGGGGCCTCCCATGCCTTAGAACTATAATGTCCTGTTAGGAGCCAGGAATGGGAGAATTACCAAGTGAAGGGGCAGTGAGGGTCTTTAGAGCCACAATCCTCCCTGATTACGGAGAGATTTTCTTTTTCAAGGTGCTCTGAGAGGGAGGACTCCTAAAGAAGAGAATGGGAACCTTCATTTTCCTTATGTTAAAGAATTAGACCTGCACAGGGCATGGAGGTAGAATTTACTTTCCATTGGAATGTTCTTTCAGTCGTGAAATGCCCTGTTCTCAGCCATCTGTATTTTCTTCACACTAGAAGTATTAAGTTTTTCTCTTGGTTAGAACTTGGACCGCCATGATCACCTCTAGGGGAGGGGAGACCCAGGGAGCCGCACTCAGTCCCAGATAACTTCTTCCAGTGGGGCAGGCTACAACAGTGGTGAGTGCATAATACATTTAGCCTGAAACTCTGCAACAGCTCATCTAGACGGGTACCTTCGAGGCACTTGCTGTAACAATACCCATTGCTTTGAGAGTACATTCTCTTTTCTCCAGCTTGTCCTGTTCTTCTCTATCCCCTTTTGTAGGCAGCATGTTCGAGACAAATCTTGGTTCCTTAGATAGCGGTCTTTTCCCCTTTTCCCTCAGGCCTCCTAGTTACAGCCTGTGGTCCTTTTAATTTCTAAAGCATTAGTCTGTATATTATAATTAAGGCTATGATTTAGTCACTGGTATTTTTAGTAAAAGTCATGGACAAATCACGGGCAATAAACAAAAATTCATGGCTTTTACTATAAATACCCTTGACTAAATCTTGGGGCGGCCGCTGATGCGGGGTGCACCCTGGGGACTGCAGCTGGAATCCCTGGGGGGCTGCTGCTGCAGGGCGGAGGGCATCCTGTGGGGGCTGCTTCTGGAAGGGATGGGGGCAGCGGCACCAGCTGCTGAGAGCTGCCAGAGCAGTGGTTGCTCAGGCGGTCCCCAAGCCAGCTGCTTAGGCTGCCTTGGGGCCAGCCACACTAACTGCTGCAGAAGTCATGAAGGTCATGGAAAGTCATGGAATCTGTGACTTCCACAACCTCCGTGACAGACATGGAGCCCTAATTATGCTGTCAGCCATGACACCTCCCACAAAGATATTAGACGCTGATGTTCTGAAGAGATTATCACCTCCTCTGCTGAAACATCCTTTGTATCTCTTCAATCCATTCACTATTGCATTTATTGCTTTGGACAAACTATTTTTGATTTTCCTGCACAATTTAAAAAGTCTTTCTAAGGAGAACAGTTGTCTCCCAGCCCAGCTTTGCATCTTATTTCCAAATAAAGATCTCACCCCGCATCTGCCTCCCATGGCCAGACTTCAGAATGCCACCTGCCCTTTGTCTTGTCCTAACAAACAGTCTTTTTCCTTATATTGGTCCTGGTTGGAAGTGTTTGCCTGAAGCTGGCTTGGCAAACCCTTAAAGCGACCAGGCTAACCTTTCCCTTGTAATTCCCTCTTCAATTTATATCCCTTTGTATTGAATGAGCATCATGGGCAGATCAGAGGCAACCTGTGCTGCTTGTCTCAGGTGCTCTTCAGCTGCCCTCTTAATGATACTAAAATTATCCAAGGGAGCCGTCTCTGTTAGTGTTATGGCTCCCCATGGTGGGGAGTCAGAGGTACTGCTGTAGGGTTGCCAACTTTCTACTCGCACAAAACCGAACACCCTTGCCCTGCCCCGTCCGTACTCCAAGGCCCCACCTCTTCTCTGAGTCCCCGCCGTGCTCACTCCATCCTCCCCTCCCTCTGTCATTCTCTCTCCCCACCCTCACTCGCTCATTTTCACTGGGCTGGCTCAGGGGGTGGGGCTGCGGGAGAGGGTGAGGGACTCCAGCTGGGAGTGAGGGCTCCAGGGTGGGGCCAGAAATGAGTTCAGGGTGTGGGAGGGGGCTCTGGGCTGAGGCAGTGGGTTGGGATGCAGGAGGGGGTGAGGGCTCCGTCTGGGGGTGCGGGCTCTGGGGTGGGGCTGGGGATGAGGGGTTTGGGGTGCAGGAGGGGGTTCCGGGTTGGGGGATGGAGCTGAGGGGTTTGGAGTATGGGAGGGAGCCCTGCACTGGGGCAGGGTGTTGGGGTGTGTGGGGGGAGGGGGGTTGGGCTGCAGCTGGGGGTGCGGGCTCTGGTGAGGGACCAGGGCTGAGGGATTTGGGGTGCTGGGGGGACTTCGGGGCGGGGGCTGAGGGGTTCAGAGTGTGGGAGGGGACTCCAGGCTGGGTCAGGGGGTTGGTGTCAGGGCTCCGGCTGAGGGTGCAGGCTCTGGTGTGGGGCCGAAGATGAGAGATTTGGGGTGCAGGAGAGGGGAATGGGCTAGGGCCATGGGGTTTGGAAGGTGGGAGGGGGATCAGGGCAGGGGGTTGAGGTGCGGGGGGTGAGGGATCCAGCTGGGGGTGCAGACTCTGAGGTGGGGCGGGGGGTGAGGGGGTTGGGGGGGTGGGGGGTGGTGTGGGCTGGGACCGAGGGGTTCGGAGCATGGGAGGGGATCAGAGTTGGGGCATGGGAGGGGGTCAGGGGTGCAGGATCCGGGTTGCACTTACATCTGGGAGCTCCCAGAAGCAGCAGCATGTCCCCCTTCTGGCTCCTACGTGCAGGCATGGCCAAATGGCTCTGCATGTTGCCCTGTCTAAAGGAGTGGGAGCACTGGGAAGGCAGTTAGCTTCCTGGGTGATCTCTCATGGTTAGATAACTGGTTTGCATCTGTGGACTCTCCACTGAGAGGGAAATACTGATCCCTGTTGCTGCCCTCTTCTGGACAATCACAGAAAAGAAACCTATAATTGGTATGACATACACAGGGACTGGCACATTTGAAACTTTCTCTTCTTTGCCGAGCAGGGCTGACTCCAGCTTTTTTGCCACCCCAAGCGACGAAGCAGGAATAAATAAATAAAATAAAATTAAATTAAAATAAAGCCCCAATCTACGGCACTTTGGCAGCAACTCAACCGCGCTGCTTCATTCTTCAGCGGCACTTCGGCGGCGGGTCCTTTGTTCCGAGAGGGACTCACGGACCCGCTGCCAAATTGCCACCAAAGACCCGGAGGTGCCGCCCCTTTCCATTGGCCATCCTAAGCACCTGCTTCCTTTGCTGGTGCCTGGAGCAGGCCCTGTTACTGACATCCCTCATCCTGACATTTAGAGGGAACTCATATCTACTGAAAGGCAGCCAACCCCTCGTAGTACCTTAGAGAAAAGTACTGGGAGCCTGGCACTCAAGGGGGTGTTAAAACTGAATAGCCAGTAAGTGTTTCGTGCTTAATTATAGACACATCCTGTTTGTTGCTGACTTCCCTCCCCACCCATCGTGGGTTTCTGAGAAATAAAAACTTTCACTTGTTTCTTTATCTTACAGCATGTGTGTTGAGGAAATTGAGCAACGGATAATTTCTGCTGAATGTAAGCCAAGGTTTCCTAACAGTGAGACTTGGTGGATTGTGGAATAGTCTCCTACATCACTTGGGTTATTTGAAACTGGACTGGAAAGATCTTGGGGAGATAAACCACAAGAAGCAATGTAATATTGGCTGGGAATGGGCTTAAATGACCATGCTTTTTCCCCTCTCTGATTCTCTGCCAGTTGGCAGCAAAGCACCCAGTGCATTTTTGATGCTATTTAGAGTTAACAGAAGCAACCCTATGTTACGGGAACTGTCTGCTTTCACTTTCTAGTTCTGATAAATCATCTCTAACCAATTTGGGAAGAGAAAAAGAAAGCTGTTTTAAATGCCTTTGGAGTGACTCTGCCAGAGCCCATTGTGACAGGCTCCAGGGCACAACACAACAACCTTTGTCTTTTGGGGGGAGGGAGTGGAGGTGCAACACTTTTGCTTGACTGTTTTGACCCCCTTACCAGCTAGATGCAAATATTGGTTGTGGCAACAGCAGCAGTGTTTTTAACTGATGTTCCCAGCATGGGTAATTTCATGCCATTTGTGTGGGGTTTGCTACAGTGGTAGGCACTGCAAGTCAGTCAGTTTAGTCATGGAAACCTTTGTTCTGCCCATATGTGTTTTGGAGAGTGAGGGAAGGACAGAGTCCTGAGGGTCTCTCCAGTTTACTTTACTGTCTCTACCTGAGGCCCTACCCAAGTCACAATATCACAGATGGGGTGAAGTTGCCCATTTTGTGTACATTTTTTATTTGACATTTTCATATTCAATTTTATATTTCTGTGTAACCCTTAACTCACCTGACCTGGGGCACTTGCCATTGGGGAAGGCTCAGGAAGTGTTCAGCAGTTGGGAAAATGAAACCCGGTAAGGCAGTGAAAAAAGGCCACAATCTATCTGTCTGAATGCCACTTTTAATGTGCAGGGGCAGCTAGTAAAACTGAAGTGCTCACTCTATGGCAGAGGTCAGAAATCTCATGTAAAATATCCCCAAATCTAATTCTAATACAGTGTATCAATCCAGATAACAGTTTGTATTTTCACGTGGTAATTTTCACTTCTAAGAGCATAGAAATGTACACTACAGGATCTCAGTAATAGTCAATTAGGCCCTGATTCTACAATGGATCTGTGTAGGCAAAGCCTTTGTCCATGCAAAGCCCTATTCAGATAAACTGGTGTAGGGGGTCTTCTCACACAGATCAGTCAGCAGGATCAAAGCCTTGCAGCTCTTTCTTAGTAACCAGATTAATTAGAGCCAGACTGCTTGTCCTGTGCATAGAGGAGCCTGAGACAGTTGAGTCCCTGTTCTCCCCTAAACAGAGACTGCTAGTTCCCCAACAGGGGCGGCTCTAGGCACCAGCAAAACAAGCTGGTGCCTAGGGCGGCAAAATCTAAGGGGCGTCCCCTGCGGCCGGGGGGGGGCGGTAGGCTGGGCCGGCGGACCTGCCGCAGTCATGCCTGCGGGAGGTCCACCGGAGCCCCGGGACAACCGGACCTGCCGCAGGCATGACTGCGGAGGGGGCGCTTGTCCCGCGGCTCGGCTGGACCTCCCGCAGCTCAAGCGGAGCCGCCGGACCCGCGAACCGTCCGCAGCCGCGGGAGGTCCAGCCGAGCCACGCGGGACCAGCGGTCCCTCTGCAGTCATGCCCGCGGGAGGTCCGCTGCTCCCGCGGCTCCGGGGCGCCTCCCGCGCATGACTGCTTGGGGCGGCCAAAAACGTAGAGCCGCCCCTGTTCCCCAAAGGGGGTTTGCAGCATTATTATTATTCAGGGCTGTGTGGTACAATCTGCCCATTAATATCTATTCAATTAATGATGCCAATTTGCTTAAATGATGTAGTTAAATTATCACTACACGCTCACAATTTTGTATCTAAAAGCCCCCAAATTCATAACATTTTGT